>NW_027362765.1:341412660-341800339 GCF_046119375.1 Phyllobates terribilis | reverse complement strand
GGAGGAGGAGAGAAGGTGCAAGAGGGGCAGGTGTAGAAGGGGCATGAGGAGGAGGAGGAGGAGAAGGTGCAAGAGGGGCAGGTGGAGAAGGGGCATGAGGAGGAGGAGGAGGAGAAGGTGCAAGAGGGGCAGGTGGAGAAGGGGCATGAGGAGGAGGAGGAGGAGAAGGTGCAAGAGGGGCAGGTGGAGAAGGGGCATGAGGAGGAGGAGGAGGAGAAGGTGCAAGAGGGGCAGGTGGAGAAGGGCATGAGGAGGAGGAGGAGAAGGTGCAAGAGGGGCAGGTGGAGAAGGGGCATGAGGAGGAGGAGGAGGAGACGGTGCAAGAGGGGTAGGTGGAGAAGGGGCATGAGGAGGAGGAGGAGGAGAAGGTGCAAGAGGGGCAGGTGGAGAAGGGGCATGAGGAGGAGGAGGAGGAGGAGAAGGTGCAAGAGGGGCAGGTGGAGAAGGGGCATGAGGAGGAGGAGGAGGAGAAGGTGCAAGAGGGGCAGGTGGAGAAGGGGCATGAGGAGGAGGAGGAGAAGGTGCAAGAGGGGCAGGTGGAGAAGGGGCATGAGGAGGAGGAGGAGAAGGTGCAAGAGGGGCAGGTGGAGAAGGGGCATGAGGAGGGAGGAGGAGAAGGTGCAAGAGGGGCAGGTGGAGAAGGGGCATGAGGAGGAGAAGGTGCAAGAGGGGCAGGTGGAGAAGGGGCATGAGGAGGAGGAGGAGGAGAAGGTGCAAGAGGGGCAGGTGGAGAAGGGGCATGAGGAGGAGGAGAAGGTGCAAGAGGGGCAGGTGGAGAAGGGGCATGAGGAGGAGGAGAAGGTGCAAGAGGGGCAGGTGGAGAAGGGGCATGAGGAGGAGGAGAAGGTGCAAGAGGGGCAGGTGGAGAAGGGGCATGAGGAGGAGGAGAAGGGCAAAGGGGCAGGTGGAGAAGGGGCATGAGGAGGAGGAGAAGGTGCAAGAGGGGCAGGTGGAGAAGGGGCATGAGGAGGAGGAGAAGGTGCAAGAGGGGCAGGTGGAGAAGGGGCATGAGGAGGAGGAGAAGGTGCAAGAGGGGCAGGTGGAGAAGGGGCATGAGGAGGAGGAAAAGGTGCAAGAGGGGCAGGTGGAGAAGGGGCATGAGGAGGAGGAGAAGGTGCAAGAGGGGCAGGTGGAGAAGGGGCATGAGGAGGAGGAGGAGGAGAAGGTGCAAGAGGGGCAGGTGGAGAAGGGGCATGAGGAGGAGGAGAAGGTGCAAGAGGGGCAGGTGGAGAAGGGGCATGAGGAGGAGGAGAAGGTGCAAGAGGGGCAGGTGGAGAAGGGGCATGGAGGAGGAGGAGAAGGTGCAAGAGGGGCAGGTGGAGAAGGGGCATGAGGAGGAGGAGGAGGAGAAGGTGCAAGAGGGGCAGGTGGAGAAGGGGCATGAGGAGGAGGAGGAGGAGAAGGTGCAAGAGGGGCAGGTGGAGAAGGGGCATGAGGAGGAGGAGGAGGAGAAGGTGCAAGAGGGGCAGGTGGAGAAGGGGCATGAGGAGGAGGAGGAGGAGAAGGTGCAAGAGGGGCAGGTGGAGAAGGGGCATGAGGAGGAGGAGGAGGAGAAGGTGCAAGAGGGGCAGGTGGAGAAGGGGCATGAGGAGGAGGAGAAGGTGCAAGAGGGGCAGGTGGAGAAGGGGCATGAGGAGGAGGAGGAGGAGAAGGTGCAAGAGGGGCAGGTGGAGAAGGGGCATGAGGAGGAGGAGAAGGTGCAAGAGGGGCAGGAGGAGAAGATGCAAGAGGGGCAGGTGGAGAAGGGGCATGAGAAGGAGGAGGAGGAGAAGGTGCAAGAGGGGCAGGTGGAGAAGGGGCATGAGGAGGAGGAGGAGGAGAAGGTGCAAGAGGGGCAGGTGGAGAAGGGGCATGAGGAGGAGAAGGTGCAAGAGGGGCAGGTGGAGAAGGGGCATGAGGAGGAGAAGGTGCAAGAGGGGCAGGTGGAGAAGGGGCATGAGGAGGAGGAGGAGAAGGTGCAAGAGGGGCAGGTGGAGAAGGGGGGGGAGGAGGAGGAGGAGGAGGAGAAGGTGCAAGAGGGGCAGGTGGAGAAGGGGCATGAGGAGGAGGAGGAGGAGGAGAAGGTGCAAGAGGGGCAGGTGGAGAAGGGGCATGAGGAGGAGGAGGAGAAGGTGCAAGAGGGGCAGGTGGAGAAGGGGCATGAGGAGGAGGAGGAGGAGAAGGTGCAAGAGGGGCAGGTGGAGAAGGGGCATGAGGAGGAGGAGGAGGAGAAG
The DNA here is from genome assembly GCF_046119375.1 of Phyllobates terribilis. NCBI lineage: Eukaryota > Metazoa > Chordata > Amphibia > Anura > Dendrobatidae > Phyllobates > Phyllobates terribilis. The sequence goes on along the minus strand of NW_027362765.1, from coordinate 341,798,126 downwards.
GTGCAAGAGGGGCAGGTGGAGAAGGTGCAAGAGGGGCAGGTGGAGAAGGGGCATGAGGAGGGAGGAGGAGAAGGTGCAAGAGGGGCAGGTGGAGAAGGTGCAAGAGGGGCAGGTGGAGAAGGGGCATGAGGAGGAGGAGGAGGAGAAGGTGCAAGAGGGGCAGGTGGAGAAGGGGCATGAGGAGGAGGAGAAGGAAGAGGGCAGAAGGAGAAGGTGCAAGAGGGGCAGGTGGAGAAGGCATGAGGAGGAGGAGGAGAAGGTGCAAGAGGGGCAGGTGGAGAAGGGGCATGAGGAGGAGGAGGAGGAGACGGTGCAAGAGGGGTAGGTGGAGAAGGGGCATGAGGAGGAGGAGGGAGGAGAAGGTGCAAGAGGGGCAGGTGGAGAAGGAGCATGAGGAGGAGGAGGTGGAGAAGGGGCATGAGGAGGAGGAGGAGGAGAAGGTGCAAGAGGGGCAGGTGGAGAAGGGGCATGAGGAGGAGGAGGAGGTGCAAGAGGGGCAGGTGGAGAAGGGGCATGAGGAGGAGGAGGAGGAGAAAGTGCAAGAGGGGCAGGTGGAGAAGGGGCATGAGGAGGAGGAGGAGGAGAAGGTGCAAGAGGGGCAGGTGGAGAAGGGGCATGAGGAGGAGGAGAAGGTGCAAGAGGGGCAGGTGGAGAAGGGGCATGAGGAGGAGGAGGAAAGGTGCAAGAGGGGCATGAGGAGGAGGAGAAGGTGCAAGAGGGGCATGAGGAGGAGGAGGAGAAGGTGCAAGAGGGGCAGGTGGAGAAGGGGCATGAGGAGGAGGAGGAGGAGAAGGTGCAAGAGGGGCAGGTGGAGAAGGGGCATGAGGAGGAGGAGGAGGAGAAGGTGCAAGAGGGGCAGGTGGAGAAGGGGCATGAGGAGGAGGAGGAGGAGAAGGTGCAAGAGGGGCAGGTGGAGAAGGGGCATGAGGAGGAGGAGGAGGAGAAGGTGCAAGAGGGGCAGGTGGAGAAGGCATGAGGAGGAGGAGGAGAAGGTGCAAGAGGGGCAGGTGGAGAAGGTGCATGAGGAGGAGGAGGAGGAGACGGTGCAAGAGGGGTAGGTGGAGAAGGGGCATGAGGAGGAGGAGGAGGAGGAGAAGGTGCAAGAGGGGCAGGTGGAGAAGGGGCATGAGGAGGAGGAGGAGGAGAAGGTGCAAGAGGGGCAGGTGGAGAAGGGGCATGAGGAGGAGGAGGAGGAGAAGGTGCAAGAGGGGCAGGTGGAGAAGGGGCATGAGGAGGAGGAGAAGGTGCAAGAGGGGCAGGTGGAGAAGGTGCAAGAGGGGCAGGTGGAGAAGGGGCATGAGGAGGAGGAGGAGGAGAAGGTGCAAGAGGGGCAGGTGGAGAAGGGGCATGAGGAGGAGGAGGAGGAGAAGGTGCAAGAGGGGCAGGTGGAGAAGGTGCAAGAGGGGCAGGTGGAGAAGGGGCATGAGGAGGAGGAGGAGGAGAAGGTGCAAGAGGGGCAGGTGGAGAAGGGGCATGAGGAGGAGAAGGTGCAAGAGGGGCAGGTGGAGAAGGGGCATGAGGAGGAGGAGGAGGAGAAGGTGCAAGAGGGGCAGGTGGAGAAGGCATGAGGAGGAGGAGGAGAAGGTGCAAGAGGGGCAGGTGGAGAAGGGGCATGAGGAGGAGGAGGAGGAGGAGACGGTGCAAGAGGGGTAGGTGGAGAAGGGGCATGAGGAGGAGGAGGAGGAGAAGGTGCAAGAGGGGCAGGTGGAGAAGGGGCATGAGGAGGAGGAGGTGGAGAAGGGGCATGAGGAGGAGGAGAAGGTGCAAGAGGGGCAGGTGGAGAAGGGGCATGAGGAGGAGGAGGAGGTGCAAGAGGGGCAGGTGGAGAAGGGGCATGAGGAGGAGGAGGTGGAGAAGGTGCAAGAGGGGCAGGTGGAGAAGGGGCATGAGGAGGAGGAGGAGGAGAAGGTGCAAGAGGGGCAGGTGGAGAAGGGGCTTGAGGAGGAGGAGGAGGAGAAGGTGCAAGAGGGGCAGGTGGAGAAGGGGCATGAGGAGGAGGAGGAGGAGAAGGTGCAAGAGGGGCAGGTGGAGAAGGGGCATGAGGAGGAGGAGAAGGTGCAAGAGGGGCATGAGGAGGAGGAGAAGGTGCAAGAGGGGCATGAGGAGGAGGAGGAGGAGAAGGTGCAAGAGGGGCAGGTGGAGAAGGGGCATGAGGAGGAGGAGGAGGAGGAGAAGGTGCAAGAGGGGCAGGTGGAGAAGGGGCATGAGGAGGAGGAGGAGGAGAAGGTGCAAGAGGGGCAGGTGGAGAAGGGGCATGAGGAGGAGGAGGAGAAGGGGCATGAGGAGGAGGAGGAGGAGAAGGTGCAAGAGGGGCAGGTGGAGAAGGGGCATGAGGAGGAGGAGGAGGAGAAGGTGCAAGAGGGGCAGGTGGAGAAGGGGCATGAGGAGGAGGAGGAGGAGAAGGTGCAAGAGGGGCAGGTGGAGAAGGCATGAGGAGGAGGAGGAGAAGGTGCAAGAGGGGCAGGTGGAGAAGGGGCATGAGGAGGAGGAGACGGTGCAAGAGGGGTAGGTGGAGAAGGGGCATGAGGAGGAGGAGGAGGAGAAGGTGCAAGAGGGGCAGGTGGAGAAGGGGCATGAGGAGGAGGAGGAGGAGAAGGTGCAAGAGGGGCAGGTGGAGAAGGGGCATGAGGAGGAGGAGGAGGAGAAGGTGCAAGAGGGGCAGGTGGAGAAGGGGCATGAGGAGGAGGAGGAGGAGAAGGTGCAAGAGGGGCAGGTGGAGAAGGGGCATGAGGAGGAGGAGGAGGAGAAGGTGCAAGAGGGGCAGGTGGAGAAGGGGCATGAGGAGGAGGAGGAGGAGAAGGTGCAAGAGGGGCAGGTGGAGAAGGGGCATGAGGAGGAGGAGGAGGAGGAGAAGGTGCAAGAGGGGCAGGTGGAGAAGGGGCATGAGGAGGAGGAGGAGGAGAAGGTGCAAGAGGGGCAGGTGGAGAAGGGGCATGAGGAGGAGGAGGAGGAGAAGGTGCAAGAGGGGCAGGTGGAGAAGGGGCATGAGGAGGAGGAGAAGGTGCAAGAGGGGCAGGTGGAGAAGGGGCATGAGGAGGAGGAGGAGGAGAAGGTGCAAGAGGGGCAGGTGGAGAAGGGGCATGAGGAGGAGGAGGAGGAGAAGGTGCAAGAGGGGCAGGTGGAGGAGGAGGAGAAGGTGCAAGAGGGGCAGGTGGAGAAGGGGCATGAGGAGGAGGAGGAGAAGGTGCAAGAGGGGCAGGTGGAGAAGGGGCATGAGGAGGAGGAGGAGGAGAAGGTGCAAGAGGGGCAGGTGGAGAAGGGGCATGAGGAGGAGGAGGAGGAGAAGGTGCAAGAGGGGCAGGTGGAGAAGGGGCATGAGGAGGAGGAGGAGAAGGTGCAAGAGTGGCAGGTGGAGAAGGGGCATGAGGAGGAGGAGGAGGAGAAGGTGCAAGAGGGGCAGGTGGAGAAGGGGCATGAGGAGGAGGAGGAGGAGAAGGTGCAAGAGGGGCAGGTGGAGAAGGGGCATGAGGAGGAGGAGAAGGTGCAAGAGGGGCAGGTGGAGAAGGGGCATGAGGAGGAGGAGAAGGTGCAAGAGGGGCAGGTGGAGAAGGGGCATGAGGAGGAGGAGGAGGAGAAGGTGCAAGAGGGGCAGGTGGAGAAGGGGCATGAGGAGGAGGAGAAGGTGCAAGAGGGGCAGGTGGAGAAGGGGCATGAGGAGGAGGAGAAGGTGCAAGAGGGGCAGGTGGAGAAGGGGCATGAGGAGGAGGAGGAGGAGAAGGTGCAAGAGGGGCAGGTGGAGAAGGGGCATGAGGAGGAGGAGGAGGAGAAGGTGCAAGAGGGGCAGGTGGAGAAGGGGCATGAGGAGGAGGAGAAGGTGCAAGAGGGGCAGGTGGAGAAGGGGCATGAGGAGGAGGAGGAGAAGGTGCAAGAGGGGCAGGTGGAGAAGGGGCATGAGGAGGAGGAGGAGAAGGTGCAAGAGGGGCAGGTGGAGAAGGGGCATGAGGAGGAGGAGAAGGTGCAAGAGGGGCAGGTGGAGAAGGGGCATGAGGAGGAGGAGGAGAAGGTGCAAGAGGGGCAGGTGGAGAAGGGGCATGAGGAGGAGGAGGAGAAGGTGCAAGAGGGGCAGGTGGAGAAGGGGCATGAGGAGGAGGAGAAGGTGCAAGAGGGACAGGTGGAGAAGGGGCATGAGGAGGAGGAGAAGGTGCAAGAGGGGCAGGTGGAGAAGGGGCATGAGGAGGAGGAGAAGGTGCAAGAGGGGCAGGTGGAGAAGGGGCATGAGGAGGAGGAGGAGGAGAAGGTGCAAGAGGGGCAGGTGGAGAAGGGGCATGAGGAGGAGGAGGAGGAGGAGGAGAAGGTGCAAGAGGGGCAGGTGGAGAAGGGGCATGAGGAGGAGAAGGTGCAAGAGGGGCAGGTGGAGAAGGGGCATGAGGAGGAGGAGGAGAAGGTGCAAGAGGGGCAGGTGGAGAAGGGGCATGAGGAGGAGGAGGAGGAGAAGGTGCAAGAGGGGCAGGTGGAGAAGGGGAGGAGTAGGAGGAGGAGAAGGTGCAAGAGGGGCAGGTGGAGAAGGGGCATGAGGAGGAGGAGGAGGAGAAGGTGCAAGAGGGGCAGGTGGAGAAGGGGCATGATGAGGAGGAGGAGGAGAAGGTGCAAGAGGGGCAGAGTGGAGAAGGGGCATGAGGAGGAGGAGAAGGTGCAAGAGGGGCAGGTGGAGAAGGTGCAAGAGGGGCAGGTGGAGAAGGGGCATGAGGAGGAGGAGGGGGGGAGGAGAAGGTGCAAGAGGGGCAGATGGAGAAGGTGCAAGAGGGGCAGGTGGAGAAGGGGCGAGGAGGAGGAGGAGGAGAAGGTGCAAGAGGGGCAGGTGGAGAAGGGGCATGAGGAGGAGGAGGTGGAGAAGGGGCATGAGGGGCAGGTGGGAGAAGGGGCATGAGGAGGAGGAGGAGGAGAAGGTGCAAGAGGGGCAGGTGGAGAAGGTGCAAGAGGGGCAGGTGGAGAAGGGGCATGAGGAGGAGGAGGAGAAGGTGCAAGAGGGGCAGGTGGAGAAGGGGCATGAGGAGGAGGAGGAGGAGAAGGTGCAAGAGGGGCAGGTGGAGAAGGGGCATGAGGAGGAGGAGGAGGAGAAGGTGCAAGAGGGGGCAGGTGGAGAAGGGCATGAGAGGAGGAGGAGGAGAAGGTGCAGGAGGGGCAGGTGGAGAAGGGGCATGAGGAGGAGGAGGAGGAGACGGTGCAAGAGGGGCAGGTGGAGAAGGGGCATGAGGAGGAGGAGGAGGAGAAGGTGCAAGAGGGGCAGGTGGAGAAGGGGCATGAGGAGGAGGAGGTGGAGAAGGGGCATGAGGAGGAGGAGGAGGAGAAGGTGCAAGAGGGGCAGGTGGAGAAGGGGCATGAGGAGGAGGAGGAGGAGAAGGTGCAAGAGGGGCAGGTGGAGAAGGGCATGAGGAGGAGGAGGAGAAAGGTGCAAGAGGGGCAGGTGGAGAAGGGGCATGAGGAGGAGGAGGAGGAGAAGGTGCAAGAGGGGCAGGTGGAGAAGGGGCATGAGGAGGAGGAGGAGGAGAAGGTGCAAGAGGGGCAGGTGGAGAAGGGGCATGAGGAGGAGGAGAAGGTGCAAGAGGGGCATGAGGAGGAGGAGAAGGTGCAAGAGGGGCATGAGGAGGAGAAGGTGCAAGAGGGGCAGGTGGAGAAGGGGCATGAGGAGGAGGAGGAGGAGAAGGTGCAAGAGGGGCAGTGGAGAAGGGGCATGAGGAGAGAAGGGGAGGAGGAGGAGAAGGTGCAAGAGGGGCAGGTGGAGAAGGGGCATGAGGAGAGGAGAAGGTGCAAGAGGGGCAGGTGGAGAAGGGGCATGAGGGGGAGGAGAAGGTGCAAGAGGGGCAGGTGGAGAAGGGGCATGAGGAGGAGGAGGAGGAGAAGGTGCAAGAGGGGCAGGTGGAGAAGGGGCATGAGGAGGAGGAGGAGGAGAAGGTGCAAGAGGGGCAGGTGGAGAAGGGGCATGAGGAGGAGGAGGAGGAGAAGGTGCAAGAGGGGCAGGTGGAGAAGGGGCATGAGGAGGAGGAGGAGGAGAAGGTGCAAGAGGGGCAGGTGGAGAAGGGGCATGAGGAGGAGGAGGAGGAGAAGGTGCAAGAGGGGCAGGTGGAGAAGGGGCATGAGGAGAGGAGGAGGAGAAGGTGCAAGAGGGGCAGGTGGAGAAGGGGCATGAGGAGGAGGAGGAGGAGAAGGTGCAAGAGGGGCAGGTGGAGAAGGGGCATGAGGAGGAGGAGGAGAAGGTGCAAGAGGGGCAGGTGGAGAAGGGGCATGAGGAGGAGGAGGAGGAGAAGGTGCAAGAGGGGCAGGTGGAGAAGGGGCATGAGGAGGAGGAGGAGGAGAAGGTGCAAGAGGGGCAGGTGGAGAAGGGGCATGAGGAGGAGGAGGAGGAGAAGGTGCAAGAGGGGCAGGTGGAGAAGGGGCATGAGGAGGAGGAGGAGGAGAAGGTGCAAGAGGGGCAGGTGGAGAAGGGGCATGAGGAGGAGGAGGAGGAGAAGGTGCAAGAGGGGCAGGTGGAGAAGGGGCATGAGGAGGAGGAGGAGGAGAAGGTGCAAGAGGGGCAGGTGGAGAAGGGGCATGAGGAGGAGGAGGAGGAGAAGGTGCAAGAGGGGCAGGTGGAGAAGGGGCATGAGGAGGAGGAGGAGGAGAAGGTGCAAGAGGGGCAGGTGGAGAAGGGGCATGAGGAGGAGGAGGAGGAGAAGGTGCAAGAGGGGCAGGTGGAGAAGGGGCATGAGGAGGAGGAGGAGGAGAAGGTGCAAGAGGGGCAGGTGGAGAAGGGGCATGAGGAGGAGGAGGAGGAGAAGGTGCAAGAGGGGCAGGTGGAGAAGGGGCATGAGGAGGAGGATGGAGGAGAAGGTGCAAGAGGGGCAGGTGGAGAAGGGGGCATGAGGAGGAGGAGGAGGAGAAGGTGCAAGAGGGGCAGGTGGAGAAGGGGCATGAGGAGGAGGAGGAGGAGAAGGTGCAAGAGGGGCAGGTGGAGAAGGGGCATGAGGAGGAGGAGGAGAAGGTGCAAGAGGGGCAGGTGGAGAAGGGGCATGAGGAGGAGGAGGAGGAGAAGGTGCAAGAGGGGCAGGTGGAGAAGGGGCATGAGGAGGAGGAGGAGGAGAAGGTGCAAGAGGGGCAGGTGGAGAAGGGGCATGAGGAGGAGGAGGAGGAGAAGGTGCAAGAGGGGCAGGTGGAGAAGGGGCATGAGGAGGAGGAGGAGGAGAAGGTGCAAGAGGGGCAGGTGGAGAAGGGGCATGAGGAGGAGGAGGAGGAGAAGGTGCAAGAGGGGCAGGTGGAGAAGGGGCATGAGGAGGAGGAGGAGGAGAAGGTGCAAGAGGGGCAGGTGGAGAAGGGGCATGAGGAGGAGGAGGAGGAGAAGGTGCAAGAGGGGCAGGTGGAGAAGGGGCATGAGGAGGAGGAGGAGGAGAAGGTGCAAGAGGGGCAGGTGGAGAAGGGGCATGAGGAGGAGGAGGAGAGAAGGTGCAAGAGGGGCAGGTGGAGAAGGGGCATGAGGAGGAGGAGGAGGAGAAGGTGCAAGAGGGGCAGGTGGAGAAGGGGCATGAGGAGGAGGAGGAGGAGAAGGTGCAAGAGGGGCATGAGGAGGAGGAGAAGGTGCAAGAGGGGCAGGTGGAGAAGGGGCATGAGGAGGAGGAGGAGGAGAAGGTGCAAGAGGGGCAGGTGGAGAAGGGGCATGAGGAGGAGGAGGAGGAGAAGGTGCAAGAGGGGCAGGTGGAGAAGGGGCATGAGGAGGAGGAGGAGGTGCAAGAGGGGCAGGTGGAGAAGGGGCATGAGAAGGTGCAAGAGGGGCAGGTGGAGAAGGGGCATGAGGAGGAGGAGGAGAAGGTGCAAGAGGGGCAGGTGGAGAAGGGGCATGAGGAGGAGGAGGAGGAGAAGGTGCAAGAGGGGCAGGTGGAGAAGGGGCATGAGGAGGAGGAGGAGGAGAAGGTGCAAGAGGGGCAGGTGGAGAAGGGGCATGAGGAGGAGGAGGAGGAGAAGGTGCAAGAGGGGCAGGTGGAGAAGGGGCATGAGGAGGAGGAGGAGGAGAAGGTGAAAGAGGGGCAGGTGGAGAAGGGGCATGAGGAGGAGGAGGAGGAGAAGGTGCAAGAGGGGCAGGTGGAGAAGGGGCATGAGGAGGAGGAGGAGGAGAAGGTGCAAGAGGGGCAGGTGGAGAAGGGGCATGAGGAGGAGGAGGGGCAGGTGGAGAAGGGGCATGAGGAGGAGGAGAAGGTGCAAGTGGGGCAGGTGGAGAAGGGGCATGAGGAGGAGGAGGAGAAGGTGCAAGAGGGGCAGGTGGAGAAGGGGCATGAGGAGGAGGAGGGAGAAGGTGCAAGAGGGGTAGGTGGAGAAGGGGCATGAGGAGGAGAAGGTGCAAGAGGGGCAGGTGGAGAAGGGGCATGAGGAGGAGGAGAAGGTGCAAGAGGGGCAGGTGGAGAAGGGGCATGAGGAGGAGGAGGAGAAGGTGCAAGAGGGGCAGGTGGAGAAGGGGCATGAGGAGGAGGAGGAGGAGAAGGTGCAAGAGGGGCAGGTGGAGAAGGGGCATGAGGAGGAGGAGGAGGAGAAGGTGCAAGAGGGGCAGGTGGAGAAGGGGCATGAGGAGGAGGAGGAGGAGAAGGTGCAAGAGGGGCAGGTGGAGAAGGGGCATGAGGAGGAGGAGGAGGAGAAGGTGCAAGAGGGGCAGGTGGAGAAGGTGCAAGAGGGGCAGGTGGGAAGGGGCATGAGGAGAAGGTGCAAGAGGGGCAGGTGGAGAAGGGGCATGAGGAGGAGGAGGAGGAGGAAGGTGCAAGAGGGGCAGGTGGAGAAGGGGCATGAGGAGGAGGAGGAGGAGAAGGTGCAAGAGGGGCAGGTGGAGAAGGGGCATGAGGAGGAGGAGGAGAAGGTGCAAGAGGGGCAGGTGGAGAAGGGGCATGAGGAGGAGGAGGAGGAGAAGGTGCAAGAGGGGCAGGTGGAGAAGGGGCATGAGGAGGAGGAGGAGGAGAAGGTGCAAGAGGGGCAGGTGGAGAAGGCATGAGGAGGAGGAGGAGGAGAAGGTGCAAGAGGGGCAGGTGGAGAAGGGGCATGAGGAGGAGGAGGAGGAGAAGGTGCAAGAGGGGCAGGTGGAGAAGGGGCATGAGGAGGAGGAGGAGGAGAAGGTGCAAGAGGGGCAGGTGGAGAAGGGGCATGAGGAGGAGGAGGAGGAGAAGGTGCAAGAGGGGCAGGTGGAGAAGGGGCATGAGGAGGAGGAGGAGGAGAAGGTGCAAGAGGGGCAGGTGGAGAAGGGGCATGAGCAGGAGGAGGAGAAGGTGCAAGAGGGGCAGGTGGAGAAGGGGCATGAGGAGGAGGAGGAGGAGAAGGTGCAAGAGGGGCAGGTGGAGAAGGGGCATGAGGAGGAGGAGGAGGAGAAGGTGCAAGAGGGGCAGGTGGAGAAGGGGCATGAGGAGGAGGAGGAGAAGGTGCAAGAGGGGCAGGTGGAGAAGGGGCATGAGGAGGAGGAGGAGGAGAAGGTGCAAGAGGGGCAGGTGGAGAAGGGGCATGAGGAGGAGGAGGAGGAGAAGGTGCAAGAGGGGCAGGTGGAGAAGGGGCATGAGGAGGAGGAGGAGGAGAAGGTGCAAGAGGGGCAGGTGGAGGAAGGGGCATGAGGAGGAGGAGAAGGTGCAAGAGGGGCAGGTGGAGAAGGGGCATGAGGAGGAGGAGGAGGAGAAGGTGCAAGAGGGGCAGGTGGAGAAGGGGCATGAGGAGGAGGAGAAGGTGCAAGAGGGGCAGGTGGAGAAGGGGCATGAGGAGGAGGAGAAGGTGCAAGAGGGGCAGGTGGAGAAGGGGCATGAGGAGGAGGAGGAGAAGGTGCAAGAGGGGCAGGTGGAGAAGGGGCATGAGGAGGAGGAGGAGAAGGTGCAAGAGGGGCAGGTGGAGAAGGGGCATGAGGAGGAGGAGAAGGTGCAAGAGGGGCAGGTGGAGAAGGGGCATGAGGAGGAGGAGAAGGTGCAAGAGGGGCAGGTGGAGAAGAGGCATGAGGAGGAGGAGGAGGAGAAGGTGCAAGAGGGGCAGGTGGAGAAGGGGCATGAGGAGGAGGAGAAGGTGCAAGAGGGGCAGGTGGAGAAGGGGCATGAGGAGGAGGAGAAGGTGCAAGAGGGGCAGGTGGAGAAGGGGCATGAGGAGGAGGAGAAGGTGCAAGAGGGGCAGGTGGAGAAGGGGCATGAGGAGGAGGAGGAGGAGAAGGTGCAAGAGGGGCAGGTGGAGAAGGGGCATGAGGAGGAGGAGGAGGAGAAGGTGCAAGAGGGGCAGGTGGAGAAGGGGCATGAGGAGGAGGAGGAGGAGAAGGTGCAAGAGGGGCAGGTGGAGAAGGGGCATGAGGAGGAGGAGGAGGAGAAGGTGCAAGAGGGGCAGGTGGAGAAGGGGCATGAGGAGGAGGAGGAGAAGGTGCAAGAGGGGCAGGTGGAGAAGGGGCATGAGGAGGAGGAGGAGGAGAAGGTGCAAGAGGTGCAGGTGGAGAAGGGGCATGAGGAGGAGGAGGAGGAGAAGGTGCAAGAGGGGCAGGTGGAGAAGGGGCATGAGGAGGAGGAGGAGGAGAAGGTGCAAGAGGGGCAGGTGGAGAAGGGGCATGAGGAGGAGGAGGAGGAGAAGGTGCAAGAGGGGCAGGTGGAGAAGGGGCATGAGGAGGAGGAGGAGGAGAAGGTGCAAGAGGGGCAGGTGGAGAAGGGGCATGAGGAGGAGGAGGAGGAGAAGGTGCAAGAGGGGCAGGTGGAGAAGGGGCATGAGGAGGAGGAGGAGGAGAAGGTGCAAGAGGGGCAGGTGGAGAAGGGGCATGAGGAGGAGGAGGAGGAGAAGGTGCAAGAGGGGCAGGTGGAGAAGGGGCATGAGGAGGAGGAGGAGGAGAAGGTGCAAGAGGGGCAGGTGGAGAAGGGGCATGAGGAGGAGGAGAAGGTGCAAGAGGGGCAGGTGGAGAAGGGGCATGAGGAGGAGGAGAAGGTGCAAGAGGGGCAGGTGGAGAAGGGGCATGAGGAGGAGGAGGAGGAGAAGGTGCAAGAGGGGCAGGTGGAGAAGGGGCATGAGGAGGAGGAGGAGGAGAAGGTGCAAGAGGGGCAGGTGGAGAAGGGGCATGAGGAGGAGGAGGAGGAGAAGGTGCAAGAGGGGCAGGTGGAGAAGGGGCATGAGGAGGAGGAGAAGGTGCAAGAGGGGCAGGTGGAGAAGGGGCATGAGGGGGAGGAGGAGGAGAAGGTGCAAGAGGGGCAGGTGGAGAAGGGGCATGAGGAGGAGGAGGAGGAGAAGGTGCAAGAGGGGCAGGTGGAGAAGGGGCATGAGGAGGAGGAGGAGGAGAAGGTGCAAGAGGGGCAGGTGGAGAAGGGGCATGAGGAGGAGGAGAAGGTGCAAGAGGGGCAGGTGGAGAAGGGGCATGAGGAGGAGGAGGAGGAGAAGGTGCAAGAGGGGCAGGTGGAGAAGGGGCATGAGGAGGAGGAGAAGGTGCAAGAGGGGCTGGTGGAGAAGGGGCATGAGGAGGAGGAGGAGGAGAAGGTGCAAGAGGGGCAGGTGGAGAAGGGGCATGAGGAGGAGGAGGAGGAGAAGGTGCAAGAGGGGCAGGTGGAGAAGGGGCATGAGGAGGAGGAGAAGGTGCAAGAGGGGCAGGTGGAGAAGGGGCATGAGGAGGAGGAGGAGGAGAAGGTGCAAGAGGGGCAGGTGGAGAAGGGGCATGAGGAGGAGGAGAAGGTGCAAGAGGGGCAGGTGGAGAAGGGGCATGAGGAGGAGGAGAAGGTGCAAGAGGGGCAGGTGGAGGAGAAGGTGCAAGAGGGGCAGGTGGAGAAGGGGCATGAGGAGGAGGAGGAGGAGAAGGTGCAAGAGGGGCAGGTGGAGAAGGGGCATGAGGAGGAGGAGGAGGAGAAGGTGCAAGAGGGGCAGGTGGAGAAGGGGCATGAGGAGGAGGAGAAGGTGCAAGAGGGGCAGGTGGAGAAGGGGCATGAGGAGGAGGAGAAGGTGCAAGAGGGGCAGGTGGAGAAGGGGCATGAGGAGGAGGAGGAGGAGAAGGTGCAAGAGGGGCAGGTGGAGAAGGGGCATGAGGAGGAGGAGGAGGAGAAGGTGCAAGAGGGGCAGGTGGAGAAGGGGCATGAGGAGGAGGAGGAGGAGAAGGTGCAAGAGGGGCAGGTGGAGAAGGGGCATGAGGAGGAGGAGAAGGTGCAAGAGGGGCAGGTGGAGAAGGGGCATGAGGAGGAGGAGAGAAGGTGCAAGAGGGGCAGGTGGAGAAGAGGCATGAGGAGGAGGAGGAGGAGAAGGTGCAAGAGGGGCAGGTGGAGAAGGGGCATGAGGAGGAGGAGAAGGTGCAAGAGGGGCAGGTGGAGAAGGGGCATGAGGAGGAGGAGAAGGTGCAAGAGGGCAGGTGGAGAAGGGGCATGGAGGAGGAGAAGGTGCAAGAGGGGCAGGTGGAGAAGGGGCATGAGGAGGAGGAGGAGGAGAAGGTGCAAGAGGGGCAGGTGGAGAAGGGGCATGAGGAGGAGGAGGAGAAGGTGCAAGAGGGGCAGGTGGAGAAGGGGCATGAGGAGGAGGAGGAGGAGAAGGTGCAAGAGGGGCAGGTGGAGAAGGGGCATGAGGAGGAGGAGGAGGAGAAGGTGCAAGAGGGGCAGGTGGAGAAGGGGCATGAGGAGGAGGAGGAGGAGAAGGTGCAAGAGGTGCAGGTGGAGAAGGGGCATGAGGAGGAGGAGGAGGAGAAGGTGCAAGAGGGGCAGGTGGAGAAGGGGCATGAGGAGGAGGAGGAGGAGAAGGTGCAAGAGGGGCAGGTGGAGAAGGGGCATGAGGAGGAGGAGGAGAAGGTGCAAGAGGGGCAGGTGGAGAAGGGGCATGAGGAGGAGGAGGAGGAGAAGGTGCAAGAGGGGCAGGTGGAGAAGGGGCATGAGGAGGAGGAGGAGAAGGTGCAAGAGGGGCAGGTGGAGAAGGGGCATGAGGAGGAGGAGGAGGAGAAGGTGCAAGAGGGGCAGGTGGAGAAGGGGCATGAGGAGGAGGAGGAGGAGAAGGTGCAAGAGGGGCAGGTGGAGAAGGGGCATGAGGAGGAGGAGAAGGTGCAAGAGGGGCAGGTGGAGAAGGGGCATGAGGGGAGGAGGAGAAGGTGCAAGAGGGGCAGGTGGAGAAGGGGCATGAGGAGGAGAAGGTGCAAGAGGGGCAGGTGGAGAAGGGGCAGATGAGGAGGAGAAGGTGCAAGAGGGGCAGGTGGAGAAGGGGCATGAGGAGGAGGAGGAGGAGAAGGTGCAAAAGGGGCAGGTGGAGAAGGTGCAAGAGGGGCAGGTGGAGAAGGGGCATGAGGAGGAGGAGAAGGTGCAAGAGGGGCAGGTGGAGAAGGGGCATGAGGAGGAGGAGAAGGTGCAAGAGGGGCAGGTGGAGAAGGGGCATGAGGAGGAGGAGAAGGTGCAAGAGGGGCAGGTGGAGAAGGGGCATGAGGAGGAGGAGGAGGAGAAGGTGCAAGAGGGGCAGGTGGAGAAGGGGCATGAGGAGGAGGAGAGAGAAGGTGTAAGAGGGGCAGGTGGAGAAGGGGCATGAGGAGGAGGAGAAGGTGCAAGAGGGGCAGGTGGAGAAGGGGCATGAGAGGAGGAGGAGGAGGAGAAGGTGCAAGAGGGGCAGGTGGAGAAGGGGCATGAGGAGGAGGAGGAGGAGAAGGTGCAAGAGGGGCAGGTGGAGAAGGGGCATGAGGAGGAGGAGGAGGAGAAGGTGCAAGAGGGGCAGGTGGAGAAGGGGCATGAGGAGGAGGAGGAGGAGAAGGTGCAAGAGGGGCAGGTGGAGAAGGGGCATGAGGAGGAGGAGGAGGAGAAGGTGCAAGAGGGGCAGGTGGAGAAGGGGCATGAGGAGGAGGAGGAGGAGAAGGTGCAAGGGGGCAGGTGGAGAAGGGGCATGAGGAGGAGGAGGAGAAAGGTGCAAGAGGGGCAGGTGGAGAAGGGGCATGAGGAGGAGGAGGAGAAGGTGCAAGAGGGGCAGGTGGAGAAGGGGCATGAGGAGGAGGAGGAGAAGGTGCAAGAGGGGCAGGTGGAGAAGGGGCATGAGGAGGAGGAGGAGAAGGTGCAAGAGGGGCAGGTGGAGAAGGGGCATGAGGAGGAGGAGGAGGAGAAGGTGCAAGAGGGGCAGGTGGAGAAGGGGCATGAGGAGGAGGAGAAGGTGCAAGAGGGGCAGGTGGAGAAGGGGCATGAGGAGGAGGAGGAGAAGGTGCAAGAGGGGCAGGTGGAGAAGGGGCATGAGGAGGAGGAGGAGGAGAAGGTGCAAGAGGGGCAGGTGGAGAAGGGGCATGAGGAGGAAGGAGAAGGTGCAAGAGGGGCAGGTGGAGAAGGGGCATGAGGAGGAGGAGGAGGAGAAGGTGCAAGAGGGGCAGGTGGAGAAGGGGCATGAGGAGGAGGAGAAGGTGCAAGAGGGGCAGGTGGAGAAGGGGCATGAGAAGGAGGAGAAGGTGCAAGAGGGGCAGGTGGAGAAGGGGCATGAGGAGGAGGAGAAGGTGCAAGAGGGGCAGGTGGAGAAGGGGCATGAGGAGGAGGAGAAGGTGCAAGAGGGGCAGGTGGAGAAGGGGCATGAGGAGGAGGAGAAGGTGCAAGAGGGGCAGGTGGAGAAGGCATGAGGAGGAGGAGAAGGTGCAAGAGGGGCAGGTGGAGAAGGGGCATGAGGAGGAGGAGGAGAAGGTGCAAGAGGGGCAGGTGGAGAAGGGGCATGAGGAGGAGGAGGAGAAGGTGCAAGAGGGGCAGGTGGAGAAGGGGCATAGAGGAGGAGGAGGAGAAGGTGCAAGAGGGGCAGGTGGAGAAGGGGCATGAGGAGGAGGAGGAGGAGAAGGTGCAAGAGGGGCAGGTGGAGAAGGGGCATGAGAGGAGGAGAAGGTGCAAGAGGGGCAGGTGGAGAAGGGCAAGAGGGGCAGGTGGAGAGGGCATGGGAGGAGGAGAAGGTGCAAGAGGGGCAGGTGGAGAAGGGGCATGAGGAGGAGGAGAAGGTGCAAGAGGGGCAGGTGGAGAAGGTGCAAGAGGGGCAGGTGGAGAAGGGGCATGAGGAGGAGGAGAAGGTGCAAGAGGGGCAGGTGGAGAAGGGGCATGAGGAGGAGGAGAAGGTGCAAGAGGGGCAGGTGGAGAAGGGGCATGGGAGGAGGAGGAGGAGAAGGTGCATGAGGAGGAGAAGGTGCAAGAGGGGCAGGTGGAGAAGGGGCATGAGGAGGAGGAGAAGGTGCAAGAGGGGCAGGTGGAGAAGGGGCATGAGGAGGAGGAGAAGGTGCAAGAGGGGCAGGTGGAGAAGGGGCATGAGGAGGAGGAGAAGGTGCAAGAGGGGCAGGTGGAGAAGGGGCATGAGGAGGAGAGGGAGGAGGAGAAGGTGCAAGAGGGGCAGGTGGAGAAGGGGCATGAGGAGGAGGAGGAGGAGAAGGTGCAAGAGGGGCAGGTGGAGAAGGGGCATGAGGAGGAGGAGGAGGAGAAGGTGCAAGAGGGGCAGGTGGAGAAGGGGCATGAGGAGGAGGAGGAGAGAGGTGCAAGAGGGGCAGGTGGAGAAGGGGCATGAGGAGGAGGAGAAGGTGCAAGAGGGGCAGGTGGAGAAGGGGCATGAGGAGGAGGAGAAGGTGCAAGAGGGGCAGGTGGAGAAGGGGCATGAGGAGGAGGAGAAGGTGCAAGAGGGGCAGGTGGAGAAGGGGCATGAGGAGGAGGAGAAGGTGCAAGAGGGGCAGGTGGAGAAGGGGCATGAGGAGGAGGAGGAGGAGAAGGTGCAAGAGGGGCAGGTGGAGAAGGGGCATGAGGAGGAGGAGGAGGAGAAGGTGCAAGAGGGGCAGGTGGAGAAGGGGCATGAGGAGGAGGAGGAGGAGAAGGTGCAAGAGGGGCAGGTGGAGAAGGGGCATGAGGAGGAGGAGGAGGAGAAGGTGCAAGAGGGGCAGGTGGAGAAGGGGCATGAGGAGGAGGAGGAGGAGAAGGTGCAAGAGGGGCAGGTGGAGAAGGGGCATGAGGAGGAGGAGGAGGAGAAGGTGCAAGAGGGGCAGGTGGAGAAGGGGCATGAGGAGGAGGAGAAGGTGCAAGAGGGGCAGGTGGAGAAGGGGCATGAGGAGGAGGAGAAGGTGCAAGAGGGGCAGGTGGAGAAGGGGCATGAGGAGGAGGAGGAGGAGAAGGTGCAAGAGGGGCAGGTGGAGAAGGGGCATGAGGAGGAGGAGGAGGAGAAGGTGCAAGAGGGGCAGGTGGAGAAGGGGCATGAGGAGGAGGAGAAGGTGCAAGAGGGGCAGGTGGAGAAGGGGCATGAGGAGGAGGAGGAGAAGGTGCAAGAGGGGCAGGTGGAGAAGGGGCATGAGGAGGAGGAGAAAGTGCAAGAGGGGCAGGTGGAGAAGGGGCATGAGGAGGAGGTGAAGGTGCAAGAGGGGCAGGTGGAGAAGGGGCATGAGGAGGAGGAGAAGGTGCAAGAGGGGCAGGTGGAGAA
The DNA here is from genome assembly GCF_046119375.1 of Phyllobates terribilis. Classification (NCBI taxonomy): domain Eukaryota; kingdom Metazoa; phylum Chordata; class Amphibia; order Anura; family Dendrobatidae; genus Phyllobates; species Phyllobates terribilis. The sequence continues at coordinate 341,781,824 of NW_027362765.1, read as the reverse complement.
GGCATGAGGAGGAGGAGAAGGTGCAAGAGGGGCAGGTGGAGAAGGGGCATGAGGAGGAGGAGGAGAAGGTGCAAGAGGGGCAGGTGGAGAAGGGGCATGAGGAGGAGGAGGAGGAGAAGGTGCAAGAGGGGCAGGTGGAGAAGGGGCATGAGGAGGAGGAGGAGGAGAAGGTGCAAGAGGGGCAGGTGGAGAAGGGGCATGAGGAGGAGGAGAAGGTGCAAGAGGGGCAGGTGGAGAAGGTGCAAGAGGGGCAGGTGGAGAAGGGGCATGAGGAGGAGGAGGAGGAGAAGGTGCAAGAGGTGCAGGTGGAGAAGGGGCATGAGGAGGAGGAGGAGGAGAAGGTGCAAGAGGGGCAGGTGGAGAAGGTGCAAGAGGGGCAGGTGGAGAAGGGGCATGAGGAGGAGGAGAAGGTGCAAGAGGGGCAGGTGGAGAAGGGGCATGAGGAGGAGGAGAAGGTGCAAGAGGGGCAGGTGGAGAAGGGGCATGAGGAGGAGGAGAAGGTGCATGAGGAGGAGAAGGGGCATGAGGAGGAGGAGGAGGAGAAGGTGCAATAGGGGCAGGTGGAGAAGGGGCATGAGGAGGAGGAGAAGGTGCAAGAGGGGCAGGTGGAGAAGGGGCATGAGGAGGAGGAGAAGGTGCAAGAGGGGCAGGTGGAGAAGGGGCATGAGGAGGAGGAGAAGGTGCAAGAGGGGCAGGTGGAGAAGGGGCATGAGGAGGAGGAGGAGGAGAAGGTGCAAGAGGGGCAGGTGGAGAAGGGGCATGAGGAGGAGGAGGAGAAGGTGCAAGAGGGGCAGGTGGAGAAGGGGCATGAGGAGGAGGAGGAGGAGAAGGTGCAAGAGGGGCAGGTGGAGAAGGGGCATGAGGAGGAGGAGGAGGAGAAGGTGCAAGAGGGGCAGGTGGAGAAGGGGCATGAGGAGGAGGAGGAGGAGAAGGTGCAAGAGGGGCAGGTGGAGAAGGGGCATGAGGAGGAGGAGAAGGTGCAAGAGGGGCATGAGGAGGAGGAGAAGGTGCAAGAGGGGCATGAGGAGGAGGAGAAGGTGCAAGAGGGGCAGGTGGAGAAGGGGCATGAGGAGGAGGAGGAGGAGAAGGTGCAAGAGGGGCAGGTGGAGAAGGGGCATGAGGAGGAGGAGGAGGAGAAGGTGCAAGAGGGGCAGGTGGAGAAGGGGCATGAGGAGGAGGAGGAGGAGAAGGTGCAAGAGGGGCAGGTGGAGAAGGTGCAAGAGGGGCAGGTGGAGAAGGGGCATGAGGAGGAGGAGGAGAAGGTGCAAGAGGGGCAGGTGGAGAAGGGGCATGAGGAGGAGGAGGAGGAGAAGGTGCAAGAGGGGCAGGTGGAGAAGGGGCATGAGGAGGAGGAGGAGAAGGTGCAAGAGGGGCAGGTGGAGAAGGGGCATGAGGAGGAGGAGGAGGAGAAGGTGCAAGAGGGGCAGGTGGAGAAGGGGCATGAGGAGGAGGAGGAGGAGAAGGTGCAAGAGGGGCAGGTGGAGAAGGGGCATGAGGAGGAGGAGGAGGAGAAGGTGCAAGAGGGGCAGGTGGAGAAGGGGCATGAGGAGGAGGAGAAGGTGCAAGAGGGGCAGGTGGAGAAGGGGCATGAGGAGGAGGAGGAGGAGAAGGTGCAAGAGGGGCAGGTGGAGAAGGGGCATGAGGAGGAGGAGGAGGAGAAGGTGCAAGAGGGGCAGGTGGAGAAGGGGCATGAGGAGGAGGAGGAGGAGAAGGTGCAAGAGGGGCAGGTGGAGAAGGGGCATGAGGAGGAGGAGGAGGAGAAGGTGCAAGAGGGGCAGGTGGAGAAGGGGCATGAGGAGGAGGAGGAGAAGGTGCAAGAGGGGCAGGTGGAGAAGGGGCATGAGGAGGAGGAGGAGGAGAAGGTGCAAGAGGGGCAGGTGGAGAAGGGGCATGAGGAGGAGGAGAAGGGGCATGAGGAGGAGGAGGAGGAGAAGGTGCAAGAGGGGCAGGTGGAGAAGGGGCATGAGGAGGAGGAGGAGGAGAAGGTGCAAGAGGGGCAGGTGGAGAAGGGGCATGAGGAGGAGGAGGAGGAGAAGGTGCAAGAGGGGCAGGTGGAGAAGGGGCATGAGGAGGAGGAGGAGGAGAAGGTGCAAGAGGGGCAGGTGGAGAAGGGGCATGAGGAGGAGGAGGAGGAGAAGGTGCAAGAGGGGCAGGTGGAGAAGGGGCATGAGGAGGAGGAGGAGGAGAAGGTGCAAGAGGGGCAGGTGGAGAAGGGGCATGAGGAGGAGGAGAAGGTGCAAGAGGGGCAGGTGGAGAAGGGGCATGAGGAGGAGGAGGAGGAGAAGGTGCAAGAGGGGCAGGTGGAGAAGGGGCATGAGGAGGAGGAGGAGGAGAAGGTGCAAGAGGGGCAGGTGGAGAAGGGGCATGAGGAGGAGGAGGAGGAGAAGGTGCAAGAGGGGCAGGTGGAGAAGGGGCATGAGGAGGAGGAGGAGGAGAAGGTGCAAGAGGGGCAGGTGGAGAAGGGGCATGAGGAGGAGGAGGAGGAGAAGGTGCAAGAGGGGCAGGTGGAGAAGGGGCATGAGGAGGAGGAGAAGGTGCAAGAGGGGCAGGTGGAGAAGGGGCATGAGGAGGAGGAGGAGGAGGAGAAGGTGCAAGAGGGGCAGGTGGAGAAGGGGCATGAGGAGGAGGAGGAGGAGAAGGTGCAAGAGGGGCAGGTGGAGAAGGGGCATGAGGAGGAGGAGGAGGAGAAGGTGCAAGAGGGGCAGGTGGAAAAGGGGCATGAGGAGGAGGAGGAGGAGAAGGTGCAAGAGGGGCAGGTGGAGAAGGGGCATGAGGAGGAGGAGGAGAAGGTGCAAGAGGGGCAGGTGGAGAAGGGGCATGAGGAGGAGGAGGAGGAGAAGGTGCAAGAGGGGCAGGTGGAGAAGGGGCATGAGGAGGAGGAGAAGGTGCAAGAGGGGCAGGTGGAGAAGGGGCATGAGGAGGAGGAGAAGGTGCAAGAGGGGCAGGTGGAGAAGGGGCATGAGGAGGAGGAGGAGGAGAAGGTGCAAGAGGGGCAGGAGGAGAAGGTGCAAGAGGGGCAGGTGGAGAAGGGGCATGAGGAGGAGGAGGAGGAGAAGGTGCAAGAGGGGCAGGTGGAGAAGGGGCATGAGGAGGAGGAGAAGGTGCAAGAGGGGCAGGTGGAGAAGGGGCATGAGGAGGAGGAGGAGGAGGAGAAGGTGCAAGAGGGGCAGGTGGAGAAGGGGCATGAGGAGGAGGAGGAGGAGGAGAAGGTGCAAGAGGGGCAGGTGGAGAAGGGGCATGAGGAGGAGGAGGAGGAGGAGAAGGTGCAAGAGGGGCAGGTGGAGAAGGGGCATGAGGAGGAGGAGGAGGAGGAGAAGGTGCAAGAGGGGCAGGTGGAGAAGGGGCATGAGGAGGAGGAGGAGGAGGAGAAGGTGCAAGAGGGGCAGGTGGAGAAGGGGCATGAGGAGGAGGAGGAGGAGGAGAAGGTGCAAGAGGGGCAGGTGGAGAAGGGGCATGAGGAGGAGGAGGAGGAGGAGAAGGTGCAAGAGGGGCAGGTGGAGAAGGGGCATGAGGAGGAGGAGGAGGAGAAGGTGCAAGAGGGGCAGGTGGAGAAGGGGCATGAGGAGGAGGAGGAGGAGAAGGTGCAAGAGGGGCAGGTGGAGAAGGGGCATGAGGAGGAGGAGGAGGAGAAGGTGCAAGAGGGGCAGGTGGAGAAGGGGCATGAGGAGGAGGAGGAGGAGAAGGTGCAAGAGGGGCAGGTGGAGAAGGGGCATGAGGAGGAGGAGGAGGAGAAGGTGCAAGAGGGGCAGGTGGAGAAGGGGCATGAGGAGGAGGAGGAGGAGAAGGTGCAAGAGGGGCAGGTGGAGAAGGGGCATGAGGAGGAGGAGGAGAAGGTGCAAGAGGGGCAGGTGGAGAAGGGGCATGAGGAGGAGGAGGAGAAGGTGCAAGAGGGGCAGGTGGAGAAGGGGCATGAGGAGGAGGAGGAGGAGAAGGTGCAAGAGGGGCAGGTGGAGAAGGGGCATGAGGAGGAGGAGGAGGAGAAGGTGCAAGAGGGGCAGGTGGAGAAGGGGCATGAGGAGGAGGAGAAGGTGCAAGAGGGGCAGGTGGAGAAGGGGCATGAGGAGGAGGAGGAGGAGGAGAAGGTGCAAGAGGGGCAGGTGGAGAAGGGGCATGAGGAGGAGGAGGAGAAGGTGCAAGAGGGGCAGGTGGAGAAGGGGCATGAGGAGGAGGAGGAGGAGAAGGTGCAAGAGGGGCAGGTGGAGAAGGGGCATGAGGAGGAGGAGGAGGAGAAGGTGCAAGAGGGGCAGGTGGAGAAGGGGCATGAGGAGGAGGAGGAGAAGGTGCAAAAGGGGCAGGTGGAGAAGGGGCATGAGGAGGAGAAGGTGCAAGAGGGGCAGGTGGAGAAGGGGCATGAGGAGGAGGAGGAGAAGGTGCAAGAGGGGCAGGTGGAGAAGGGGCATGAGGAGGAGGAGGAGAAGGTGCAAGAGGGGCAAGTGGAGAAGGGGCATGAGGAGGAGGAGGAGAAGGTGCAAGAGGGGCAGGTGGAGAAGGGGCATGAGGAGGAGGAGGAAAAGGTGCAAGAGGGGCAGGTGGAGAAGGGGCATGAGGAGGAGAAGGAGAAGGTGCAAGAGGGGCAGGTGGAGAAGGGGCTTGAGGAGGAGGAGAAGGTGCAAGAGGGGCAGGTGGAGAAGGTGCAAGAGGGGCAGGTGGAGAAGGGGCATGAGGAGGAGGAGAAGGTGCAAGAGGGGCAGGTGGAGAAGGGGCTTGAGGAGGAGGAGAAGGTGCAAGAGGGGCAGGTGGAGGAGGAGGAGAAGGGGCAAGAGGGGCAGGTGGAGGAGAAGAAGGGGCATGAGGAGGAGGAGAAGGTGCAAGAGGGGCAGGTGGAAAAGGGGCATGAGGAGAAGGAGGAGGGGCAGGAGGAGGAGAAGGGGCAAGAGGGGGAGGAGGAGGAGAAGAAGGCATGAGGAGGTGAAGAAGGGACAAAAGGAGGAGGAGGAGAAGGGGCATGAGGAGGAGGAGAAGGGGCATGAGGAGGAGAAGGGTCAAGAGGAGGAGAAGGTGCAAGAGGGGCAGGTGGAGAAGGGTCAAGAGGAGGAGGAGAAGGGTCAAGAGGAGGAGGAGAAGGTGCAAGAGGGGCAGGAGGTGAAGGTGCAAGAGGGGCAGGTGGAGAAGGGGCATGAGGAGAGGAGGAGAAGGGGCAAGAGAGGCAGGAGGAGGAGAAGGGGCATGAGGAAAGGAGGAGAAGGGGTGAGAGGGGCAGGGGGAGGAGAAGGGGTGAGAGGGGCAGGGGGAGGAGAAGGGGCATGAGGAAGAGAAGGGGCATGAGGAGGAGAAGGGGCAAGTGGAGGGGCAGGTGGAGGTGGGGTGAAGGGGCAGGTGGAGGAGGGGTGAAGTGGCAAAAGGAGGAGAAGGGGCAAGAGGAAGGGGAGGGGGCAGGAGGAGAAGGAGCAAGAGGAAGGGGAGGTGGCAGGAGCAGGATGATGGCAAGATGGAGAAGGGGCAAGAGGAGGAGAGGAGGGGCAGGCTTAGTGGGGCAGAGGGGGCAGGTAGAGGAGGGCACGTGGGGCAAGTTGAGGAGAAGGGGCAGAAGGAGGGACAGATAACTTGATATATATTGCATGTTGTAGAATGTATGGCTCCGGTTCAAGCTTATTAATTTTCTACATGTATGATACTTTTGTGCCTCCCGGTAAGTGTAATGTTCAGGTGTGCAGCCCTCATACATGGGGACGCTGCATAGATGTGGGTGGTACTGAGGAGCAGTGAGGGTCCATGTGGCGTCGGGCACCGCGTGTCCTTCTTACACGGGGACGCTGCATAGATGTGGGTGGTACTGAGGAGCAGTGAGGGTCCATGTGACGTCGGGCACCTCGTGTTCTTCTTACACTGGGACTCTCCATAGATCTGGGTGGTACTGAGGAGCAGTGAGGGTCCATGTGACGTCGGGCCCCGCATGTTCTTCTTACACTGGGACTCTCCATAGATGTGGGTGGTACTGAGGATCAGTGAGGGTCCATGTGGCGTCGGGCACCGCGTGTCCTTCTTACACGGGGACGCTGCATAGATGTGGGTGGTACTGAGGAGCAGTGAGGTCCATGTGACGTCGGGCCCCGCGTGTTCTTCTTACACTGGGACTCTCCATAGATGTGGGTGGTACTGAGGATCAGTGAGGGTCCATGTGGTGTCGGGCACCGCGTGTCCTTCTTACACGGGGACGCTGCATAGATATGGGTGGTAGTGAGGAGCAGTGAGGGTCCATGTGACGTCGGACACCGCGTGTCCTTCTTACACGGGGACGCTGCATAGATGTGGGTGGTACTGAGGAGCAGTGAGGGTCCATGTGACGTCGGGCCCCGCGTATTCTTCTTACACTGGGACTCTCCTTAGATGTGGGTGGTACTGAGGAGCAGTGAGGGTCCATGTGGCGTCGGGCACCGCGTGTCCTTCTTACACGGGGACGCTGCATAGATGTGGGTGGTACTGAGGAGCAGTGAGGGTCCATGTGACGTCGGGCCCCGCGTGTTCTTCTTACACTGGGACTCTCCATAGATGTGGGTGGTACTGAGGATTAGTGAGGGTCCATGTGGTGTCGGGCACCGCGTGTCCTTCTTACACGGGGACGCTGCATAGATATGGGTGGTACTGAGGAGCAGTGAGGGTCCATGTGACGTCGGGCACCGCGTGTCCTTCTTACACGGTGACGCTGCATAGATGTGGGTGGTACTGAGGAGCAGTGAGGGTCCACGTGACGTCGGGCACCTCGTGTGCTTCTTACACTGGGACTCTCCATAGATGTGGGTGGTACTGAGGAGCAGTGAGGGTCCATGTGGTGTCGGGCACCGCGTATTCTTCTTACACTGGGACTCTCCATAGATGTGGGTGGTACTGAGGAGCAGTGAGGGTCCATGTGGTGTCGGGCACCGCGTATTCTTCTTACACTGGGACTCTCCATAGATCTGGGTGGTACTGAGGAGCAGTGAGGGTCCATGTGGTGTCGGGCACCGCGTATTCTTCTTACACTGGAACTCTCCATAGATGTGGGTGGTACTGAGGAGCAGTGAGGTTCCATGTGACGTCGGGCACCTCGTGTGCTTCTTACACTGGGACTCTCCTTAGTTGTGGGTGGTACTGAGGAGCAGTGAGGGTCCATGTCGTGTCGGGCACCGCGTATTCTTCTTACACTGGGACTCTCCATAGATCTGGGTGGTACTGAGGAGCAGTGAGGGTCCATGTGGTGTCGGGCACCGCGTATTCTTCTTACACTGGGACTCTCCATAGATGTGGGTGGTACTGAGGAGCAGTGAGGGTCCATGTGGTGTCAGGCACCGCGTATTCTTCTTGCACTGGGACTCTCCATGGATGTGGGTGGTACTGAGGAGCAGTGAGGGTCCATGTGGTGTCGGGCACCGCGTATTCTTCTTACACTGGGACTCTCCATAGATATGGGTGGTACTGAGGAGCAGTGAGGGTCCATGTGGTGTCGGGCACCGCGTATTCTTCTTACACTGGGACTCTCCATAGATGTGGGTGGTACTGAGGAGCAGTGAGGGTCCATGTGGTGTCTGGCACCGCGTATTCTTCTTACACTGGGACTCTCCATAAATGTGGGTGGTACTGAGGAGCAGTGAGGGTCCATGTGACGTCGGGCACCGCGTGTTCTTCTTACACTGGGACGCTGCATAGATGTGGGTGGTACTGAGGAGCAGTGAGGGTCCATGTGGCATCAGGCACCGCGTGTTCTTCTTACACGGGGACGCTGCATAGATGTGGGTGGTACTGAGGAGCAGTGAGGGTCCATGTGACGTCGGGCACCTCGTGTGCTTCTTACACTGGGACTCTCCATAGATGTGGGTGGTACTGAGGAGCAGTGAGGGTCCATGTGGTGTCGGGCACCGCGTATTCTTCTTACACTGGGACTCTCCATAGATGTGGGTGGTACTGAGGAGCAGTGAGGGTCCATGTGGCGTCGGGCACCACGTGTCCTTACACTTCTGATGTTGGTTTTCTCGGTCACCTGTAATGGAATTGACATGAACAGTGAAGGAACAAACACAGCCGTAAAGCAGTTAGACAAGTGCATCACCAAAACACAACACCCAACCTCTACCACTGTCCGCGCCGCAGGACCAGTGGGCAACTGCAGAAATAAATTCATACTGCGCCTGACTCCTCACCAGAAAAAGTCGCCCTGCGAGCTGCAACTGGTGATACTTGGAGCTGCTGCGCTCAGATCTCAACTTCCCCGGGGATGGGGCGCGGACGGGGACTTAAGGATGGAGTGGCGCGGATGGGGGCTCAACCTCCCCGGGGATGGGGCGGCGCGGACGGGGGCTCAACCTCCCCGGGGATGGGGCGCGGACGGGGGCTCAACCTCCCCGGGGATGGGGCGCGGACGGGGGCTCAAGGATGGAGCGGCGCGGATGGGGGCTCAACCTCCCCGGGGATGGGGCGCGGACGGGGGCTCAAGGATGGAGCGGCGCGGACGGGGGCTCAACCTCCCCGGGGATGGAGCGGTGCGGACGGGGGCTCAAGGATGGAGCGGCGCAGATGGGGGCTCAACCTCCCTGGGGATGGGGCGCGGACGGGGGCTCAAGGATGGAGCGGCGCGGATGGGGGCTCAACCTCCCCGAGGATGGGGCGCGGACGGGGGCTCAAGGATGGAGCGGCGCGGATGGGGGCTCAACCTCCCCGGGGATGGGGCGCGGACGGGGGCTCAAGGATGGAGCGGCGCGGATGGGGGCTCAACCTCCCCGGGGATGGAGCGTGAACGAGTCGGGGGACAGTTTTGCAGTTGTTCCTTAGGATGTAGCACTATTTTGAGATGTCAGAGGTATTCATTCACATTTTTCTCCCCTATTGCTGCTCTGGGGTCATTAATAATTCAGTGTGACGTCCACCTGCAGAGCTGTATGACACTGGCACTGAGGAACATAATCCTGGATGCAGAGATAATTACTAATGTATTAGTAACATAATTAATTATTAGTAACATAATGGCGGGTCATCCCGGCTGAAGGCAGAGGCCTCCCCTCGTCGGCTGAAGGCAGAGGCCTCCCCGCGCCGGCTGAAGGCAGAGGCCTCCCCTCGTCGGCTGAAGGCAGTGGCCTCCCCGCGCCGGCTGAAGGCAGTGGCCTCCCCGCGCCGGCTGAAGGCAGAGGCCTCCCCGCGCCGGCTGAAGGCAGAGGCCTCCCCGCGCCGGCTGAAGGCAGAGGCCTCCCCGCGCCGGCTGAAGGCAGAGGCCTCCCCGCGCCGGCTGAAGGCAGAGGCCTCCCCGCGCCGGCTGAAGGCAGAGGCCTCCCCGCGCCGGCTGAAGGCAGAGGCCTCCCCGCGCCGGCTGAAGGCAGAGGCCTCCCCGCGCCGGCTGAAGGCAGAGGCCTCCCCGCGCCGGCTGAAGGCAGAGGCCTCCCCGCGCCGGCTGAAGGCAGTGGCCGTAGCCCCGATCGGTGTGATTCAGCCCACATCAATGACTTCACAATGCGCTGAGCTCAGTGGTTGGTGGAGCGCCGGCACTGGATGCAGAAAGGAGTCACCAACTCCGCTTATTATTGAATCCTCTGCTAAACTGTGGATGATAGCATGCTAAAGCTAGAAAACCCCTTTAATTCTGGGCAGTGCAAGTAGTCGCAGTCACTGATCTCCTGGCTCCAGTAATTGTGGTGAATGTATAGGATGACAGTGTCCAGGCCTGACGATGACGGTGGGGCTCAGCGTCTGCTCCTGTCTCCTGTGTAATCACAGACGTGAGGCTCCAATGTCCAAATACCTGGAAACATCTGCAAATATTATTGTAATGGGGACCCCTGACATAGGGAGATGGCACACGGGACCACACACCACGGCACGCAGGAACACACCACACGGGACCTCACACCACGGCACGCAGGAGCACACACCACACGGGACCGCACACCATGGCACGCAGGAGCACACACCACAAGGGGCCGCACACCACGGCACGCAGGAGCACACACCACACGGGACCGCACACCACGGCACGCAAGAACACACCACACGGGAGCACACACCACACGGGACCGCACACCACGGCACGCAGGAGCACACACCACACGGGACCACACACCACGGCACGCAGGAACACACCACACGGGAGCACACACCACACGGGACCGCACACCACGGCACGCAGGAGCACACACCACACGGGACCGCACACCACGGCACGCAAGAACACACCACACGGGAGCACACACCACACGGGACCGCACACCACGGCACGCAGGAGCACACACCACACGGGACCGCACACCACGGCACGCAAGAACACACCACACGGGAGCACACACCACACGGGACCGCACACCACGGCACGCAGGAGCACACACCACACGGGACCGCACACCATGGCACGCAGGAGCACACACCACACGGGACCGCACACCATGGCACGCAGGAGCACACACCACACGGGACCGCACACCACGGCACGCAGGAGCACACACCACACGGGACCGCACACCATGGCACGCAGGAGCACACACCACACGGGACTGCACACCACGGCCCGCAGGAGCACACACCACACGGGACCACGCACCACGGCACGCAGGAACACACACCACACGGGACCACGCACCACGGCACGCAGGAACACACACCACACGGCACCGCACACCATGGCACGCAGGAGCACACACCACACGGGACCGCACACCATGGCACGCAGGAGCACACACCACACGGGACCGCACACCACGGCACGCAGGAGCACACACCACACGGGACCGCACACCACGGCATGCAGGAACACAACCACACGGGACCACGCACCACGGCACGCAGGAACACACACCACACGGCACCGCACACCATGGCACGCAGGAGCACACACCACACGGGACCGCACACCATGGCACGCAGGAGCACACACCACACGGGACCGCACACCACGGCACGCAGGAGCACACACCACACGGGACCGCACACCATGGCACGCAGGAGCACACACCACACGGGACTGCACACCACGGCCCGCAGGAGCACACACCACACGGGACCACGCACCACGGCACGCAGGAACACACACCACACGGGACCACGCACCACGGCACGCAGGAACACACACCACACGGCACCGCACACCATGGCACGCAGGAGCACACACCACACGGGACCGCACACCATGGCACGCAGGAGCACACACCACACGGGACCGCACACCACGGCACGCAGGAGCACACACCACACGGGACCGCACACCACGGCATGCAGGAACACAACCACACGGGACCGCGCACCACGGCACGCAGGAACACACACCACACGGGACCGCACACCGCAGCACGCAGGAGCACACACCACACGGGACCGCACACCACGGCACGGAGGAACACACACCACACGGGACTGCACACCACAGCACGCAGGAGCACACACCACACGGGACCGCACACCATGGCACGCAGGAGCACACACCACACGGGACCGCACACCACGGCACGCAGGAACACACACCACACGGGACCGCACACCACGGCACTCAGGAGCACACGCCACACGGGACCGCACACCACGGCACGCAGGAGCACACGCCACACGGGACCGCACACCACGGCACGCAGGAACACACGCCACACGGGACCGCACACCACGGCACGCAGGAACACACGCCACACGGGACCGCACACCACGGCACGCAGGAACACACGCCACATGGGACCGCACACCACGGCACTCAGGAGCACATGGCACTCTGGAGCACACACCACACGGGACCGCACACCACAGCACGCAGGAACACACGCCACACGGGACCGCACACCACAGCACGCAGGAACACACGCCACACGGGACCGCACACCACGGCACGCAGGAGCACACGCCACACGGGACCGCACACCACGGCACGCAGGAGCACACGCCACACGGGACCGCACACCACGGCACGCAGGAACACACGCCACACGGGACCGCACACCACGGCACGCAGGAACACACGCCACACGGGACCGCACACCACGGCACGCAGGAACACACGCCACACGGGACCGCACACCACGGCACGCAGGAACACACGCCACACGGGACCGCACACCACGGCACGCAGGAACACACGCCACACGGGACCGCACACCACGGCACGCAGGAGCACACGCCACACGGGACCGCACACCACGGCACGCAGGAGCACACGCCACACGGGACCGCACACCACGGCACGCAGGAGCACACGCCACACGGGACCGCACACCACGGCACGCATGAACAAACGTCACACGGGACCGCACACCACGGCACGCAGGAGCACACGCCACACGGGACCGCACACGCCACACGGACCGCACACCACGGCACGCAGGAGCACACGCCACATAGGACCGCACACCACGCACGCAGGAGCACACGCCACATAGGACCGCACACCACGGCACGCAGGAGCACACGCCACATAGGACCGCACACCACGGCACGCAGGAACACGCACCACACGGGACCGCACACCACGGCACGCAGGAACACACACCACACGGGACCGCACACCACGGCACGCAGGAACACGGACCGCACACCACGGCACGCAGGAGCACACACCACACGGGACCGCACACCACGGCACGCAGGAGCACACACCACACGGAAACACACACCACAGCACAAGGGAACGCACAGCACACGGGACCGCACACCACATGGGATTGCGCATACAGCACACGGAACACGGTGTAAGGTGGCTAATGGTCGCGTAGTCGATGGGAGGTATGTGTCACAGAGATGGCTGTCCTCTGGGATGTAAGCCGGAGTGTTTCTCTAGTGCATATAAGCACTAAGAGGATGGTGTGGTGCACCTGGCACCAGGTAGTTTAGAGAGATGGGCCGGTCTGTCTACCCACACACCTCACCTCTGGGTGTGGTTACCAGCCTATATAATGGAGGCTGTTGTTTGGCACATTGTCTGTGTGTTTGGAGGGAGAAGGCCTCCTAGGTGTTGTCTCCAGACTGAGCCGTGTGCTGGTGGCTTACCAGCCTGTGTGACCACAGGTCCGGTTTACCGGAGACTTTGCTTTAAGGACTGATTTCTTTTGCTTTTGCCTGGACTAAAGGCTGTTTGTTTGCATTTTGTTTTTAATGGTTTATGAAGCCAAGAAACCTCTATGGACATTTAAAGGAACTTGCCTCCTTTTTGCCTCTCATTGCACCTGAGTCAGTACAATCACTACAATTGGTGTTAGACGTGCGGACAGCATTCCCAGCAGACGTGTGACTGCTATAAGAAGGACTGCATGTCCTGGGTGAAGTCTGCCATAAGCCAGCAAGTGACACCGGACAAGATGGAGGACCTGCTCAAGCGTCTGTTGCAGGCGCAGCATCAACAGCAACATGCGCAGCACCAGCAGACGCTACAGCAACAGCAGATGGCGCAACAGGAGACCACCAAATTGCTTATGCAGAAACTTCAGCTCCTTCAGCAGGGCCAACAGGACCAGTGCCGACAACAGTAGCAGCAGATCGATTTGCTCGCAGAGGCGATCCGTGGCTCGACAACAGCTCCAACGACAAGGTCAGTGGGCAGAGGAGCTGGCGCCATACTTGACGGGGGAGCCCCAGAAGGCTTTTTATGACTTTGCTCTACAGGACACCAAGGAGTATGGTAAATTAAAAACGAAATTCTGGCGCGCTTGGGCGTATTACCGGGACATACCCCCTCGCTCCCAAATATTTGACCTGTTGCACCTGGTCCAGAAGTGGCTGCAACCGGAGTCCTCTACGCCTGCGCAGATGGCAGAGCGAGTGGTTATGGACAGGTTTGTGCACTCCCTACCGAGGGCGATCTCGGAATGCGGATGAACTGGTCGAGAGATACCAGGGGGTTGAAGGTTATTTGGGAAGGCAGCCCACTCCATACTGGGGGTCCCAACAGGGGACGGAGGCCCAAAGGGGGGGGACGACGTCCAAGGTCCAAAGGGGCGAGGAAGGCGGTGCTCAAGGTCCCTACGGGTGATGTGATCTGCTGGAGGTGCCACAGCCCAGGCCATATAGCCGCCCGTTGTCCCCTGATCCCCGAGCAGATGGACTGCAGCATAGGATGCCGCTGTTCATATTACGCGTATCCGCCCTGCAGTGTGAACTGTCCACCCAGCGAAGGGCCACAAGCGTGTCCCATGAAGGTGAACGGGCGGTAAGTAGCGCCGCTGCTAGACTCTGGGAGTCTGGTGACCCTTGTGAGGGACACTCTTCCTCTCAAAGTGATCGTGGGAAAAAAAGTCGGCATATGGTGCATTCATGGCGATGCAAAGGACTATTCTATGGCCAGAGTGGACATTGAAACGGCCCACGGTACTGAGTCCCACGATTTTGGCGTCGTTCAGGACTTATTGCACCCTATTATTATAGGCCGGGACTTTTGTTTATTTTGGGATCTGTGGGAGAAGGGTTCAGGGTTCGCTGGCGCGGTTAAGAAACCAGGTAACTCTGAAGAGGTATCACCACACCCAGAGTCAGCCGGGTTTCCAGAGTTAGGGGTGACCAGCGAAAATTTGGGGTCTGCCCAACTTAGGGACCTAACTCTGAAAGAAGCCTTCAATAATGTCATGGTCATAAATGGGGTGGAACAGGAGCCAGAGACTGACACAAGGTTTCCCTATTTTATGATAAGTGGGGAATTGTTGTACCGGGTGACAAAAGTGAGGGAAGAGCTGGTGGAACAGTTAATAGTGCCGGGTCCCTATCGACGGAAGGTGTTGAACATGGCCCATTCACATTTCTTTGGGGGACATCTAGGGGTGGAAAAAACGCAGGAACAGATTATGCAGAGGTTCTATTGACTTGTGTGTCACCGGGAAATATTAAAGTATTGCCCTACATGCCAGTTAACTGCCCCCACCTCCCACTTTCGAAGTCCTCTCGTGCCATTGCCCATTATTGAAGTGCCGTTCGAGAGAATTGCCATGGGCTTGGTTGGTCCCCTGGTTAAATCTGCTTGTGGGCATCAATACATATTGGTTATCCTGGACTATGCCACCCGCTATCCAGAAGCAATTCCCCTGAGAAACTCCTCCTCCAAGAGTATAGCCTGCGAGTTTGTCCACGTTTTTTCCCGGACAGGTTTACCAAAGAATATCTTGACCGACCAGGGAACTCCCTTTCATGAATAAGGTGATGAGGGAGTTGTGCAAGGTCCTGCAAATTTCCCAACTGAGGACTTCAGTATACCATTCTCAGACATATGGCCTTGTGGAAAGGTTTAATAAAACTCTGAAGAGCAAGCTGAGGAAGGCTATAGAAAAGGACAGTAGAGACTGTCTCCTACCGTATCTGTTGTTCTCCATCCGAGAGGTTCCACAGGCTTCTACGGGGTTCCCGCCGTTCGAACTTCTGTATGGCCGACATCCGCGGGGTCTCCTGGATGTAGCAAAGGAAACCTGGGAAACCGAAGTCATACCTCACAGGAGCGTCATTGAGCACGTCGCTATGATGCAGGAGAGGATTCTGAAGGTGATGCCTGTCAGAGAAATATATATCTCCCAGTTGCCGTCACTCTGTCAGGATTTTGCCAGAGATCCGCGAGCACACAGTCCCGACTACTCACTACGTAGGTAACGGCAAGCGACCAGTGAGCTTATGGCGTTACACCTCCAGATTCCAAAGCATGGAATATGTGTATACGCCCCCCGTAAGGTCACTGTCAGCTTCACGATAGCCCAATTATTATTATTCGCTGCCACCACTGTCCAGATTTGAAATACAATACAGGCCTGGGTGGATGCCTGCATTCTGGTAGCGTATATGACTTCGGGGGAGGGAACGATGACAGGACAAGAAACAGAACTATTAAATTTTATATTTGATCCAAAAGGAAGGCAGTGTTTAGGAAAAAATATACAAGATTTTACAAAAGGGGACAATACAATACATATGCAGTTACACAAAATAATAAGGATTAAAGAAGACACTTACGCTATACAGTTCGCAGGGATGATTCCGCATAGGTGGAGGAGCTCCACGATTTGATTTGAGCGTTATCAAACGCGATCGGTTGCTTATGGTATCTATCCCCCCTGGCAAAGAATATGGATCAGTCTTCAGTTGGTGCTTTATGCAATGGGGTGTGGGGGGAGATCTGTCCCCACACCCCTGTGCTGACATCACGGCGCTGGTCTCCAGCCTGAACTTTTTATTTAAGATACCAGGTTTTTGGGATAACTTATTGCTGGTTGATCCCAGAAGTTCAAAAGTGATACCATATTTTCCATTATGATTTTTTCTTCATTTAGAGCCACACATGGCGTAGTTGTGATCTGCTACTTTGTTACTTTTACACACATCACGGCACACAGGAGCGCACACATCACATGGGAACACACCCCTCAGCACATGGGAACATGTGAGAACACACACCACACGGGAGCACACACCACGGCACACGGGAACATACAGCACACAGGAGCACACACATCACATGGGAACACACCCCTCAGCACACAGGAAGACAAACACCACAACATGGGAACACACACAACAAGGGAACATACAGCACACAGGAGCGCACACATCACATGGGAACACACCCCTCAGCACATGGGAACATGTGAGAACACACACCACAACATGGGAACACACACCACGGCACACAGGAAGACAAACACCACAACATGGGAACACGCACCACAAGGAAACACACACCACGGCACACAGGAGCACACACATCACATGTGAACACACCCCTCAGCATACAGGAAGACAAACACCACAACATGGGAACATGTGAGAACACACACCGCACGGGAGCACACACCACGGCACACAGGAAGGCAAACACACCACAACATGGGAACACACACCCACACACCACAACATGGGAACACACACCCACACACCGCACGGGAGCACCCACACACCCACCGCACGGGAGCACCCACACACCCACCGCACGGGAGCACACACACACCCACCGCACGGGAGCACACACACACCCACCGCACGGGAGCACCCACACACCCACCGCACGGGAGCACCCACACACCCACCGCACGGGAGCACACACACACCCACCGCACGGGAGCACACACACACCCACCGCACGGGAGCACACACACACCCACCGCACGGGAGCACCCACCCACACCGCACGGGAGCACCCACACACCGCACGGGAGCACACACACACCCACCGCACGGGAGCACACACCCACCGCACGGGAGCACACACCCACACCGCACGGGAGCACCCACACCACACGGGAGCACACACATCACACGGGAACACACCCACACCGCACGGGAGCACACACCCACACACCGCACGGGAGCACCCACACACCGCACGGGAGCACCCACACACCGCACAGGAGCACACACACTACACGGGAACACACACGCACCACACTGGAACACACACCACATGAGATCACATACCACGTCACACAGGAATGAACACACACCACATGGGAACACAAACAGCACACGGGGAAACATCACACGGGGAAATACCACACATGGGAACACACACACCATATGGGAACAAACACTCCACATGGGAACACACACACACACGACATGGGAACACACACACACACACACCACACGGGAATGCACACCTTGGCAAACGGGAATGCACACCACATGGGAACGCGCATACAGCACACGGAACACAGGAACACACACAGCACACCACACGGGAACACAAACACACTACAACATGGGAGCGCACACACCACATGGGAGCGCACACACACACCACACGGGAGCGCACACACACACCACACGGGAGCGCACACACACACCACACGGGAGCGCACACACACACCACACGGGAGCGCACACACACACACCCCACACGGGAGCGCACACACACACACCCCACACGGGAGCGCACACACACACGGTCACACACAACACATGGTCACACACACACCACATGGGGTCACACACACCACACGGGATCACACACCACATGGGATCACACACGCTCCACACGGGAACACACACGCACCGCATGGTCACACGCACTGCACGGCCACACACGGCCACACGCACCGCACGGCCACACCCCCCCCCACATGGTCACACACACACGCTCCACATGTTCACACACACGCACCACACGGGAACACACCGCACGGCCACACACACACGCACTGCACGGCCACACCCCCCCCACATGGTCTCACACACGCACCGCACGGCCACACGCACCGCACGGCCACATCCCCCCACATGGTCACACACCACATGGGATCACACGCACCACACTGGAACACGCACACACCACCACATGGGAATACACACACAACACACGAGACGACACACACATACACACACGGGAACACACGCACCGCACGGTCACACACACGCACCGCACGGTCACACACACGCACCGCATGGTCACACACACTCACCGCATGGTCACACATACACCCCACACGGTCACACACACACCCCACATGGTCACACACACCCCACATGGTCACACACACCCCACATGGGATCACACACGCTCCGCACGGGAACACACACGCACCGCACGGGAACACACACGCACCGCACGGTCACACGCACCGCACGGTCACACGCACTGCACGGTCACACACACCCCACGGTCACACACACACCACATGGGATCACACACGCTCCACATGATCACACACACGCACCACACGGGAACACTCACGCATCACACGGCAACGAACACGCACACACCACCACATGGGAATACACACACAACACACGAGACGACACACACATGCACACACACACCAAATGGGAACGCACCGCACGGTCACACCCCCCCCCCCCACATGGTCACACACACCACATGGTCACACACACACCACATAGGATCACACACTCCACACGGGAACACACCCACAGACACCACACGGGAACACGAACACGGGAACAGACACCACATAAGAACGCATACATCACATGGGATCACACCACCACATGGCAATGCGCGCAGACACACACCCCATGGGAACATACACCACATGGCAACACCCACACACACCACATGGGAAGACGCACACATCACATGGGAACACACACCACATAAGAACGCACACAACACGGGAACACACATCACATAAGAACGCACACATCACATGGGACCACACACACATCCAACACGGGACCACACACACATCCAACACGGGACCACACACACATCCCACACGGGACCACACACACATCCCACACGGGACCACACACACATCCCACACGGGACCACACACACATCCCACACGGGACCACACACACATCCCACACGGGACCACACACACATCCCACACGGGACCACACACACATCCCACACGGGACCACACACACATCCCACACGGGAACACACACACATCCCACACGGGAACACACACATGCACACACACACCACACGGGAACACACAAACCACCACACGGGAACACACAAACCACACAAGAACGCACACACACATACACGGGAACACACACACACCACATGGGAACACACACACCACACGGAAACCTGAATGCCACTATGCATCGGGGATCCACGTACCCTCATGGGAGATGGCGTACAAGAGCCCACTTTATGCCATTTGTAAGCATATGCTGAAGATGAGCCGGGCGTCCACCTTGGTGCTCCATTTGAGCCGGAGCCGGGAGCTGCTCATCAGTGAAGCTTCGTTCCCTGAGGATTGGTTTGACGAGGGATCTGCTGGGTGACATTTAGGAACGCTCTAGTTCTTTTTTGGTGGGTGAAGGCAGGGCTGTGGCGTTGGTAAGCCAAACCTCCGACTCCTCGATTACTCCAACTCCCAACTCTGACTCCACAGCCCCAGTCACTACTGAGCATGTGCATAAAGTGCAGCACAGATTAATCCCCACTAAAAGCCGAGATCAGGAACAAAACAGACATTTCATACCTTTCCCAAATTCTTATGGAAACATATACAGCACATCCTCCATTGTACTACTGTACTCTATGTAAGGCTGCAGCTGGACAGGTTGTGGATGGGAGGTCTGTGTCCCTGAGGAGCCAAGCCTCGGTGATGTAGGACCCAGAGAAGCAGGCTCCAGCACACATAGTGCTGAGAGGTGTTAAATGGGCCCGCATTATGGGTTCTGGTTTTCCGAGCAGCTGAAAGAGCTGGGTGGGATCGGCTGCTCGCTTCCCTCCAGTCCAGGTCTTCGGATGTCTGATTTAGGGCAGCTTGTGCTGTCTCACTCTGTGTGTGAGGAAGGTGAGGAGGCCTTCCATGTGCTGGAGTCTGAGCGTGAAGGACGGACATTTATACGGCTGAGCCCGTGTGTTATATGGACTGGTTACTTTCCATGTTCTCTGTTATATCTTTTTGTACCTGGAAGAGGCTGATTTATTTTTGTTAACCCTGACGGTTTGAACTCTTAATAAGCCGCCTGTTTGTTTGCAGACAACAATCTGAATCCTGTGTGTGAACCAGAATCTACCACAGAGCTAAACACTACACCTATTTATTATATATTGTGGCAAGACGACTCATTCAGCCGCTTCCGGAAGTAGACTCAGGAACCGGGTTTTCTCTGCAGGCTTTATTATGTGGGATAAAGCCCTCAACTCCTGCAAAAATAAACACGGCCTTACTGGCAAAACAACAAAACAAAAGATAAACGATAGCACAGTCCACATGAATGTGGGATTCGCCCAAACAGGTTGTAGTCCCAGCCTTCAGCTCCGTCCTGAGCTGAAGCGTCCACATTGTGGAGCCCTTGCCTCTCCAGACCACAACAACAGAAAAAAAAAAAGAAATTGACTGAGCTTTTAAGCTTGCTCAGCCACACCCTGAGGGGAGGTAGTGTGAATGGCCTCCCACCCTCTTTGCCATTCACATAAAACCACACCCTTTAGGAATTTAACCCCCAACACATAACATGCTGGAGGAAAGTTTATAGGTTTCAGTTCACACAGGCTAGCAGTCGGTGTGACACATACCTCCCCCCGCATAGAACACCAGTGACCCTGTCACAATATTTTAGGAGTCGCTCCATTTTATACCGACTCTGACTCCACAGCCCTGGGTGAAGGGGTGAGAATGATATCTCGACCCAGGGACATGTGACCCCTGAAGCTAATCTCTATAATAATAATCTTTATTTATATAGCGCCAACATATTCTGCAATTCAGAGGTTCATATACAACAGTCATAAGTAACAAAGTTAAAAATAATACAATAATTAAAGCAAAAATGACAACCCTGCTCGTAAGAGCTTACAATCTACAATGAGGTGGGGGTGACACAAAGTACAGGGGCTTATTTACAAGGATGGTCCGGCCATCTTGAGGGGACGGGGGATAGATAAAAGCTGCATGAGCTGTCACCGACCAATATTTGTAGTGGTTTTGGGTGCGGTGGAGGTGGATGGAGAATTATGTTCAGAGAACAAGTGAATGGGCTATATATAAAAAGGACTTTGATTAGGGAAAGTAAAGGCCGCCCTAAACAGATGTGTTTTTAGGGAGTGTCTAAAACTGTGTAAGTTGTGGTTCGTCCTAATTTCTTGGGGTAGATCATTCCAGAAAATAAGTTCAGCTCGGAAGAATTCTTGGCACTGGGAGTGGGAGGTACAGGTTAGTGCGGATGTTAGTCGAAAGCCGCTTGCGGAGCATAGAGAATGGGTAGGCCGATAAACAGAAATGAGGGAAGACATGTAGGGGGGTGCCACACTGTGGAGGGCTTTGTGGGTGAAAACAAACAACTTAAATTGGATCATTTAATGTAAGGGTAGCCAGTGCAATGATTGTCACAGAGCAGAAGCATTCCTAATATCGATTAGCCAGATAACCCTGGCTGCTGCATTAAGGATGGACTAGAGAGGCGAAAGTCGAGTGAGGGGGAGGCTAATTAGTGGAGTTACAGTAGTCAAGGCGGGAGTGGATCAGGGCAACAGTGAGGGGTTTTTGTTGTTCCATGATGAGGAAGGGGCGGATTCTGGAGATGTTCTTTAGGTGCAAACGACGAGCGGGCAAGAGATTGTATATGGGAGGTGAAGGAGAGATTGGTGTCAAACACAACGCCCAGACAACGAGCCTGCTGGCTCAGCGTTATTGTGGTTCCACACACGGAGAGAGATGTCAGATTTAGGGAGATGGTGAGAGCAGAAGAAGTTCTGTTTCAGATAGAGAGCGGACGTGTTGGAAACTGCGGCCAGACAGTCACAGGTGTTCTGTAGTACTGCAGGGGTAAGGTCAGGGGATGAGGTGTATAGTTGTGTGTCATCAGCATAAAGATGGTACTGAAAGCCAAATTTGCTGATGGGCTGTCCAATTGGGGCCATGTAGAGAGAAAAGAGAAGAGGGCAAAGGACTGAACCCTGAGGGACCCCAATAGTGAGAAGAAGTGGAGCCAGCGAATGGTACACTGAAGGAGTGGTTAGAGAGATAGGAGGAGAACCAGGAGAGAGCAGTGTCCTTTATGTCAATTGAGTGGAGCATAGAGAGTAGGAGATGGTGGTTAACCATGTCGAAAGCTGCGGAGAGGTCAAGAAGAATGAGCAGAGAGTGGTCACCATTACATTTTGCTGTCAGAAGGTTATTGGTCAATTTGAGTGCAGTTTCTGTAGAATGTAGGGGGCGGAAGCCAGACTGTGATCGAACTAGAAGAGAGTGAGTGGAGAGGTAACGGGTAAGACGGGAGTAGACCAGGCGCTCCAAGAGTTTACAGATGAAGGGGAGATTGGAGACTGGTCTGTATAGTTATTTGTGCAGGATGGGTCAAGAGTCCCTCAAGAAGGTTTTTTTAATAATGGAGTAATGATAGAGTGTTTGAAAGAGGAGGGGAAGATACCAGAAGAGAGGTAGAGATTGAAGATTTTAGTTAGGAGAGTAGTGACGACTGGAGTAGATGTGAGGAAATGGGGTCAGTGGTGCATGTAGTAGGATGAGAAGAAGAGAGGAGCCTGGAGACTACTTCTTCTGTGACTGGGTCATTTGTAGAGTGTGAGCCAGAAATGTGGGGATGGATGGGAGTCACGGCACTTGGTGGCTGGGAGCTGATTTTCTGACGGATATTTCCTATTTTCTCCATAAAGATGGAGGCCAGATCCTCAGCACAAATATCCGTGATAGGTGCCTGTGCTTTAGGACTGAGGAGGGAGTGAAAGGTATCAAAGAGTTTTTTGGGGTTGTTGGATAGTGAGGAGATCAGGTTGGTGAAGGGCAGAGTTATAGGTTTTTAACATAAATTTAAAGTGGATAAAGTTTTCTGGTGGGCGAGTTTTCCTCCATAGGCCTTCAGGAGAAATTGAGTTTGCGATGTTTATTCTGTGTTTTGGAGGTGCTAAGGGTGATGGGGGCTACTTGGTCCAAGATGCTTCTGAGGGTGTCATTGTAGTGATATGCAGCCAAATCACGACATGAGAAAGGAGGAGATTGGGGACAGTGATGAGTTTTTGGGGTTCTGTAAGTGTATGAGCGTTAATGGCCTGTAGATTTCTGAATGTGTGATAGGTAGAGGTGTGCTGGTGTGGGTGAGAATTTGTGAGCGCGAAGGAGTGGATGTTGTGGTCAGAGACGGGGAAGAGGTGAGTTATCTAAGTAGGAGATTGAACAGAGCCGAACAGAGAGCAGATCAAGGGTGTTCCCGTCTGTGTGTGTCTCAGAGGGTGAAAGCTGTGAGAGATAGAAGCTGGGATGTGGGTGGAGAAGTCGGGCTGTTTATGGGGATGTTGAAGTCTCCCAGGAGAAGGGTTGGTAAATCTGAGGACATGAAGTGCGGCAGCCAGGCAGAAAAATGGTCAAGGAACTGGGTGGGTGAGCCTGGGGGACGGTATATGACCTCTACTCTGAGGGAGAGGGGATGGAAGAGCCTGATGGTGTGGACCTCAAAGAAGGAAATGAGTGATGGGACTGGTGGGATTACCTGAAAAGTGCATTGTAGGGACAGGAGTAAGCCAACTCCACCACCACGTCTGTTTGCAGGTTTCGGGGAATGGGAAAAATGAAAACCGCCATGAGAAATAGCGGCAGGAGAGACAGTGTCATAGTCCTGAATCCAGGTTTCAGTGAGGACGAGCAGATCTAGCAGTATCTGATCATTGCTGAGGTCAGGGATTGAGTTTTCTTTTTGATGAGACATTAACCCTTCATTCAACAGTGAAATCCCATTAGTTTATTGGTGCATTGGTCTCAGTGGTGTCAGTGGGTCCCATGACTTGGTGATGACCTCTGCCCTGTTACTCAGTATCCGCAGTACTATATGGCTGGCGCTGCACTAAATAAGGAAAGTCCCTGACTGTGGTGGCCCCTCCCGGGGCCGTGGCTATTGGTGGTCCCCTCCGCTGCCTCTTACTGGCCAGAGAAATAGGAAGTCCCCGAAGGGACCAATAAAGTGAAAGGGACGGCCGTCACAAGCTGTCCCATAGGTATATAAACACGGAGATGTCCCACCCTCCTTCCTTTCCCTGGTGGTCCTGGAATTGATTGTCCCACCCTCCCTCTCCTGTGAGAACGTGGCAAAATGGACAATTTGAGACTCTACAAGTCACTAACTTGCCGGTGTGGAGACACAGGGCATTTGGCAACGAGCTGTGTTGAAAAAAGTGAAATGCCTTTCTAACTAAATGAATGGAGAATTTAATAAAACTGTGACCGATCCTCACCCATCCAGTTGTAACTTGTATATTATTGGCAAGGGAAAGGTGGGCGGTAGGGGAGCTAAGCATGTGTCGGGGTTTGGTTGGGGGTCCCCACAGTCTGTGCTGTCTGCTCTTTTATGGATGCATTGTTCTTGTTTTTTTTTCCAGCCACCGACCTTCTTCTGGCCTGGAATCCAATCTGCTTAGGGCTGGTGGAAGGAATAATCGGGAAGGTGCAGCTGCACACCGGTAAGTGCACACTCCTACAAAGAGCTGCTGCAGGAGTCACCGCCCGGTGGCCCGGAGCCAGGCACGGGATGGGCTCCTGTGACTCACGTCACAAGGTCATAATGGCTGGAATGTCTGCTGGGCGGTGAGAAGCCTGGGGCTGGATGAACCTTTCAGATGACTGAGAGCAAATCTGCTACTGAGGGTGGCGCGAGTCATTCCTGTATGTGAATGATACCTTAACCTTCTGTAAGGACTTCTCCAGCTCCACTGCTTTACTGTGTCTGTACAGAGCGGCTCAGTCGCCCTCTATATAGGAACACCAGATTTCAGGTTACTGCCATTTATATGTACAGTGTTACGAGTCCAGATGGTGGAACCACTGTGCCGTGGTACAAGGAGGGACCTGAGGGGCGTAACTAAGTGCCTAATCGGACCGACCCTAAACAA
This sequence comes from Phyllobates terribilis, assembly GCF_046119375.1. Lineage (NCBI taxonomy): Eukaryota > Metazoa > Chordata > Amphibia > Anura > Dendrobatidae > Phyllobates > Phyllobates terribilis. Next base: position 341,756,665 of record NW_027362765.1, on the reverse strand, counting down.
GGTGCCACTCTGGGACCGACCTTGTGTGAGAGCAGGCGACTCCCACGCGGCTGATAGCCGAAGCGGACTGGCACAACAGATGGGCTGTAGGCAGGCAGACGGAGCTGACTGACGGACAGGCTCGGCTGATAGACAGGCTGGTGGGCAGCACTGGTGCCTGAGGGCTGGAGAGAGTATTAGCACACAAACTACAACATTGCACAGGAACCTCCATTCTGCAGGAGGTGCCTTAAATACCAGATGTCCTCTGGCCATTGGCCAAGAACATGTTAGGACGGCGTGCGGCCCCTTTAAGAGGCAGGGAGTGCACGCACGCCCTAAGCACCGTGCCCAGGGATCTGTGCCCGGTGAGCGCACCCCGGGCCAACACAGCGTGGGAAATAGAAAAGCAGCGGAAATATATTGTATTAGATGTCAAAATACATGAATACATAAGAAATATTGAATCTAGACTGATTTGTCACTTAATGAAATATACTTACAAAATTAAGGTTCTTTGCGCATAATTTGGCCAATTCATGTGTGCCCATCAACCACGACAAGGTAACCTCCGTCTGATGGGTAACTACGCTACCACTGGATATGCCACTCTTGGGCTGTAAGCCTGTATGGACAATATGTCTCTGCTTGGGCTATAAACCTACAATATATGGGCTGGTAGAGCTAGATAAAACCACCTGTGAATGAGTGGAAGGAGTTGGTGGGAGGGATGCATGGTCAGAAAAGAGGCTGTCAAACCCCAATGTTAAATAAAGCGAAAAACTGACCAGCAATTCTTATAGTGTGAAGACATACCTGCTGCCAATGACAAAATGAAGTTTTTTTTTGTGCATAATTTGGCCAACAGCGTGGGAGGCTGGAAGAGGGAAGGGGAGCGCCGGACCAGGACTGCGGCGGTAAGGAGATCGGCGTCTCTACCAGGCAGGAGGTAGAGACGCCGATCTCCTTACCACTGCATACAGTAGTGTTCAAAATAATAGCAGTGTGTTCAAAAACATGGGTTAAGCATAAAATTCTTCTCCTAATTTTTATTTCCAGCATTGGGAACATTGCTCACTGTTTTCTAATTTACAACATGAAGAGAAATGGAGATAATTATTAACTTAAAATTATTAACAGAAAATAACAAAAACTGACCATTGTTCTGTTCTAATAAACAGCAGTGTCTGCATTTGTCTTTACAAACTCACAATATGTCCTCTCTTTTTTTTGAGGATTTGGCATTCCTGTGAATCACTAACCTAATATTTAGTTGTTACCCAGAGTTTTTTTAGAACTGCTTCACATCTATGTTGCATAGAGTCAACCAACTTCTGGTCCCTGTCAGCTGTTATTCCAGCCTAGGAGGCTTTCACTACATCCCACAATTTTTTTGGCATTTGTTGGCTTTGCCTCAGAAACGGCATTTTTGATGTCACCCCACAAGTGTTCTATCGGATTAAGGTCCAGGGATTGGGCTGGCCGCTCAATAACCTCAATTTTGTTGGACTGGAACCAAGATTTTGCTCGTTTACTGGTGTGTTTAGGGTCGTTGTCTTGGTGAAACACCCATTTCAAGTGCTTATCCTCTTCAGCGTAAGGCAACATGACCACTTCAAGAATTTCAATATCTGCAGACTGCTACATGATCCCTGGTATGCGGTAAATAGGTCTGGCATCATAGTAAGAGGAACATGCTGTAATGCACACGCCCGGGCTGAGTGGCGTGTGCGTGTGATTGTACTGATTCCACTGGACCCTGCCGGAGAGTGAATGCCTGGAGGGGCGTAACTAGGTATTCACCCGATCCGACCAGGGTCGCACGACGGCATACGACGCCAGTGCACCAAGGAGGAACCGAGCAGAGGGACCAGGTGCTACTCCAGGACAGACCCCGGACACGGCTGTTGACCCACACAGGGGAATACAGGAACAGGCTGGTTAGGCTGGCGCACAGACTGGTGGGTATAGGCAGGCACGACTGGTATGCAGGCAGGCGGGTATGCAGGCAGGGGGGTACAGGCAAGCACAGCTAGAGTGCAGACAGGGAGGCACTAGCAGGTAGGAACACAGGCGGGATAGGACCCAGTACACACTGGAACTCAGGAACAATACAGGCAGAGGGGTACAGGCGAGCACAGCTAGAGTACAGAAAGGAAGGCACTAGCAGGTAGGGACACTGGCGGGATAGGACCCAGTACACACTGGGACTCAGGAACAGAACCACAGATGTGGCGGACAAACACAGCAGAGTGAGGCCGCCCAGAGAGGTGAGCGAGAACAGGGCAGGACAAGGCCGCCTGGAGCGGTGAGCAAGAGTAGAGCAGGACAAGGCCGCCAGGAGCGGTGAGCAAAGGGTCAGAGCTGAGCGAGACTGCCGGAGCAGTGAGCAAGAGTAAAGCAGGACGAGACCGCCTGGAGCGGTGAGCAAGAGTGGAGCAAGACTGCCGGAGCAGTGAGCAAAAGGATAAGAGCGGAGTGAGACTGCCGGAGCAGTGAGCAAAAGGGTCAGAGCGGAGCAAGGCTGCCAGAGCAGTGAGCAAAGGAGTCAGAGCAGGCTAGAACCGCCGGAGCGGTAAGCAAAGGAGTCAGAGCAGGCTAGAACCGCCGGAGCGGTGAGCAAAGGAGACAGAGCAGGCTAGAACCGCCGGAGCAGTGAGCAAAGGAGACAGAGCAGGCAAGGCTGAGCAGGGGGGACAGGGCTCTGTTCACACGGAACAGACAGGAAGGGAAAGGCAGAGCCAGATACCCACAGGGTACTTGCAGCGAAGTAGCGAGTGGACCACAAACTCACAAACGGGAGTACAGAGACAACAAGCAGGAGTTAGGTACGAGTTCAGACTCTGCAGAAAAAGGAAGGGAACGGACATAGAGGCAAAACAGGTAAAGGATAGGAGAGAGTTCAGACTGGAACTGAGTGTACGGAGGAGACCGACACTGCAGCGGAATACAGGAGCGGGTCTGGGAATACGGCCCCCAGAGAGGCAGGATGAACAGGCAAGGAGCGTGTTCAGACAGGACAGACAAGATACTGGAGCGGGTCTAGATAATCGGCCCCTAGAAGGCGGGAGGAACAGGCTAGGAGCGTGTTCAGACAGGACAGACAAGATACAGGAACGGATCTAGGTAATCGGCCCCTAGAAGGCGGAAGGAACAGGCTAGGAGCGTGTTCAGACAGGCCTGGAAATACGGCCTCCAGGATAGGCAGACAAGAGAACACAGACAGGACTCAGTTCAGACACGGGAACTGATACCGCAAGGCAGGAGACATAGACAGGACTCAGTTCAGACACAGGAACTGATACCGCAAGGCAGGAGACATAGACAGGACTCAGTTCAGACACGGGAACTGATACCGCAAGGCAGGAGACAAAGAACGGGACCTGGCACCTTCAGAGTGCAAGCACACACTGAATGAGACACTATGCTCAGGCAGGGATTGATTGGAGCAGCTGAGCTATATACCAGGTGACAGACAGCAATAGGCTGAGGACGCACAAGGGGTGTGACCCACAGCAGGTACAAAAAGCAGGAAGTGATCAGGCGCCGCCCTTAAGCAGCAGAAACAGACACAAACAGACAGCATGGAGGGAAGCCAGAGAGACATTCTGGACTGGAGATCAAGTGCGCGCTCTTGCACAGTGGGAGATGGACCACTATGCAAGGACGCCGCCAGGTATGTTACAGTACCCCCCCCTTACGCCCCCTCTTCTTCAGGCCTGCCAGAATCTTCCGCAGGGAATTCGAGGGCCAATTCTTCACTTCGAAGAGATCACTTCCACAGTCCACCGGAAAAACTGGTCTCCTCTGGGTAGCTAGGATGCTACCTCCCATCCAGCCATCCTCAGCAACAGACGAAACGGGTGGAGTACCAGGAACAGCACACAAGGAAGTCTCTCTCCACATATTTTCAGGTGGCACCCCAGAGGGTACAGGAGACAACTGGAAGTCCTCCACCGGGTTGGAGGGGGACAGAGACTTGGGGGTAATCTCTGCTTCGAGGTACATCTTGTCAAGCTCACAGGAAGAAATAGACGGGTTATCAGGTACATAATGAGGAAAAGTCACTGTCTCTTTGTTATCTGGTGGTACCCCGGAGGATTCAGGAAACAACTGGAGGTCCTCCGCCGGGTCAGAAGAGTGCAGAGGCTCAGAGAAAACATCTGCTTCAGAGTACACTAGGTCGGACTCACTGGACGAAGCAGGCGAGGTATCGGGTACCGAGTATAGGAAAGTCTCTGTCCATTCACCACCAGGTGGCACCCCGAAGGGTTCTGGAGACAACTGGCGGTCCTCCGCCTGGTCAGAGGGGTGTAGAGACTCATGGGTAACCTCTGCTTCAGAGTACACTAGGTCGGACTCACTGGACGAAGCAAGCGAGGTATCAGATCCAGGATATAGGAAAGTCTCTGTCCATTCACCACCAGGTGGCACCCCCAAGGGTTCTGGAGACAACTGGAGGTCCTCCGCCTGGTCAGAGGGGTGTAGAGACTCATGGTTAACCACTGCTTCGGAGTACACTAGGTTGGACTCAGTGGACGAAGCGAGCGAGGTATCAGGTACAGAGTATAGGAGAGTCTCTGTCCTTTCGCTACCAGGTAGCACCCCGAAGGGTTCTGGAGACAACTGGAGGTCCTCCGCCTGGTCGGAGGGGTGTAGAGACTCGGGAGTAACCTCTGCTTCGGAGTACACTAGGTTGGACTCACTGGACGAAGCGAGCGAGGTATCAGGTACAGAGTATAGGAGAGTCTCTGTCCTTTCGCTACCAGGTGGCACCCCGAAGGGTTCAGGAGACAACTGGAGGTCCTCCGCCTGGTCGGAGGGGTGTAGAGACTCGGGGGTAACTACCACTTTGGGTACCCATTGTCAGGCTCACAGGACGAAGCGGACAAAGTATCGAGTACCGGGTGTAGAGAAGTCTCTCTCCATTTGTCATCGAGTGGTATCCCGGAGGATTCAGGAGGCAACAGGGGGTCCTCCACCAGGTAGTAGAGGTGCACAGACTCTGAGGTAACCACAGCTTTGGAGCATCCTTGGACATGCACACCGGTTAAAGTGGGTGAAGCATCTGATGCCGGGTGCAGGAAGTTCTCCTGTGTGGAGTCTGGATGGGCAGAAGTCTCTTCGGGCAGGAGAACTGGTGCACTACCCACGCACATTACCCGTTGGGACTTCTCCGGGGTACAGGGAGATGAAGCTTCAGTAGGGACTTCAAGGTTGGGGTCAGGAGGTCTCAAGGAGGACAGACCCTGGCGTGACGGCTTGCCTCTACGTCTAGCACGTCTGGACTGCCTCTTGAGGTTGGGAGAAGTATTCCGGAAAGCGTAGTCACCCTGTGAGGATTCTGGGTGGGCAGTAGTCTCATTGGGCTGGAGGACTATTGCGCTACCCACACACATTACCCGTCGGGGCTGCTCCGGGATATTGGGAAGAGAAGCTTCAGCAGGGGCTTCAGGGTTAGGGTCCTCGAAGACCATACGAAAGGCCACCAGGAAGGCCTGCAGGTCAAGGACGACAGGATCCCATGCTTCCCATAGGGGAGTGACCCATTTCAAGGCATCACCCGCTAGGTAGTCAATCATAAAGGCCACTTTAGCCCAATCGGAAGGAAAATAGAGAGGGTAGGCCTTAAAGTGTAGCATGCATTGCTCCACAAATGCACGACACTGTCTTGGATCCCCATAGTAACGTGGCGGATCCGCAGGAACGAGAGCTGATAGATCCATCTGGACGGTGCGTAATTCGCCTGGAACTCGGCTAAGGAAAAAAAAAAATTTATTTATTTATTTTTAATGCATGTATTCACTAGAAAACGTCTCAGAGAGCGAAGGTCGTGGGGCTCAACGGGAACCATGGCCTGAGCATGCTGTAAAGCACACGCCCGGGCTGAGCGGCGTGTGCGTGTGATTGTAGTGATTCCACTGGACCGTGCCGGAGAGTGAATGCCTGGAGGGGCTTAACTAGGTATTCACCCGATCCGACCAGGGTTGCACGACGGCATACGACGCCAGTGCACCAAGGAGGAACCGAGCAGAGGGACCAGGTGCTACTCCAGGACAGACCCCGGACACGGCTGTTGACCCACACAGGGGAATACAGGAACAGACTGGTAGGCTGGCACACAGACTGGTGGGTATAGGCAGGCACGACTGGTATGCAGGCAGGGGGGTACAGGCAAGCACAGCTAGAGTGCAGACAGGGAGGCACTAGCAGGTAGGGACACTGGCGGGATAGGACCCAGTACACACTGGGACTCAGGAACAGAACCACAGATGTGGCGGACAAACACAGCAGAGTGAGGCCGCCCAGAGAGGTGAGCGAGAACAGGGCAGGACAAGGCCGCCTGGAGCGGTGAGCAAGAGTAGAGCAGGACAAGGCCGCCAGGAGCGGTGAACAAAGGATCAGAGCTGAGCGAGACTGCCGGAGCAGTGAGCAAGAGTAAAGCAGGACGAGGCCGCCTGGAGCGGTGAGCAAGAGTGGAGCGAGACTGCTGGAGCAGCGAGCAAAAGGGTCAGAGCGGAGCAAGGCTGCCAGAGCAGCGAGCAAAGGAGTCAGAGCAGGCTAGAACCGCCGGAGCGGTAAGCAAAGGAGTCAGAGCAGACTAGAACCGCCGGAGCGGTGAGCAAAGGAGTCAGAGCAGGCTAGAACCGCCGGAGCAGTGAGCAAAGGAGTCAGAGCAGGCAAGGCTGAGTAGGGGGGACAGGGCTCTGTTCACACGGAACAGACAGGAAGGGAAAGGCAGAGCCAGACACCCACAGGGTACTTGCAGTGAAGTAGCGAGTGGACCACAAACTCACAAACGGGAGTACAGAGACAACAGGCAGGAGTTAGGTACGAGTTCAGACTCTGCAGAAAAAGGAAAGGAACGGACATAGAGAAAAGACAGATGAAAGATAGGAGAGAGTACAGACTGGAACTGAGTGTACGGACGAGACCGACACTGCAGCGGGACACAGGAGCGGGTCTGGGAATACGGCCCCCAGAGAGGCGGGACGAACAGGCAAGGAGCGTGTTCAGACAGGACAGACAAGATACAGGAGCGGGTCTGGGTAATCGGCCCCCAGAAGGCGGGAGGAACAGGCTAGGAGCGTGTTCAGACAGGCCTGGAAATACAGCCTCCAGGAAAGGCAGCAGGCAAGAGTACACAGACAGGACTCAGTTCAGACACGGGAACTGATACCGCAAGGCAGGAGACAAAGACAGGACTCGGCTCAGACACGGGAACTGATACCGCAAGGCAGGAGACATAGACAGGACTCAGTTCAGACACGGGAACTGATACCGCAAGGCAGGAGACAAAGAACGGGACCTGGCACCTTCAGAGTGCAAGCACACACTGAAAGAAACACTATGCTCAGGCAGGGATTGATTGGAGCAGCTGGGTTATATACCAGGTGACAGACAGCAATAGGCTGAGGACGCACAAGGGGTGTGACCCACAGCAGGTACAAAAAGCAGGAAGTGATCGGGCGCCGCCCTTAAGCAGCAGAAACAGACACAAACAGACAGCATGGAGGGAAGCCAGAGAGACATTCTGGACAGGAGATCAAGTGCGTGCTCCTGCACAGTGGGAGATGGACCACTATGCAAGGACGCCGCCAGGTATGTTACACATGCCCATATCATGATGCTTCACCACCATGTTTCACTGTCTTCAGAGTGTACTGTGGCTTGAATGCAGAGTTTGGGGGTCGTCTGACCTACTGTCTGCGGCACTTGGACCCAAAAAGAATAATTTTACTTTTATCAGTCCACAAAATGTTTCTCCATTTCTCTTTAGGCCGGTTGATTTGTTCTTTGGCAAATTAAATCTGCTTCAGTACATGTCTTTTTTTAACAGTGGGACTTTGCGGGGATTTCCTGGTAAGAGATTAGCTTCACACAGGCGTCTTCTAACTGTCACAGTCCTCACAGGTGACTGGAGATTGTCTGTGATCATCCTGGAGCTGATCATTGGCTGAGCCTTTGCCATTCTGACTATTCTTCCATCCATTCGAATGGTAGTCTTCCGTTTTCTTCTACGTTGCTCTTGTTTTGCTTTCCATTATAAAGCATTGGAGGTCATTTTATCTGAACAGCCGATCATTGTCTGCACTTCTTTATAAGTTTTACCCTCTCCAATCAACTTTTTAATCAAAGTACGCTGTTCTTCTGAACAATGTCTCGAACGACACATATTTCTCAGGCTTTCAAGGAGAAATGCATGTACAACATGTGCTGGCTTCACCCTTAAATAAAGGGCCAACTGATTCACATCTGTTTCTTCATAGAATGATTGACCTCACTAATTGAACTCCATACTGCTATTATTTTGAACACACCCCTGTGACGACACTGCTTCTAATCTTAATCAGCCATACAACTAGATTTGTTAAGCCAAGAGAAATACACTATTGTGTTTGTGTTGATTTGTAAATGTATGTGTATTTCTGTGGCTGGTCAAGAAGGACAGACCAGTATTTGTATAACCCTGATTGTTGTCTTCTATTGGTCTGTAAACAATGATGTTTGTTATTATGCTAATTGCATATTATACTAAGCTAGCTAGTTTATTTAAAAGAGCCCCCTGCTATGCAAACTATGTAAATTGATTAAATGCACAAACAATGAGACCTGAGCCCTGTGGAATAATATCATCCCTAACCCTTGATCTGTGGATGTGTGCTTAAAAGGACATGTGCCTCTGTAGCAGGCAGACTTTTCAAGGAGAATCAAAGATCAGAGACTCTCATCAGACCATCAGCTTGAAAGCATGGCATTAACCAAAGAGACCCAGATTTGGATTCTACATGACTCCAGCCTAAGGGTATATGGCCCTGACTGGAAAGATACGGATCTGCTCCATTAACCATCAAAGAGCTCATGGATACATTTGAGGAGACCAGTTTAGGATGATGAAGTCACCTGGCCCCATGGATATGTTGTTTGGGGTTGCCAGGTGGGACCCTCCGGTCGCCTGGAATCCATGGAGACATTCGGAGAAGCCAGATTAGGACTAGCCGGTCATCTGGCCCCATGGAAACTCTCGGAGAGGCCCTCGGATCTCCTTGACTTTTATGGACTGCTAGCTTCCTAAGTTTTCGGCTACCTTCTCTCTGTGGGGGCCCGTCAGAAGCGGGGGGCCACTTGTTGAGGTAGTTGGCCCTCGAAGTCCCAAAGTCACAGGTGTTCAATCTCAGGCGGACCAGTGGAAGGATACCATCTTGGGTACTCTATGTGTTTATTGCCCGTTTTGTGGTTCAATAAAGTATTGCCACACTGTTTTACCCTCACCCTGTCTTGTCTGAGTAGTATTACGCCCACGGAAGACCCCTTGTCTTCACATTTTGGTGGCAACAGTGGGATACCACTCAGCCGATCTGTGGGAGCTCCAGGGGACAGGTGTTCGCAGACACGGTCCAGGGGCTCCACAATCAAGGAGGCATGTAGACAGACCCAGCAAGACCATAGGTGAGGCATGCACAGCGGGTTTCGGATGCCACTATGTCCAACCCCACCAGCCTGGCCTTGGGAGGAGGACTGGAGAGGATATATAGCTGCAAGAAGAAACGACAACTACAGGAGCTGTGCCAGCTTCAACGGATTGAATACCAGGCCACCGACACTCATCGGATTTAATTCAGGAACCACAGGATGCTGAGGACGGCATGTGTGGACACAATGGATGAGAGTCGGTTGTCGTCAATTACATGTGGAGTTCATTCACAAGGAAGACATGGAATATGCTCTGAGGAAACTGGATGATGCAAAGTTTCGTTCTCATGAAGGTGAGACCTCTTACATTCGTGCCTGTGCTTAAAGACATGATGATGGACTGTCTCCAATAGGTGGAGAAGGATGATTGGGATCCTGTCATGTTTGGCTGATTGAGATTGGGGAACCAAAATGTGAATACAAGGGGTCTTCCGTGGGCGTAATACTACTCAGACAACTCAGGGTGAGGGTAAATGATGCACTGCTGAGCCGGCTGTCAGTGCCGGGCGTGGTTGCAGTCGTCGCTCACCATGTACTGATGCACTGCTGAGCTGTCAGTCAGTGCCGGGCGTGGTTGCAGTCGTCGCTCACCATGTACTGATGCACTGCTGAGCTGTCAGTGAGTGCCGGGCGTGGTTACAGCCGTCGCTCACCATGTACTGATGCACTGCTGAGCTGTCAGTCAGTGCCGGGCGTGGTTACAGTTGTCGCTCACCATGTACTGATGCACTGCTGAGCTGTCAGTCAGTTCCGGGCGTGGTTACAGCCGTCGCTCACCATGTACTGATGCACTGCTGAGCTGTCAGTCAGTGCCGGGCGTGGTTGCAGTCGTCGCTCACCATGTACTGATGCACTGCTGAGCCGGCTGTCAGTGCCGGGCGTGGTTACAGTTGTCGCTCATCATGTACTGATGCACTGCTGAGCCGGCTGTCAGTGCCGGGCGTGGTTGCAGTCGTCGCTCACCATGTACTGATGCTCTGCTAAGCTGTCAGTCAGTGCCGGGCGTGGTTGCAGTCGTCGCTCACCATGTACTGATGCACTGCTGAGCTGTCAGTCAGTGCCGGGCGTGGTTACAGTTGTCGCTCACCATGTACTGATGCACTGCTGAGCTGTCAGTCAGTGCCGGGCTTGGTTGCAGCCGTCGCTCACCATGTACTGATGCACTGCTGAGCTGTCAGTCAGGGCCGGGCGTGGTTACAGCCGTCGCTCACCATGTACTGATGCACCGCTGAGCTGTCAGTCAGTGCCGGGCGTGGTTGCAGCCGTCGCTCACCATTTACTGATGCACTGCTGAGCTGTCAGTCAGTGTCGGGCGCGGTTGCAGTCGTCGCTCACCATGTACTGATGCACTGCTGAGCCGGCTGTCAGTGCCGGGCGTGGTTACAGTCGTCGCTCACCATGTACTGATGCACTGCTGAGCCGGCTGTCAGTGCCGGGCGTGGTTGCAGTCGTCGCTCACTATGTACTGATGCACTGCTGAGCTGTCAGTCAGTGCCGGGCGTGGTTACAGTTGTCGCTCACTATGTACTGATGCACTGCTGAGCTGTCAGTCAGTGCCGGGCGTGGTTGCAGCCGTCGCTCACCATTTACTGATGCACTGCTGAGCTGTCAGTCAGTGTCGGGCGCGGTTGCAGTCGTCGCTCACCATGTACTGATGCACTGCTGAGCCGGCTGTCAGTGCCGGGCGTGGTTACAGTCGTCGCTCACCATGTACTGATGCACTGCTGAGCCGGCTGTCAGTGCCGGGCGTGATTGCAGCCGTCGCCCACCATGTACTGATGCACTGCTGAGCTGTCAGTCAGTGCCGGGCGTGGTTACAGTCGTCGCTCACCATGTACTGATGCACTGCTGAGCTGTCAGTCAGTGCCGGGCCTGGTTGCAGTCATCGCTCACCATGTACTGATGCACTGCTGAGCCGGCTGTCAGTGCCGGGCGTGGTTACAGTCGTCGCTCACCATGTACTGATGCACTGCTGAGCCGGCTGTCAGTGCCGGGCGTGATTGCAGCCGTCGCCCACCATGTACTGATGCACTGCTGAGCTGTCAGTCAGTGCCGGGCGTGGTTACAGTCGTCGCTCACCATGTACTGATGCACTGCTGCGCTGTCAGTCAGTGCTGGGCCTGGTTGCAGTCATCGCTCACCATGTACTGATGCACTGCTGAGCCGGCTGTCAGTGCCGGGCGTGGTTACAGTCGTCGCTCACCATGTACTGATGCACTGCTGAGCTGTCAGTCAGTGCTGGGCGTGGTTACAGTCGTCGCTCACCATGTACTGATGCTCTGCTGAGCTGTCAGTCAGTTCCGGGCGTGGTTACAGTCGTCGCTCGCCATGTACTGATGCACTGCTGAGCCGGCTGTCAGTGCCGGGCGTGGTTACAGTCGTCGCTCGCCATGTACTGATGCACTGCTGAGCTGTCAGTCAGTGCCGGGCGTGGTTACAGTCGTCGCTCGCCATGTACTGATGCACTGCTGAGCTGTCAGTCAGTGCCGGGCGTGGTTACAGTCGTCGCTCGCCATGTACTGATGCACTGCTGAGCTGTCAGTCAGGGCCGGGCGTGGTTACAGTCGTCGCTCACCATGTACTGATGCTCTGCTGAGCTGTCAGTCAGTTCCGGGCGTGGTTACAGTCGTCGCTCACCATGTACTGATGCACTGCTGAGCTGTCAGTCAGTTCCGGGCGTGGTTACAGTCGTCGCTCACCATGTACTGATGCACTGCTGAGCCGGCTGTCAGTGCCGGGCGTGGTTACAGTCGTCGCTCGCCATGTACTGATGCACTGCTGAGCTGTCAGTCAGTGCCGGGCGTGGTTACAGTCGTCGCTCACCATGTACTGATGCACTGCTGCGCTGTCAGTCAGTGCTGGGCCTGGTTGCAGTCATCGCTCACCATGTACTGATGCACTGCTGAGCCGGCTGTCAGTGCCGGGCGTGGTTACAGTCGTCGCTCACCATGTACTGATGCACTGCTGAGCTGTCAGTCAGTGCTGGGCGTGGTTACAGTCGTCGCTCACCATGTTCTGATGCTCTGCTGAGCTGTCAGTCAGTTCCGGGCGTGGTTACAGTCGTCGCTCGCCATGTACTGATGCACTGCTGAGCTGTCAGTCAGTGCCGGGCGTGGTTACAGTCGTCGCTCACCATGTACTGATGCACTGCTGAACTGTCAGTCAGTGCCGGGCGTGGTTACAGTCGTCGCTCACCATGTAGTGATGCACTGCTGAGCTGTCAGTCAGTGCTGGGCGTGGTTACAGTCGTCGCTCACCATGTACTGATGCTCTGCTGAGCTGTCAGTCAGTTCCGGGCGTGGTTACAGTCGTCGCTCGCCATGTACTGATGCACTGCTGAGCTGTCAGTCAGTTCCGGGCGTGGTTACAGTCGTCGCTCGCCATGTACTGATGCACTGCTGAGCTGTCAGTCAGTTCCGGGCGTGGTTACAGTCGTCGCTCACCATGTACTGATGCTCTGCTGAGCTGTCAGTCAGTTCCGGGCGTGGTTACAGTCGTCGCTCGCCATGTACTGATGCACTGCTGAGCTGTCAGTCAGTTCCGGGCGTGGTTACAGTCGTCGCTCGCCATGTACTGATGCACTGCTGAGCTGTCAGTCAGTGCCGGGCGTGGTTACAGTCGTCGCTCACCATGTACTGATGCTCTGCTGAGCTGTCAGTCAGTGCTGGGCGTGGTTACAGTCGTCGCTCACCATGTACTGATGCTCTGCTGAGCTGTCAGTCAGTTCCGGGCGTGGTTACAGTCGTCGCTCGCCATGTACTGATGCACTGCTGAGCTGTCAGTCAGTTCCGGGCGTGGTTACAGTCGTCGCTCGCCATGTACTGATGCACTGCTGAGCTGTCAGTCAGTGCCGGGCGTGGTTACAGTCGTCGCTCGCCATGTACTGATGCTCTGCTGAGCTGTCAGTCAGTGCCGGGCGTGGTTACAGTCGTCGCTCACCATGTACTGATGCACTGCTGAACTGTCAGTCAGTGCCGGGCGTGGTTACAGTCGTCGCTCACCATGTACTGATGCACTGCTGAGCTGTCAGTCAGTGCCGGGCGTGGTTACAGTCGTCGCTCACCATGTACTGATGCTCTGCTGAGCTGTCAGTCAGTGCCGGGCGTGGTTACAGTCGTCGCTCACCATGTACTGATGCACTGCTGAGCTGTCAGTCAGTGCCGGGCGTGGTTACAGTCGTCGCTCACCATGTACTGATGCTCTGCTGAGCTGTCAGTCAGTGCCGGGCGTGGTTACAGTCGTCGCTCACCATGTACTGATGCACTGCTGAACTGTCAGTCAGTGCCGGGCGTGGTTACAGTCGTCGCTCGCCATGTACTGATGCACTGCTGAGCTGTCAGTCAGTTCCGGGCGTGGTTACAGTCGTCGCTCGCCATGTACTGATGCACTGCTGAGCTGTCAGTCAGTGCCGGGCGTGGTTACAGTCGTCGCTCGCCATGTACTGATGCACTGCTGAGCTGTCAGTCAGTGCCGGGCGTGGTTACAGTCGTCGCTCGCCATGTACTGATGCACTGCTGAGCTGTCAGTCAGTGCCGGGCGTGGTTACAGTCGTCGCTCGCCATGTACTGATGCACTGCTGAGCTGTCAGTCAGTGCCGGGCGTGGTTACAGTCGTCGCTCACCATGTACTGATGCACTGCTGAGCTGTCAGTCAGTGCCGGGCGTGGTTACAGTCGTCGCTCGCCATGTACTGATGCACTGCTGAGCTGTCAGTCAGTGCCGGGCGTGGTTACAGTCGTCGCTCACCATGTACTGATGCACTGCTGAGCTGTCAGTCAGTGCCGGGCGTGGTTACAGTCGTCGCTCACCATGTACTGATGCACTGCTGAGCTGTCAGTCAGTGCCGGGCGACAGCAGTGTCATTGACAGCAGTGATGTCTGAGGGTGGTCTTTGGGCAGTGACGGCATCTTGCCGGAGATGATCAATTACAGTTCCCCAGACATACATGCAGCACTGTCAAAACTATTCACCCACGTCCTGAGTGCCGGCTACTCCCCTCAAAGCTGGAATCAAGGTCTCATAACGCCCATCTACAAGAATGGGGACCGATACGATCCAGCAAACTACAGAGGGATCTGTGTCAACAGCATTCTGGGAAAACTGTTAAACAGCATCATTAATAAAAGGATGACCACCTTCCTCACCCAACATGACATCATCAGCAGAAGCCAAGCTGGGTTCATGCCGAACCGCCGCACCACCGATCACATCTACGCCCTGCAGAGCCTCATCAAGACCCATGTCCACAGCAAAAAACAAGGTCAAATATCTGCATGTTTTGTGGACTTGAAGAAGGCCTTTGACTCCGTGTGGCATCATGGCCTGTTCGTGAAACTCCTAGAGAGCGGAATATGCGGCAGAACCCATGACGTCATCAAGAGCTCGAACGCTGAGAACCATTGCAGCGTGAAGGTGAACAGGAAAAGGACGGCTTTCTTCAGACAGGGCCACGGGATCAGACAGGGATGCAGCCTGAGCCCAATCCTATTCAACATCTACATGAATGGACTGGCTGCAGCTCTGGAATCCTCCTCCGCCCCAGGCCCCAGTCTGCACGACCAAGAGGTGACGTTCCTACTGTACGCAGATGACCTCCTGCTACTCTCCGCAACCGAGAGAGGCCTCCAAGATAGCCTGACAGTGCTGGATACACTCAGCCACATGGGCGCTGCCCATCAACCAAAAGAAGACCAAAGTCATGGTGTTTCATAGAAGGAACCAGAACAAAACCCTCACTCCCTCCCTCACATTAAATGGCTCCAGGCTGGAGAAGAGCCGCAGCTATACCTACAGTACAGACCAAAAGTTTGGGGACACCTTCACATTTAAAGATTTTTCTGTATTTTCATGACTTTGAAAATTGTACATTCACACTGAAGGCATCAAAACTATGAATTACCACATGTGGAATTATATACTTAACCAAAAAGTGTGAAACAACTGAAAATATGTCTTATATTCTAGGTTCTTCACAGTAGCCACCTTTTGCTTTGATGACTGCTTTGCACACTCTTGGCATTCTCTTGATGAGCTTCAAGAGGTAGTCACCGGAAATGGTTTTCACTTCACAGGTGTGCCCTGTCAGGTTTAATAAGTGGGATTTCTTGCCTTATAAATGGGGTTGGGACCATCGGTTGTGTTGTGCAGAAGTCTGGTGGATACACAGCTGATAGTCCTACTGAATAGACTGTTAGAATTTGTATTATGGCAAGAAAAAAGCAGCTAAGTAAAGAAAAACGAGTGGCCATCATTACTTTAAGAAATGAAGGTCAGTCAGTGCGAAAAATTGGGCAAACTTTGAAAGTGTCCCCAAGTGCAGTTGTAAAAACCATCAAGCGCTACAAAGAAACTGGCTCACATGAGGACCGCCCCAGGAAAGGAAGACCAAGAGTCACCTCTGCTTCTGAGGATAAGTTTATCCGAGTCACCAGCCTCAGAAATCGCAGGTTAACAGCAGCACAGATTAGAGACCAGGTCAATGCCACACAGAGTTCTAGCAGCAGACACATCTCTACAACAACTGTTAAGAGGAGACTTTGTGCAGCAGGCCTTCATGGTAAAATAGCTGCCAGGAAACCACTGCTAAGGACAGGCAACAAGCAGAAGAGACTTGTTTGGCCTAAAGAACACAAGGAATGGACATTAGACCAGTGGAAATCTGTGCTTTGCTCTGATGAGTCCAAATTTGAGATCTTTGGTTCCAACCACCGTGTCTTTGTGCGACGCAGAAAAGGTGAACGGATGGACTCTACATGCCTGGTTCCCACCGTGGAGCATGGAGGAGGAGGTGTGATGGTGTGGGGGGGCTTTGCTGGTGACACTGTTGGGGATTTATTCAAAATTGAAGGCATACTGAACCATCATGGCTACCACAGCATCTTGCAGCGATATGCTCTTCCATCCGGTTTGCGTTTAGTTGGACCATCATTTATTTTTCAACAGGACAATGACCCCAAACACACCTCCAGGCTGTGTAAGGGCTATTTGACCAAGGAGGAGAGTGATGGGGGGCTACGCCAGATGACCTGGCCTCCACAGTCACCAGACCTGAACCCAATCGAGATGGTTTGGGGTGAGCTGGACCGCAGAGTGAAGGCAAAAGGGACAACAAGTGCTAAGCATCTCTGGGAACTCCTTCAAGATTGTTGGAAGACCATTTCCGGTGACGACCTCTTGAAGCTCATCAAGAGAATGCCAAGAGTGTGCAAAGCAGTCATCAAAGCAAAAGGTGGCTACTGTGAAGAACCTAGAATATAAGACATATTTTCAGTTGTTTCACACTTTATTGTTAAGTATATAATTCCACATGTGGTAATTCATAGTTTTGATGCCTTCAGTGTGAATGTACAATTTTCATAGTCATGAAAATACAGAAAAATCTTTAAATGAGAAGGTGTGTCCAAACTTTTGGTCTGTACTGTACATCGGTCTGGAGCTAGGTCAAACCGGGAGCCTCAACCAAGACGTAGAGGCCCTGGAAAGAAAAGTGTGCAGAACCTTCTATGCCATCAGAAGACAACTGCACCACCTCAAACCACCGGTGAGAGCCGGGCTCAAGATATGTGACAGCGTCATCACCCCTATACTGCTGTATGGCAGCAGCGAAGTGTGGGGCCCAGAGACCTACCCAGACCAGACAAAGTGGGATCTCAGCCCAACTGAAGTCTTCTACCTGGAGTTCTGAAAATATCTCCTCCAGGTCAATCGCAGCACCTCAAACATAACCTGTAGGGCTGAGCTGGGCCGATTTCCCATTGGACTCACTATACATAAGAGGTGGCTATCACTCCAGGCGCACATACAGAGCAGCAACCTCAGCTCCTACCGTCATAAAGCCCTGCTGACCGGAGCCCAGAGCAAGCCAGGAACCCCGGCAGCCAGTCCAGCCAAAGTCAGCAACACCCCCTGACAAAAGGCCAAATAAAGGGGACCTCGGAGAGCTGCAAGAAGCCATACATAAAGGGATGGAAAAGTGAACTCGAGAAAGCCAGAAACTCACCGTCTACCGGGCACTGCAGAGGGGGTACACTCTGGCCCCATATCAGGAGAGGTTACACCACCCCAAAGACAGGCAGACCCCGAGTCTGTACTGAGTGCCCACAGCCTAGAGGTGGAAACAGGGCAGCACCGACAGACATACAAACCGCCAGCAGGGGGCTCTGGAGGACGAGGCGCACTCACTGCTGCACTGCAGCAAATACTCAGCAGCGAGGGCCTCCCATTTCCAGAGACTCTCCACTCACATCCCGGACTTCCCATCCATGGACGAGGAGAGGAAACTCTGCATCCTACTGGGGGACGAGGAATCAACGGTGGAGATCACTGCCCAATATGTCACCACATGTTACAAGCTGAGAGGAATGTAAGACTCCCGAATGGTCTATTACTGCCCAAACTGAGCCCCCCAACACCCCGTCACAAGCCCCCGCCCCGTCACACTTTTATTTATTTTCTTCTTCTTGCTTTGGCAGCAGTAATTATATTTTATTCCTGCCAATAAAGCCTATTGGTATTGGTATTGTATTGTATAGTAGTGGTGCAGCACAGATGCTGAGTGGCAGCCGGTCTCCCTCGCCTGCGGCTCTCTGCTCACAGGATGCAGAGAAGATGACCTCGCTATTAGACCTGCCAGTTATGATTTCCTCCGGAAGGCAATGATTGGCCGCCTCGTCCTGAAGGCAATGATTGGCCGCCTCGTCCTGAAGGCAATGATTGGCCGCCTCGTCCTGAAGGCAATGATTGGCCGCCTCGTCCTGAAGGCAATGATTGGCCGCCTCGTCCTGAAGGCAATGATTGGCCGCCTCGTCCTGGTCTGGCTGCTGCTACCATAGTTATTCGCTGTTTGGGTTCACACATCGAAAGATTGGGTCCTAAGGCTATGTGCCCACGTTGCGGAAAATTTGCGCTTCATTTCCGCATGTCCTTTCCCGGAAAAACACATGCGGAATTTCGCAAGCGTTTATCGCATGTTTTTCGCGTGTTTTCGACATGCGGAATTGCCTTGCGTCTTTTATTGCATTGGAAAGGCAATTCCGCATGTGGAAACGCAAAATTAATGGACATGCTGCGGATTTTTGTGCGCATCAAAAACGCTGCGGAAAAATCCGCAGCATGGGCATAGAACTTGCGGATTCTCATTGGGGACCATGGGGTGCGGATTACCAAGCGTTTTACAAGCATTTCCGCTGTGGAAATTCCGCATCAAATACGCTTGTAAAACGCTACGTGGGCACATACCCTAAGGGTCAGGACAGCTGATCAGATCATTCACATAAGGTTTTGATGGCAGCCTGGACCTCCGTGTCGGGGAAAGGGATTTAGCATTTTCTTTGGCCTCTGTCCTTCTTGAGCTTCATCTTCTTCTTGTGATGGATCACCATGAACGTGTTTGAGATGATGAAGAGGATGGCGGTTTGCCAGTGGTCTACTTTAGGCCAGGCCGTTCAGGTGGTGATTGGTAATTTATTTCCCCCGACACTTAACGACCACACTGCTTACCTACAGATCTTCCCTGGTGGCTTCTTCTCATTCGTCAGAAATCCTTGATTGGCGTCCTTCCTGAAGGCCATGAAATCTACAAGATCACAAAGATTGCGGTCATCCCACTGTGTGCAGCAGAACCCCAGGACCTGGAGCTGGAGGTAGGTGGGCTTTATAGATTACCTAGTAAGGCTTATTGTGGGGCTGACGGATGGCGTGACCACCCTCACCTGCCATTCTGCTCTATGTGCTGATGCTTTCCTCTCCCTGTTTGCAGCATCTACACAACCGTTCAAAAGTTTGGGGTCATTTCGAAATTTCACTATTTTTGAAAGAAAAGCGCTTTTTTTTCAATGAAGCTAACATTAAGGCTGTGTGCCCACGATGCAGAATTGAAGCAGAAAATTTCCGCAGCGTTTCTGTATGTTCTTGCCAGTAAAAACGCACGCGGATTTTACACGCGTTTTTTAAGCGTTTTTGCAGCATTTTTGTTTCAACTTTGTGTTTATTAAGCATTTTTCATAAAAAAAACCCATTGTCATTCAGTTTGCAAACAAGTGAGATAGAGAGTCAGAGTGGAGAGACCATGAGATGGAGAATAACCAGTAAGGGGAGACAATGAGATGGAGAATAACCAGTAAGAGGAGACAATGAGATGGAGAATAACCAGTAAGGGGAGACAATGAGATGGAGAATAACCAGTAAGGGGAGACCATGAGATGGAGAATAACCAGTAAGGGGAGATAATGAGATGGAGAATAACCAGTAAGGGGAGACAATGAGATGGAGAATAACCAGTAAGGGGAGACAATGAGTTGGAGAATAACCAGTAAGGGGAGACAATGAGATGGAGAATACCCAGTAAGGGGAGATAATGAGATGGAGAATAACCAGTAAGGGGAGACCATGAGATGGAGAATAACCAGTAAGGGGAGACAATGAGATGGAGAATAACCAGTAAGGGGAGACCATGAGATGGAGAATAACCAGTAAGGGGAGATAATGAGATGGAGAATAACCAGTAAGGGGAGACAATGAGATGGAGAATAACCAGTAAGGGGAGACAATGAGATGGAGAATAACCAGTAAGGGGAGACAATGAGTTGGAGAATAACCAGTAAGGGGAGACAATGAGATGGAGAATAACCAGTAAGGGGAGATAATGAGATGGAGAATAACCAGTAAGGGGAGACCATGAGATGGAGAATAACCAGTAAGGGGAGACAATGAGATGGAGAATAACCAGTAAGGGGAGACAATGAGATGGAGAATAACCAGTAAGGGGAGACAATGAGATGGAGAATAACCAGTAAAGGGAGTAGATGTATAACTCTGGAGTTCTCTCCTCGGTCTTGGAGTGAAGCGTAGGGTGTAAACTGAGCTCCACATGGCACGGTGAATATTCCTCACAGGTACACAATACCTGTCATTATTACAGGTTAGCAATGAGCTTCCAAACATGAAAGGGTTATAGACGGAAGCGTTCTCTAAACAGGTCCTATAATCCCCAGATTTTTTGGAAACCATCTCCAGTGTTGTGAAGGTTTGCAGTCATTTTTTCCTTAAGGTGGATGTCCCTTATTCTAGTGTAGAGGTCAGATATCGCGGGGGCAATGGGTTTCTGCCAGAATAACGGGATCAGACATTTAGCAGCCGTCAGTAAATGCAATAATAATTTACTTATTGATTTTTCTAGTCCTGTAGGGGGGAGATTCGGCATGTATATATGTGGGTCTAGGGGTATATAAACCCCAAGGACGTCACTTAACAACTGCTCGACTTTTTCCCAATTGCTTAATATTCCGGGACATGACCAGAATATGTGGAAAAGGGATGCCCCATTGGCTCCACATCTCCAGCCACCATCTGGGATGGTATGATTCATTTTGTGAAGTAGTTCTGGGGTATGGTACCAGTGCATCAGGATCTTTATCTGGTTTTCTTTATAAATGGTGTTGGCAGAGGACTTGTAGGCCCGGGACCTGATCATCTGCCATTGTTGGGTAGTTAGCGTATGGCCTAGCCAGCTTTCCCATCTGGACATGTAGGAGTGTTGGACATTAAGTAATGGAGTCGGGGTTTGCAAAATAGAATATATGTCTGAGATTAGTCCTTTGGTCGAGGGGACGCCGGTGCATAACTGCTCAAATCTAGATGGGGTGGGGGATTCAGGTGGGCCAAAATTAGATCTGAAATAGTGGATTATCTGCTGGTATGAGTAGAATAAGGTTCGTGGTAGTTTGTATTTATCGGCCAGATCAGTAAAAGGTTTACATTTCCTGGTCAGAGGGTCCACCAGATCCTTAAAACAAAAAAGACCTGCATTTGCCAAGGTGGCAACCATTCCTGCTGAGAACAGATATGGTAGATGCGGATTATACAGGAATGGGGTCATGAAGGATGAATGGGGCGCTAGCTGGAATTTCATCCTCGAGGACCTCCAAATCTCCCTGGTGAATGCCATAGGGCCTAAAAGTGCTGTTGTGGGTATGTCATTAGGTGGACCCCATATCAGGGACGCTGGGTGGTAAGGGGCCAACCACAGCTTTTCAATTTCCGTCCATTTATTGTAGGCGAGAAGTTTTGACCAGGAGGGGATATGGCGCAAGTGGGTCGCGTAGTAGTATCTAACGATATCAGGGCAATTTAATCCTCCTTGCATCCCAGGGGCACATAGTACCGATCTAGGAATACGGTGGCGGCCAGAATGCCAAATAAATCTTAATAGCATGGATTGGATTGTTTAAGCGTACCCATCGGTATTTTAACTGGGATAGTTTCAAGTAGGTATAAGAATCTGGGCAACATAGACATTTTAATTGAGGCTATTTTTCCCAGGAATCAGATCGGTAAAGAGGACCATTGTTTAAGGCGTCTCTCTAATTAATGGGGGGAAGTTTGCCTTGAACATTTCTCCATATCTAGGGGTGATACATATACCCAAGTATTTAATGGAGGACGAACCCCAGGCAAATCTATATGATTGCTGTAGGTGAGTCTCTGTCCCGTGATGTTAAGCGGTAGGGCTTCAGTCTTTCCCGAGTTTATTTTATATCCAGACAGTTTAGCGTAGACATCCAGTGTCTTTTGCAGATTAGGGAGAGATATTGAGGGGTTCGTCAGGGACAGCATAACGGCGTCAGCGAAAAGGGTAATTTTAAAGTCTTTACTGCCCACCCGGATCCCAGTGATGTCTGGGTTAGTACGGATCTGGGCTGCCAGGGGTTCAATGCTGAGTACATAGAGTAAAGGGGAGAGAGGACATCCCTGGCGAGTCCCATTACGTATGAGGAGACGTTGGGAGTGGGCATGAAGCAAACGGACAGTAGCTTCAGGACAAGAGTAGAGAGCCTTAAGGGCGGTAACAAAGGGCCCCGACAGGCCGAAATGGCGTAGGGTAGAAAACATAAATGTCCAGCCGGTCAAAGGCCTTCTCTGCGTCTAGGCCTAGAAGAAGAGCCTCGTCACCTCTCCTATTCACCACATCTATCAAATCCAGAATGCGTCTCGTGTTATCTCCTGCCTGACGGAAATGCACGAAACCCACCTGGTCTTTATGAATTAACTGCGGGAGCCAGGTATTCAATCTCTCCGCCAGGATTTTTGTAAAAATCTTAAGGTCAGAATTCAGAAGACTGATAGGCCGATAGCTCGAACACTCCACAGGGTCCTTGCCTTCTTTGGGGATTACCGTGATATAGGAGTGGAGCATGGCGGCGGGGATTGGACCTCCCTTTAGAAAACTGTTAAATAAAGCAGCCATATGTTGTGAGAGTAGGGACACATAGGTTTTATAATATAAGTACGGGAGACCATCCGGCCTGGGGGTTTAGAGGTAGGTAGGTTTTTAATCGTTTCTTCAATCTCCTCAGTCGAGATGAATCTATTTAAATCTAACATGGCGTCAGGGGGGAGTTTAGGGAGATGCATGAGGTCAAAAAGTCTAAGAAAGCGTCTGCAGGAGGAGAGGAGGGAGGTATAGTAGGAGGCCAGGAATACAGGGCAGAATAGTAATCGTAGAAGGCACGAGCCATCCCGTCAGAGTCGTAGTCTGAGTCCCTGGGAGTTCCTGATGCCATATGGGGCATTCGTATACGCTTTCTCCTTTAACTGTCTCGCTAAAATAGTATGAGCTTTGTTCCCATATTCATAGTACTTTTGACGGGAGAAGCGTAGGAGCTTTTCCACCTTTCTCAGGGACAGGTCCTTCAGTTTAGTTCTGACGTCTTCCTTCAGATCTCTGAGGTTGGGTCGCGCAATGAGTTTGACTTCGGCGGATTTAAGCTTTGCTTCATAGAGGGAGTGTTGGAGTTTAGCATCTTTCTTCAGACGGGAGGATAACGCTAAGCACTCCCCCCTGAAAACTGCTTTATGTGCTTCCCACAGAGACGTGAGTGAAGGGGCCGTAGATGCATTTTCAGCAAAATAATGTAACAGGGAAGTCTTCAGGATGTCACTCGTCATGTTATTTGTCAGAAGGGATTCGTTAAGACGCCAGTGTGTAAGTTTCCTCCGGGTGGATGAGATCTCAAGATCCATCGTCAGGCTGGGTGCCCACGTAGCGTTTTTCAAGCGTTTATGCTGCAGAATTTCCACAGCGTAAACGCTTGTGAAACGCTAGGTAATCCGCACCCCATGGTCCCCAAGGGGATTCCGCATGTTCTATGCACATGCTGTGGATTTTTCCGCAGCGTTTATGCTGCGTACAAAAATCCGCAGCATGTCATTTAATTTTGCGGAAGCGCAGCGGAACTCCCGCCATTGACTTGCATTGAGACGCATAGAAACCGCGACTGTACATTTTTACAAGCGGCTTCTATGCGTCTCTATGTGCGGATGGTACCTGGGTGTAGAGGAGAGGAGACTCTCATCCAGACCTGGGTACCATTCTACCTGTAAAAAAAGAATAAAATAGCAAATAAAGTTTATACTCACCTGTCCGGCGTCTTCTCTCTGCATGCCGGCAGCGCTGAAGGACCTGCGGTGACGTCACAGTCATGTGACCGCAGGCCCTTCACCGCTCTGTCTCGCGATATGCCGGCAGCTGGGAACCAGACAGGAAGCAGCGGTGCAGCCACGCCGGGGCCTCGGGGGTGAGTATAGCTTTATTTGTTTTCATTTTTACGGTTCACACTATATATGCCGGATGCCGGTTGCATGGATTTATACAGTGTGACCTAGTTGTCAAGCACTTTCCAAGTGATGCTATCGCCTGGAAAGCGCTTGTCAATCTGCATGCGGAAACGCATGTGAATCTGCATGTGGATCCGCATGTATTCTGCAGGAAAAACGCATGTACAATCCGCATGTACAATCCGCATGTACAATCCGCATGTACAATCCGCATGTACAATCCGCATGTACAATCCGCATGTACAATCCGCATGTACAATCCGCATGTACAATCTGCATGTACAATCTGCATGTACAATCTGCATGTACAATCTGCATGTACAATCTGCATGTACAATCTGCATGCACAATCTGCATGCACAATCTGCATGCACAATCTACATGTACAATCTGCATGCATTTTTTCTGCCAGGGAGATGCAGAAATGCTGCAGAAATTTTCTGCTTCATTTCTGCATCGTGGGCACATAGCCTCAGGGGAGCATGGTCAGACCAAGAGATAGTCCCTATAGTCTCCCGCTTCAGGAATCGTAGCGTCATCACGTTACCAAAAAAGTAGTCTATTCGACCATGGGATTGATGAGCGTGAGAGTAAAATGTAAATTGCCTATCTGTAGGGTTACGTAGTACACTCCTCCGATGTGAGTCAGGGGTGCGTCGAATGTACAGTCTGTCAGAGTTATCAGAAAAAGCAAGATTAAAATCCCCCCCAATAATGTGCAAGTAATTCCGCTCAGGATTGAGTTTATTCAGGACAGAGGTGAGGAAGGGTATGTGACCGGTATTAGGGGCGTATATACTGCATAAGAGAACCTGGATACCGTCAATGTCTCCCATAAGTATTATGTATCGCCCTTGTGGGTCTAGACAAGTAGTCCGGATCTGGAGTCTACAGTGCCGGGAAATCAGGACAGCTACCCCTTTGCAGCATTTTTACATGCGGATTTGACTTGCGTCTTTCAAATGCATTGTGACCTCAAATGCGCATGCGGAAAATAATGGACATGCTGCGGATTTATCCGCAAGAAAAATCCGCTGCGGAAAATTCCACTACATGTGCACAGAACATGCGGATTTTCATTGGGGACCATGGGGCACGTATTACCAAGCGTTTTTAAAGCGTTTCCGCTATGGAAATTCCGCATCAAAAACGCTTGAAAAATGCATAGTGGGAACGCAGCCTAAATGAATCAGAAATCCACTCTATACATTGTTAATGTGGTAAATGACTATTCTAGCTGCAAAAGTCTTGTTTTTATTGCAATATCTACATAGGTGTATAGAGGCCCATTTCCAACAACCACCACTCCAGTGTTTTAATGGTACATTGTGTTTGCTAACTGTGTAAGAAGGATAATGGATGTTTAGAAAACCCTAGAAAACCCTTGCACAAGTATGTTAGCCCAGCTGAAAACGGTTTGGCTGATTTGAGAAGCTATAACATTGACCTTCCTTTGAGCTACTTGAGAAACTGGAGCATTACATTTGTTTGTTCTATGAAACTCTCAAAATGGCCAGAAAAGAGAACTTTCATGTGAAACTCGACAGTCTATTGTTGTTCTTAGAAATGAAGGCTATTCCATGGGAGAAATTGCCAAATTGCCAAGAAACTGAAGATTTCCTACAACGGTGTGTACTACTCCCTTCAGAGGAGAGCACAAACAGGCTCTAACCAGAGTAGAAAGAGAAGAGGAGGCCCCGCTGCACAACTGAGCAACAAGACAAGGACATTAGAGTCTCACAGCCTCACAGCTCCTCAACGGGCAGCTTCATTAAATAGTAGACGCAAAACTCCAGTGTCAACGTCTACAGTGAAGAGGCGACTCCGGGATGCTGGCCTTCAGGGCAAAGAAAAAGCCATATCTGAGACTGGCTAATAAAAGGAAAAGATTAATATGGGCAAAAGAACACAGACATTGCACAGAGGAAGATTGGAAAAAAGTTTTATGGACAGACGAATCAAAGTTTGAGGTGTTTGGGTCACACAGAAGAACATTTATGAGATGCAGAACAACTGAAAAGATGCTGGAAGAGTGTCTGACACCATCTGTCAAGCATGGTGGAGGTAATGTGATGGTCTGGGGTTGCTTTGGTGCTGGTAAAGTGGGAGATTTGTACAAGGTAAATGGGATTTTGAATAAGGAAGGCTATCACTCCATTTTGCAACGCCATACCATACCCTGTGGACAGCGCTTGATTGGAGCCAATTTCATCCTACAACAGGACAATGATCCAAAGCACACCTCCAAATTATACATGAACTATAGGGAAGAAGCAGGCGGCTGGTATTCTATCTGTAATGGAGCGGCCAGCATAGTCACCAGATCTCAACCCCATTGAGCTGTTGTGGGAGCAGCTTGACCGTATGGTACGAAAAAAGTGCCCACCAAGCCAATCCAACTTGTGGAGGGGCTTCAGGAAGCATGGGGGGAAATGTCACATGATGACCTCAGCAAATTAACAGCTAGAAGCCAAAGGTCTGCAATGCTGGAACTGCTGCAAAGGAGCAAAGTGTGAAGGAGAAAATTATTCCTTCTAATAAAAATCATTATTTCTAACCTTCTCAATGTCTGGATGATATTTTCTAATCATTTTGCAACTCATTTCATAAATAAAAGTACCATGGAAAACACAAAATTGTCTGGGTGACCCCAAACTATTGAACAGTAGTGTACCTCTGCCATCCTCTTCCCCTCTGCTGTGTGATCGGGGCCGCCCTCCCCTCCTCATCTGCTGTGTGATCGG
The DNA here is from genome assembly GCF_046119375.1 of Phyllobates terribilis. NCBI lineage: Eukaryota > Metazoa > Chordata > Amphibia > Anura > Dendrobatidae > Phyllobates > Phyllobates terribilis. Next base: position 341,729,855 of record NW_027362765.1, on the reverse strand, counting down.
GGCCGCCCTCCCCTCCTCATCTGCTGTGTGATCGTGGTCGCCCTCCCCTCCCCCTCTGCTCTGTGATCGGGGCCGCCCTCCCCTCCTCATCTGCTGTGTGATCGGGGTCGCCCTCCCCATCTCATCTGCTGTGTGATCGGGGCCGCCCTCCCCTCCCCCTCTGCTCTGTGATCGGAGTCGCCCTCCCCTCCTCATCTGCTGTGTGATCGGGCCGCCCTCCCCTCCCCCTCTGCTGTGTGATCGGGGTCGCCCTCCCCTCCTCATCTGCTGTGTGATCGGGGTCGCCCTCCCCTCCCCCTCTGCTCTGTGATCGGGGTCGCCCTCCCCTCCTCATCTGCTGTGTGATCGGGGCCGCCCTCCCCTCCTCATCTGCTGTGTGATCGGGGTCGCCCTCCCCTCCCCCTCTGCTCTGTGATCGGGGCCGCCCTCCCCTCCTCATCTGCTGTGTGATCGGGGTCGCCCTCCCCATCTCATCTGCTGTGTGATCGGGGCCGCCCTCCCCTCCTCATCTGCTGTGTGATCGGGGCCGCCCTCCCCTCCTCATCTGCTGTGTGATCGGGGCCGCCTTCCCCTCCTCATCTGCTGTGTGATCGGGGCCGCCTTCCCCTCCTCATCTGCTGTGTGATCGGGGTCGCCCTCCCCTCCCCCTCTGCTCTGTGATCGGGGTCGCCCTCCCCTCCTCATCTGCTGTGTGATCGGGGCCGCCCTCCCCTCCTCATCTGCTGTGTGATCGGGGTCGCCCTCCCCTCCTCATCTGCTGTGTGATCGGGGCCGCCCTCCCCTCCTCATCTGCTGTGTGATCGGGGTCGCCCTCCCCTCCCCCTCTGCTCTATGATCGGGGCCGCCCTCCCCTCCCCCTCTGCTCTGTGATCGGGGTCGCCCTCCCCTCCTCATCTGCTGTGTGATCGGGGCCGCCCTCCCCTCCTCATCTGCTGTGTGATCGGGGTCGCCCTCCCCTCCTCATCTGCTGTGTGATCGGGGCCGCCCTCCCCTCCTCATCTGCTGTGTGATCGGGGTCGCCCTCCCCTCCCCCTCTGCTCTGTGATCGGGGCCGCCCTCCCCTCCCCCTCTGCTCTGTGATCGGGGCCACCCTCCCCTCCCCCTCTGCTCTGTGATCGGGGCCGCCCTCCCCTCCTCATCTGCTGTGTGATCGGGGTCGCCCTCCCCATCTCATCTGCTGTGTGATCGGGGCCGCCCTCCCCTCCTCATCTGCTGTGTGATCGGGGTCGCCCTCCCCTCCCCCTCTGCTCTGTGATCGGGGCCGCCCTCCCCTCCCCCTCTGCTCTGTGATCGGGGTCGCCCTCCCCTCCTCATCTGCTGTGTGATCAGGGCCGCCCTCCCCTCCCCCTCTGCTGTGTGATTGGGGCCGCCCTCCCCTCCTCATCTGCTGTGTGATTGGGGCCGCCCTCCCCTCCTCATCTGCTGTGTGATCGGGGTCGCCCTCCCCTCCTCATCTGCTGTGTGATCGGGGCCGCCCTCCCCTCATCTGCTGTGTGATCGGGGCCGCCCTCCCCTCCTCATGTGCTGTGTGATCGGGGCCGCCCTCCCCTCCTCATCTGCTGTGTGATCGGGGTCGCCCTCCCCTCCCCCTCTGCTCTGTGATCGGGGCCGCCCTCCCCTCCTCATCTGCTGTGTGATCGGGGTCGCCCTCCCCTCCTCATCTGCTGTGTGATCGGGGCCGCCCTCCCCTCCCCCTCTGCTGTGTGATCGGGGTAGCCCTCCCCTCCCCCTCTGCTGTGTGATCGGGGTCGTCCTCCCCTCCCCCTCTGCTCTGTGATCGGGGTCGTCCTCCCCTCCTCATCTGCTGTGTGATCGGGGCCGTCCTCCTCTCCCCCTCTGCTCTGTGATCGGGGTCGTCCTCCCCTCCTCATCTGCTCTGTGATCGGGGTCGTCCTCCCCTCCTCATCTGCTCTGTGATCGGGGTCGTCCTCCCCTCCTCATCTGCTCTGTGATCGGGGTCGTCCTCCTCTCCCCCTCTGCTGTGTGATCGGGGCCACCCTCCCCTCCCCCTCTGCTGTGTGATCGGGGCCGCCCTCCCCTCCTCATCTGCTGTGTGATCGGGGTCGTCCTCCTCTCCCCCTCTGCTGTGTGATCGGGGCCGCCCTCCCCTCCTCATCTGCTGTGTGATCGGGGTCGCCCTCCCCTCCTCATCTGCTGTGTGATCGGGGCCGCCCTCCCCTCATCTGCTGTGTGATCGGGGCCGCCCTCCCCTCCTCATCTGCTGTGTGATCGGGGCCGCCCTCCCCTCCTCATCTGCTGTGTGATCGGGGCCGCCTTCCCCTCCTCATCTGCTGTGTGATCGGGGTCGCCCTCCCCTCCCCCTCTGCTCTGTGATCGGGGTCGCCCTCCCCTCCTCATCTGCTGTGTGATCGGGGCCGCCCTCCCCTCCTCATCTGCTGTGTGATCGGGGTCGCCCTCCCCTCCTCATCTGCTGTGTGATCGGGGCCGCCCTCCCCTCCCCCTCTGCTCTGTGATCGGGGTCGCCCTCCCCTCCTCATCTGCTGTGTGATCGGGGCCGCCCTCCCCTCCCCCTCTGCTCTGTGATCGGGGCCGCCCTCCCCTCCTCATCTGCTGTGTGATTGGGGCCGCCCTCCCCTCCTCATCTGCTGTGTGATCGGGGTCGCCCTCCCCTCCTCATCTGCTGTGTGATCGGGGCCGCCTCCCCTCCTCATCTGCTATGTGATCGGGGTCGCCCTCCCCTCCTCATCTGCTCTGTGATCGGGGCTGCCCTCCCCTCCTCATCTGCTGTGTGATCGGGGTCGCCCTCCCCTCCCCCTCTGCTGTGTGATCGGGGCCGCCCTCCCCTCCTCATCTGCTATGTGATCGGGGTCGCCCTCCCCTCCTCATCTGCTCTGTGATCGGGGCTGCCCTCCCCTCCTCATCTGCTGTGTGATCGGGGTCGCCCTCCCCTCCCCCTCTGCTCTGTGATCGGGGCCGCCCTCCCCTCCTCATCTGCTGTGTGATCGGGGTCGCCCTCCCCTCCCCCTCTGCTGTGTGATCGGGGCCGCCCTCCCCTCCTCATCTGCTGTGTGATCGGGGTCGTCCTCCTCTCCCCCTCTGCTGTGTGATCGGGGCCGCCCTCCCCTCCTCATCTGCTGTGTGATCGGGGTCGCCCTCCCCTCCTCATCTGCTGTGTGATCGGGGCCGCCCTCCCCTCATCTGCTGTGTGATCGGGGCCGCCCTCCCCTCCTCATCTGCTGTGTGATCGGGGCCGCCCTCCCCTCCTCATCTGCTGTGTGATCGGGGCCGCCCTCCCCTCCTCATCTGCTGTGTGATCGGGGCCGCCTTCCCCTCCTCATCTGCTGTGTGATCGGGGCCGCCTTCCCCTCCCCCTCTGCTGTGTGATCGGGGCCGCCCTCCCCTCCCCCTCTGCTGTGTGATCGGGGTCGTCCTCCCCTCCCCCTGTGATCGGGGTCGTCCTCCCCTCCTCATCTGCTCTGTGTGATCGGGGTCGTCCTCCCCTCTCCCTCTACTGTGAGATCGGGGCCGTCCTCCTCTCCCCCTGTGCTGTGAGATCGGGGCCGTCCTCCTCTCCCCCTGTGCTGTGAGATCGGGGCCGTCCTCCTCTCCCCCTCTGCTCTGTGATCGGGGTCGTCCTCCCCTCCTCATCTGCTGTGTGATCGGGGTCGTCCTCCCCTCCTCATCTGCTGTGTGATCGGGGCCGCCCTCACCTCCCCCTCTGCTCTGTGATCGGGGTCGTCCTCCCCTCCTCATCTGCTCTGTGTGATCGGGGTCGTCCTCCCCTCTCCCTCTGCTGTGAGATCGGGGCCGTCCTCCTCTCCCCCTCTGCTCTGTGATCGGGGTCGTCCTCCCCTCCTCATCTGCTCTGTGATCGGGGTCGTCCTCCCCTCCTCATCTGCTCTGTGATCGGGGCCGTCCTCCTCTCCCCCTCTGCTCTGTGATCGGGGTCGTCCTCCCCTCCCCCTGTGCTGTGAGATCGGGGCCGTCCTCCTCTCCCCCTCTGCTCTGTGATCGGGGTCGTCCTCCCCTCCTCATCTGCTGTGTGATCGGGGCCGCCCTCACCTCCCCCTCTGCTCTGTGATCGGGGTCGTCCTCCCCTCCTCATCTGCGCCCTCCCCTCCTCATCTGCTCTGTGTGATCGGGGTCGTCCTCCCCTCTCCCTCTGCTGTGAGATCGGGGCCGTCCTCCTCTCCCCCTGTGCTGTGAGATCGGGGCCGTCCTCCTCTCCCCCTGTGCTGTGAGATCGGGGCCGTCCTCCTCTCCCCCTCTGCTCTGTGATCGGGGCCGTCCTCCTCTCCTCCTCTGCTCTGTGATCGGGGTCGCCCTCCCCTCCTCATCTGCTCTGTGATCGGGGCCCTCCCCCTCCCCCTCTGCTGTGTGATCGGGGCCGCCCTCCCCTCCCCCTCTGCTGTGTGATCGGGGCAGCCCTCCCCTCCCCCTCTGCTGTGTGATCGGGGCCGCCCTCCCCCTCTGCTGTGTGATCGGGGCCGCCCTCCCCCTCTGCTGTGTGATCGGGGCCGCCCTCCCCCTCTGCTGTGTGATCGGGGCCGCCCCCCCCTCCCCCTCTGCTGTGTGATCGGGGCCGCCCTCCCCTCCCCCTCTGCTGTGTGATCGGGGCCGCCCTCTCCTCCCCCTCTGCTGTGTGATCAGGGCCGCCCTCCCCTCCCCCTCTGCTGTGTGATCAGGGCCGCCCTCCCCCTCTGCTGTGTGATCGGGGCCGCCCTCCCCCTCTGCTGTGTGATCGGGGCCGCCCTCCCCTCCCCCTCTGCTGTGTTATCAGGGCCGCCCTCCCCTCCCCCTCTGCTGTGTTATCAGGGCCGCCCTCCCCTCCCCCTCTGCTGTGTTATCAGGGCCGCCCTCCCCTCCCCCTCTGCTGTGTTATCAGGGCCGCCCTCCCCTCCCCCTCTGCTGTGTGATCGGGGCCGCCCTCCCCTCCCCCTCTGCTGTGTGATCGGCGCCGCCCTCGCCTCCCCCTCTGCTGTGTGATCAGGGCTGCCCTCCCCTCCCCCTCTGCTGTGTTATCAGGGCCGCCCTCCCCTCCCCCTCTGCTTTGTTATCAGAGCCGCCCTCCCCTCCCCCTCTGCTGTGTGATCGGGGCCGCCCTCTCCTCCCCCTCTGCTGTGTGATCAGGGCCGCCCTCCCCTCCCCCTCTGCTGTGTTATCAGGGCCGCCCTCCCCTCCCCCTCTGCTCTGTGATCGGGGCCGCCCTCCTCTCCCCCTCTGCTGTGTGATCGGGGTCGCCCTCCCCTCCCCCTCTGCTGTGTGATCGGGGCCGCCCTCGCCTCCCCCTCTGCTGTGTGATCGAGGCCGCCCTCCCCTCCCCCTCTGCTGTGTGCTGGATTTTCCTTGAGTTTCACTCTTGATCTTCCTCCTCTGCCAGCTTGGGATTTGCCATCAGTAATACACTGAGGATTAGCGGAGTTATATCGGGTTATCCCTGCGCTGCTCGACTCACCCCTGTTCCCTCTATAGATGTATGGCTGTGGTAGGAGCAGAGTGCAGTAGATGGGGCGCGGGGCTGCTGCAGGGCCTGATGTTCACCTTCTCTCCAGCTATTGAGCAGCCATTCTCACCGCTTCCTCTTATTTCTTAGCTCTGTAAGAAACACCATTTTGGCATCAACAAACCGGAGAAGATCACACAGTCTCCTGATGACTCAAAGTTCCTCAAGACTCTGACACAGATAAAATCCAATGTGTCTGTTCCCAATAAAAAGAAGGTAAGATGCCATCCCCCTACCTGTAAATCCCACCATCTGACATATTGTGGATGGGACGAGCCGGACACTATAGCCAGTTGTTACACACATGCCGCTAGGTTTAGATAGGGGCGAGACAGGTTACATGAATTCTTTAGAAACCTGGGGGAACTATTAATTAGGGTGACCATAGACCATGTGCTGCAGCTTCTCTCAGGCACACTGGGATATTGACCCTTAGGCACAGACGCGTAGGTTGTTTCACTTGCTGACCAGACACACTTGACAAGAGTCCTCATGAACGGTAGAACAGTAGCATTTAATAAAAAGCTGCACAGCCAGTGCAAGTTAAATCTTATGAGCAACAGGCTCCAGTGACAAACAGTACAGTTTCCTTAACAGCACAGCAGTTCACAGTCTTCCCAGTAGTACAGGACAGCACAGTTCTAATGCAACGGTACATGAATAAACGCAGCATAAGGGAGATGATCCCTGTGACACCATTTCTTCCAGTCCTTATCTTTCTGCTTGACAATACTCTGCACTGCTAGTTCAGGAACTCTACCTGACTTGTGCTTAGCTTGACTCCTGACTTGCAGGGGTGCTTCTGTGAGATACAGAATAAACATACCACCTTTCTCTTCGGCTCCAGCCAGACAGTAAAGAACTTCCCCACAATATTCCTGGGGCTCTGTTAAAACACTTCCTTTCTCCTGTGACTGTGTTAACTCCTCTAGTTGCTGGATCCTTCTGGAGCACAACACTTCCTGTCTCCTGTGCTTATGTTACTTCTAATAGTTGCAGAATGCTTTTAAAGCAACAGCACTACTTCTGCATGTCACACTCTGCAACAGCACTACTTCAGCATGTCACACTCTTCCCTCCTTTTTGAATGTCGTCCTCAACATTTGTCGAAATTGGTCAATCTGACCAATTCTGAGACAGTTGTGAAAGTTGGATAGCTTTATATACAAATGGACATTGTCAAATTGGCATAAAATTTATAAACATTGATAACCTGTTCTTACTCCCTATTTCTTGTAGGATGCCTGCAAGAAATATACAATTAACACAATTAAAACAATCAGCATCTCTTCAGCTGGAGCTTTTCCTACGTCTTCAACCAGCTCTCTCTCTCTAGGCTTTAACAGTTCTTTGCTTCTACAAAGCCTTTTAAGGAAAATCAAAGCATGAAAACAAGTCTTTCCCGTAGGCAGCATCTTCCATACTGCCTCTCGGTGGTGAATACCACTCAAGTGGGCTTACCTGGTCCGCAGGCAGAAATACCGGTTTCCAGTTGATAGTCCTTGGCACTTGACTCGGTTCACCAAGTGTCTCATACGTGAGCATCACGGGCCTCCTCGCTTCTCGAGTCGACATCCTCCTGGTGGGTTGTTCCTCAGATACCACGGGTTCTTCGGTCACAGGAGTTTCTTCCGCCGTGCTCATTTCCCATGCTTACTCACATGCTCTTGGAGCTGCCTCTGTAAGTTCCTGTACTTCTCCTGAGTTGCTTGTTTCCATATGGTCTGGTAATTCCGCTCCTCCTGATTGTCAATCGGTCTCTTCAGGGGCCGGTGTTCTATCATCAGATCTGATTCGTACTTCATCTGTACTCCGTGGTACGAACTCTGGAGCCTCAGGACTTAGTTCACTCTCCTGAGGATGGTTCATCCCTCTCCTTGCCGGTCCGAGAAATACAACGGTGTGTTATTCTCCATCGGAACTTTTAAGGTCACTATTCACCTCCGGAACTTCAGTCTGTGGTGGTCCCTTAGTCAATCTCGGACGATGTCAGTCTACTTCTGGGAAGTCTTGTTGTGGTGGGAGATATTCACAGGGTAGTAGTAAATTCCAATGGACTATTCTGGTTTTCTTGTCTCCCGTTCCCAATCGGATTTCATACACTGGACTGTCATCAGCTTTCCTCCTCACGACTACATACACCTTGTCTTCCCAGTACGAACGAAGTTTTCCTGGACCACCTTTCTCACGTACGTTCTTGAATAGCACCAGTCTTCCCGGCGCCAATTCTGCTCTATAACAATTTAGATCATAGTACTCCTTTCTTTTGCTCTGTCCTTGCGTAACCACTTTGGACGCTATGTTGTATGCCTCTGCCATCCGTTCTTTCCATTTCCGAACGTACTCCGGATACATTCTGTAAGTCTCGGACACCGGAGTATCGAACATGATGTCGATTGTCAGTCTTGGCGATCGTCCATACAATAGGAAGAAGGGTGAGTAACCCGTTGCATCGCTCTTTGTACAGTTATAGGCATGTACCACTTTTGACAGGGAACTCTTCCAGTGTTTCTTCTCGTCAGCTGTTAAAGTGCGCAACATCGACAATAATGTCCGGTTAAAACGTTCCACTTGTCTATTACCCTCTGGGTGGTAGGGCATTGTGTGGGATCTCTGAATTCTACAGTACTTTCCCAGCTTGGCAAAGAGCTGGTTCTCAAATTCTCTTCCTTGGTCGTGGTGTAACCTCGTAGTGAACCCAAACCTCAAAGCAAAATCATGAAAGATCTTCTCTGCCGCTGTTCGACCCGATTTATTAGTGGTGGTATATGCTTGAGCAAATCGAGTGAAATGGTCCATCACCACCAAGATGTATTCGAAACATCCCTTTCACGTCTCGAGATGTAGAAAGTCTATTGAGACCATCTCCAACGGATACATAGTTTGGATGTTGCCCATAGGTGCCCGGGTTGATATGTTGGGATGTTTATCTTTCAGACACCCACACTCCCTGGTCACGTACCTCTCAATATCTCTCTGCATGTACGGCCAGAAGAAACATTCACAGATCAAGTTGGTTGTCCTTTCCACTCCCAGGTGTCCCATGTTTTCATGGAGTTCTTTGAAGACCAACCTACGGAAAACTCTGGGTAGTACCAACTGCCGGTTTTGTCCTCCTTTACGATACAGGATACCTTCTTCACGGAGGTAGAGCTTCGTCCATTCTTTTTAATTAAAACAGATACTGCTGGTCACTCACTGTCTCTCACTCGTTTACTTGGAAACCGATTTTGGTCCACATAAAGTAGTATTCTATCAATTATATAATCTTCCCGTTGTGCTCTACGGATTTTCCCTTTTGGTACTTGTTGAATAGACCGAGGGTGATCTTGTTCTCTCGCTCTTATGGTGGTTTCCGTCAACAGACACCACAATGGTGTGTCTTCCTCCTGGTAAGCTTGTACTGCTTGGGTAGTGCTCTCAATTGCTTCCAGGCTGACTTCCTCCGAGCATTCTTGCATGAACTCCTCAGGCTCTAGTGGCATTGTTGACAATCCGTCAGCATCCACATTGCATTTTCCTGGCCTGTACTTGATGCTGAAATTTGAAGTCGGCTAGTTCAGCGACTCATCTATGACCTGTTGAATTAAGTTTGGCTGTAGTAAGGACATAGGTCAAAGGGTTGTTGTCAGTGTATGCCTCAAACTCTTTGCTGTATTATCTCTAAATCGTTCACAGATAGCCCATTTCAGTGCCATGATCTCCAATTTTCCGGAAAGTAGATGGTAATTCTTTTCGGCGTCTGTCAACGTTCTAGAACTGTAACCAATGACCCTCAATTTTCCATCTTGATGCTGATACAGGGCAGCTCCCAGTCCAACTTGAGAAGCGTCACAATGAAGAACAAATGGTAGATTGAAATCAGGATATCCCAAGATGGGTGGTTTTTTTCCAATGCCCCTTGGTGGTCTGCTGTCCAGAAAATTGGCTGTTCGGACGAAACGGCGTTGTTTCTTTTAAGCCCGGTCCTACCCACGTTCTTCTTTTTCTCTGTGGGTGTTGTTGTCCCTGTTGTCCCCCCCAAGAGTAGAAGAGGAATCCAAATATCTGCCTCAACTCCCCGACGGTAGAGGGACGCTTGTCTTTTAAGGCCAGTACCGGAGCGATTTCTGCTGGGTCCATGGTATATCCTTCTCCGGACACAATTTTCCCTAGAAATCGGACTTGTCTTTTGAACAGTTCACACTTCTTTGGGGTCATCTTAACTCCGTGTTGTTGATACCGTTGTAATACGGTCCTCACATGTTCAGCATGCTCCCAGAAGGTTTTGCTGTGTACCACATTGTCATCCAAGGCAGAAATCATCCCTCAATCCTTCTAATCATGTCTCCATGCTCTTCTGGAATTCTGCTGGAGCTGAACTGAGCTCAAATGGTATGCGGATCCACTCATATAATCCCCACAGTGTGATGAATGCTGTCAAGGGTCTACTGGACTCTTCAACAAACCCTTGATGGTATATTTTACCCTGATCGAGGTCAGAGAACCAGATACTTCCTGATAGGTTATCCAGCATATCTTGGTTCTTTGGTATCAGGTGCTGATCAGGTACTGACTTTCGGTTAGTTCCCGGTAATCACAGCAGAGTCTCAACATACCGTCCTTCATCCTAACACAGACAATAAGAGAGGAATAAGACGACTTTAACTTTTGGACCCAACCTCTGTTGATTAGATCTTGTAAATACTCTTTCACTTCATGGTGTAATGGTTTCGGCACAGACATGTAACTTCTGGTTACTGGGGTCGTGTCTTTCAAATTGATTTTCAACTGCAACAATGGGATACAGCCTATATGAGAGTCATCTTTGGAGAACGCATGACACTCTTCTCTCAGCATCTGTTTTGCTACCGCTCGATCTTCAGCACACAAGTGTTCCAGGGGTACCAGGGGATCCCAGGACTCTGAGGTGGGTTGTGCAATTTCCTCCCCTGGGCAACTCCTGTTCCTTGGTGGGGAGACTGAATTCACGGTAGACCCCTGGGCTGGTCTCACACTGGCTGGATATACCGTTTTAACAGGTTCAATGTGACCTAACATAGTCTTTGGATCCAGTCTAATTTCGTGTTTTGTAGTATTCATTACCGTTCCTGTCACTCGAGCAAACCCACCAGTAGGAATTGTAAGCACAGTCTCACCTTGAACTAGGCCTTCCGGAAGTTCTGAGGAGTCTTTTGGCATGAACAGTCTTTTCTGGACTTTTCTTCCTGGTTCTACCCGGACTCCACACCTCATCCCCACCATTTGGTTTGCAGGGATGATGGTTGGGCGCCAGCCTACCTTGACTTCTTTTAGGTCCATTGTATTCTGTGCTTTCTTTACTCTCTGAATCATGTTTTCCGCCACGGTGTTGGGTTTGGCTAGCGATGTGGCGATTGCATCCACCACCAATGCCCCTGTCTTGTGTTTCATAATGACCTCACAGATTACATTATAACCCAGGATAGGATCCTCTGCCACGTTCTGATCACTGGTCACGAGAAAAGCTACCAAAAGCTCAATGGTGTTGCTGTTCTTCATGGCCCTGAGTTAAAAAGTCACTTCCACCCAGCCTATGAAAGGGATTTTGGTCTGGTTGACGGCTTTGCCGTGGAGTTCCACTGGTCCCAAGAGTTCTTTTAGTGACCGAAGGCAAGTTTGTTTCAGGTAGCGCCTTCTCCATTCTTCATTGAAAAGGCTCGCTTGGGCTCCTGTGTCCCACAGTACTTTTACCAGAAGTCCATCTAGCTGGCACTGTATAAAGCACCTTTCACCGATTAGGCTGATGAGGCTATCTTTACTGACCGAGGAATCCTCCTCCCAGGAGAACATTGTTTGCCCTCCGCACTGGGCATTAAGTAACTGATGTCCCTGTCTCTCTTGCAGCTGTTGTAGATGGGAATACACTTGGGGATAGTACTGATGCAGCCGTTTTACCTCATGCGCCGTTCTGGGGTATGGTGAGAATTTGATTTGCTTCTGGGGCCTCCTCCGTGTCGCGGTTACCAGTCCCCCCGCACTGGCAACTTCCTGTCTTTTTAACCCAAACGACCATGACCATTGGCATTCCTTGGCATAATGTCCTTCCTCACCACATCTTAGACAGTGGACACACACCGTGCTCTGATTTGAAGAACGAAACGCTTCACAAGCCGGGTATCTTCTGTTTTGGAGCCCACTCCTGGGTCTGAGGGATACCGGTTCTGGCCTGGAACGAATCAACTTTTTCACCTCAATCAACTCTGCTCGCAGTTCTCCTATTACTTCCTCCCAGTCAGCGCTGGCGGTCCTCTCTTTTGTTGGTGATTTAAGGTTCCCTCTCGGAGGTGGCACTGGAGGGTCTCCATGATGATCTTCAGACTAATTTTGGTGATTTTAGGAGCAGAGCCTTTCTTTAACTTCTGTTCGCTCTCTGATTCCAAACTAGCTGCCTCATTATTTTTTTCAATTAGGACTTCGTCCAGAATGCCAGGATCTTCTAGGTTCTGTTTCAGCGGCAACTTGATGTCTTTGCTGATTAACCCCGTTCCCAATGGTCTCAAGAACTTCTTCTGGACTAGTCCGACATCAAACTTCTCTTCTGCTTCTACATCTCTGGATGCAAACAACAGTCTATCCTTCAGTTCAATTGCTCTGAACAAGAAACTTTGGGGTGATTCATTATTTTTCTGTGAGAGGTTAATGAGTCGGTGGAACAATTCTGAAGTACTCTCCTCTTTATAGTGCCCTTTTAAAATCATCTTCAGCTGTTGCATGGTGAATTGACTCTTCATTTCTAGCATACTACGGAGGTTCAGTCCTGGGCTGATCGCTTTCACCACCCCCTCAACGATCTCATCTGGCTGGTAACCTTTCTGTAAGCCTGCATTGATCTGGTGCAACAAGTTCATATAAGACCATTTCTCTTTCTGTTCACACTCTTCAGTCTGTCCCAGGATCTTGAATTATTTTCTTATGGTGATTTGTGGTGTTAGAGAGGACTGTCTCCCTGACTTATCTAACCTGAGCAGGTTAAAGGTCCTGTCTGAGTCTGTCACTCATTCAGAGGTTTTGGTTGATTCTTGCAGGGCTGTTGTTAGGGCTTTGAATTGTTCTTTCAATTCCTGTAGTTCAGTCTGTGGACGGAGATTCCCGCTTTTGGTAATTGGGTCCGCACCTCCATCCTCCAACTTCAACCTGGTTAGCAACTGTGTTAGTTCCTGGAGGAACGTCCCCATGACATCTTCAGCTTCTTTCTCCCCCAGCTCATCCATTTTTGCATTAATGGCAGCTAACAGTTGCCTGTGGTTGTGTGCTTTAGAAATCTGCTCTTCTGACATCTTTATATGTTCTGCTACTGTTATCAATTCTTCACAGGTTAGCTGAAGAAGCATCTCACTAATTCTGTCCATTTGTATTTCCACATCCATTGCTGCTAGTGAGTTTTCTTTAGGGCTGGTCCCCTTTAACTGGTGTAGCAGAGTTGAGTTGAGGTGCTCTGCTGCTGTGTATTTCCAGATACCTTTCCTCTTCTCCCTCTACACGCTAATTCCTGCTCAGGGTTCCCCGTACAGGCCACCAATGTTACACGCATGCTGCTTGATTCAGATAGGGGCGAGACGGGTTTCATGAATTGTTTGGAATCCTGGGGGAACCGTTACTCAGGGCGACCATAGGCTGCAGCTTCTCTCAAGCACACAGGGGTATTGACCCTCAGGCACAGACACATAGGTTGTTTCACTTGCTGACCAGACACACTTGACAAGAGTCCTCATAAACGGTAGAACAGTAGCATTTAATAAGAAGCCGCACAGTCAGTGCAAGTTAAGTCTTATGAGCAACAGGCCCAAGTGACAAACAGTACAGTTTCCTTAGCAGCACAGCAGTTCACAGTCTTCCCAGTAGTACAAGACAGCACAGTTCTAATGCAAAGGCACATTAATGAACACAGCATTCTATACAGCATAGTAAGATGGAGGAGGGGGGGGGTTGCTGAGGGAGATAATCCCTGTGACACCATTTCTTCCAGTCCTTACCTTTCTGCCTGACAATACTCTGCACTGCTAGTTCAGGCGCTCTACCTGACCTGTGCTTAGCTTCACTCCTGACTTGAATCCTTTTCACTTGCAGGGGCGCTTCTGTCAGATGCAGAACACACACACCACCTTTCTCTTTGGCTCCAGCCTGACAGTAAACAACTTCCCCACAATCCCCCTGGGGCTCTGCTAAAACACTTCCCTTCTCCTGTGATGGTATTAACCCCACTAGTTGCTGGATACTTCTGGAGCACAACACTTCCTGTCTCATGTGCTTGTGTTACTTCTAATTGTTACTGAATGCTTTTAAAGCAACAGCACTACTTCTGCATGTCACACAGTACACACTAATGCCATGTATCCCCTATCTTCTGTATCTATAGAGTGTAATTTCCTATGGTCAGGACTCCTCCTCCTGTATCTATAGAGTGTAAGCTCCTGTGGTCAGGACTCCTCCTCCTCCTCCTGTATCTATAGAGTGTAAGCTCCTGTGGTCAGCACTCCTCCTCCTCCTGTATCTATAGAGTGTAAGCTCCTGTGGTCAGGACTCCTCCTCCTCCTGTATCTATAGAGTGTAAGCTCCTGTGGTCAGGACTCCTCCTCCTCCTGTATCTATAGAGTGTAAGCTCCTGTGGTCAGGACTCCTCCTCCTCCTGTATCTATAGAGTGTAAGCTCCTGTGGTCAGGACTCCTCCTCCCCCTCCTGTATCTATAGAGTGTAAGCTCCTGTGGTCAGGACTCCTCCTCCTCCTCCTCCTGTATCTATAGAGTGTAAGCTCCTGTGGTCAGGACTCCTCCTCCTCCTGTATCTATAGAGTGTTAGCTCCTGTGGTCAGGACTCCTCCTCCTCCTGTATCTATAGAGTGTAAGCTCCTGTGGTCAGGACTCCTCCCCCTCCTGTATCTATAGAGTGTAAGCTCCTGTGGTCAGGACTCCTCCTCCTCCTCCTGTATCTATAGAGTGTAAGCTCCTGTGGTCAGGACTCCTCCTCCTCCTCCTGTATCTATAGAGTGTAAGCTCCTGTGGTCAGGACTCCTCCTCCTCCTCCTGTATCTATAGAGTGTAAGCTCCTGTGGTCAGGACTCCTCCTCCTCCTCCTGTATCTATAGAGTGTAAGCTCCTGTGGTCAGGACTCCTCCTCCTCCTCCTGTATCTATAGAGTGTAAGCTCCTGTGGTCAGGACTCCTCCTCCTCCTCCTGTATCTATAGAGTGTAAGCTCCTGTGGTCAGGACTCCTCCTCCTCCTCCTGTATCTATAGAGTGTAAGCTCCTGTGGTCAGGACTCCTCCTCCTCCTCCTGTATCTATAGAGTGTAAGCTCCTGTGGTCAGGACTCCTCCTCCTGTATATATAGAGTGTAAGCTCCTGTGGTCAGGACTCCTCCTCTTCCTCCTGTATATATAGAGTGTAAGCTCCTGTGGTCAGGACTCCTCCCCCTCCTGTATGTATAGAGTGTAAGCTCCTGTGGTCAGGACTCCTCCTCCTCCTGTATCTATAGAGTGTAAGCTCCTGTGGTCAGGACTCCTCCTCCTCCTGTATCTATAGAGTGTAAGCTCCTGTGGTCAGGGCTCCTCCTCCTCCTGTATCTATAGAGTGTAAGCTCCTGTGGTCAGGACTCCTCCCCCTCCTGTATGTATAGAGTGTAAGCTCCTGTGGTCAGGACTCCTCCTCCTCCTCCTGTATCTATAGAGTGTAAGCTCCTGTGGTCAGGACTCCTCCTCCTCCTGTATCTATAGAGTGTAAGCTCCTGTGGTCAGGACTCCTCCTCCTCCTGTATCTATAGAGTGTAAGCTCCTGTGGTCAGGACTCCTCCTCCTCCTGTATCTATAGAGTGTAAGCTCCTGTGGTCAGGACTCCTCCTCCTCCTCCTCCTCCTCCTCCTCCTCCTGTATCTATAGAGTGTAATCTCCTGTGGTCAGGACTCCTCCTCCTCCTGTATCTATAGAGTGTAAGCTCCTGTGGTCAGGACTCCTCCTCCTCCTGTATGTATAGAGTGTAAGCTCCTGTGGTCAGGACTCCTCCTCCTCCTCCTGTATCTATAGAGTGTAAGCTCCTGTGGTCAGGACTCCTCCTCCTCCTGTATCTATAGAGTGTAAGCTCCTGTGGTCAGGACTCCTCCTCCTCTTCCTGTATCTATAGAGTGTAAGCTCCTATGGTCAGGACTCCTCCTTCTCCTGTATCTATAGAGTGTAAGCTCCTGTGGTCAGGACTCCTCCTCCTCCTGTATCTATAGAGTGTAAGCTCCTGTGGTCAGGACTCCTCCTCCTCCTGTATCTATAGAGTGTAAGCTCCTGTGGTCAGGGCTCCTCCTCCTCCTGTATCTATAGAGTGTAAGCTCCTGTGGTCAGGGCTCCTCCTCCTCCTGTATCTATAGAGTGTAAGCTCCTGTGGTCAGGACTCCTCCTCCTCCTGTATCTATAGAGTGTAAGCTCCTGTGGTCAGGGCTCCTCCTCCTCCTGTATCTATAGATTGTAAGCTCCTGTGGTCAGGACTCCTCCTCCTCCTCCTGTATCTATAGCGTGTAAGCTCCTGTGGTCAGGACTCCTCCTCCTCCTGTATCTATAGAGTGTAAGGTCCTGTGGTCAGGACTCCTCCTCCTCCTCCTCCTCCTCCTGTATCTATAGAGTGTAAGCTCCTGTGGTCAGGACTCCTCTTCCTCCTGTATCTATAGAGTGTAAGCTCCTGTGGTCAGGTCTCCTCCTCCTCCTCCTGTATCTATAGAGTGTAAGCTCCTGTGGTCAGGACTCCTCCTCCTCCTGTATCTATAGAGTGTAAGCTCCTGTGGTCAGGACTCCTCCTCCTCCTCCTGTATATATAGAGTGTAAGCTCTTGTGGTCAGGACTCCTCCTCCTCCTCCTGTATCTATAGAGTGTAAGCTCCTGTGGTCAGGGCTCCTCCTCCTCCTGTATCTATAGAGTGTAAGCTCCTGTGGTCAGGGCTCCTCCTCCTCCTGTATCTATAGAGTGTAAGCTCCTGTGGTCAGGACTCCTCCTCCTGTATCTATAGAGTGTAAGCTCCTGTGGTCAGGACTCCTCCTCTTCCTCCTGTATCTATAGAGTGTAAGCTCCTGTGGTCAGGACTCCTCCTCCTCCTCCTGTATCTATAGAGTGTAATCTCCTGTGATCAGGACTCCTCCTCCTCCTGTATCTATAGAGTGTAAGCTCCTGTGGTCAGGGCTCCTCCTCCTCCTGTATCTATAGAGTGTAAGCTCCTGTGGTCAGGACTCCTCCTCCTCCTCCTGTATCTATAGAGTGTAAGCTCCTGTGGTCAGGACTCCTCCTCCTCCTGTATCTATAGAGTGTAAGCTCCTGTGGTCAGGACTCCTCCTCCTCCTGTATCTATAGAGTGTAAGCTCCTGTGGTCAGGACTCCTCCTCCTCCTCCTGTATCTATAGAGTGTAAGCTCCTGTGGTCAGCACTCCTCCTCCTCCTGTATCTTTAGAGTGTAAGCTCCTGTGGTCAGGACTCCTCCTCCTCCTGTATCTATAGAGTGTAAGCTCCTGTGGTCAGGGCTCCTCCTCCTCCTGTATCTATAGAGTGTAAGCTCCTGTGGTCAGGACTCCTCCTCCTCCTCCTGTATCTATAGAGTGTAAGCTCCTGTGGTCAGGACTCCTCCTCCTCCTGTATCTATAGAGTGTAAGCTCCTGTGGTCAGGACTCCTCCTCCTCCTGTATCTATAGAGTGTAAGCTCCTGTGGTCAGGACTCCTCCTCCTGTTGCTCCTTTCTGTTGTTGGGGGGAATCTGATATTTTGACTTCCTTCTCTTTGTTGGTTACTTTTAGGGTAAGGACGATAAGGAGAAGGAGAGACTTGAGCGTCGTTTACTTGAAGAATTATTTAAGATGTTTATGGACTCGGACTCCTTTTACTACAGCTGGACATATAACCTGACCAACTCTGTGCAGCGGCAGAGCACCACCGAGGTTCTGGATCAACCGCTGTGGAGGAGGGTGAGTGGTTGCCATGTTTAGAGGGGGCTTCGTCTTGTATATGGTGGTTTATGGGGACGCTGAGATCAGGGGGAGCTTTGTACCATGGTGAAGTGTTGTGGGAACGCTGAGATCAGGGGGGGCTTTGTACCATGGTGGAGTTTTGTGGAAACACAGTGATCAGGGGGGCTTTGTACCATGGTGGAGTGTTGTGGGAACCCTGAGATCAGAGGAGGCTTTGTACCATGGTGGAGTGTTGTGGGAACCCTGAGATCAGAGGAGGCTTTGTACCATGGTGGAGTGTTGTGGGAACGCTGAGATCAGAGGAGGCTTTGTACCATGGTGGAGTGTTGTGGGAACGCTGAGATCAGAGGAGGATTTGTACCATGGTGGAGTGTTGTGGGGACGCTGAGATCAGTGGGCTTTGTACCATGGTGGAGTGTTGTGGGAGCGCTGAGATCAGAGGGGCTTTGTACCATGGTGGAGTGTTGTGGGGACGCTGAGATCAGAGGAGGCTTTGTACCATGGTGGAGTGTTGTGGGAACGCTGAGATCAGAGGAGGCTTTGTACCATGGTGGAGTGTTGTGGGACCGCTGAGATCAGGGGGACTTTGTACCATGGTGGAGTGTTGTGGGAACGCTGAGATCAGGGGGGCTTTGTACCATGGTGGAGTGTTGTGGGAACGCTGAGATCAGAGGGGCTTTGTACCATGGTGGAGTGTTGTGGGAACGCTGAGATCAGAGGTGGCTTTGTACCATGGTGGAGTGTTGTGGGAACACAGTGTTAAGGGGGGCTTTGTACCATGGTGGAGTGTTGTGGGAGCGCTGAGATCAGAGGAGGCTTTGTACCATGGTTGAGTGTTTTGGGAACACAGTGATCAGGGGGGCTTTGTACCATGATGGAGTGTTGTGGGAACTCTGAGATCAGAGGTGGCTTTGTACCATGGTGGAGTGTTGTGGCAACACAGTGATCAGCGGGGCTTTGTACCATGGTGAAGTGTTGTGGGAACGCTGATATCAGAGGAGGCTTTGTACCATGGTGTAGTGTTGTGGGAACGCTGAGATCAGAGAGGCTTTGCACCATGGTGGAGTGTTGCGGGGACACAGTGATCAGGTGGACTTTGTACCATAGTGGAGTATTGTGGGAACGCTGAGATCAGAGGAGGTTTTGTACCATGGTGGAGTGTTGTGGGGACGCTGAGATCGGGGGGCTTTGTACCATGGTGGAGTGTTGTGGGAACGCTGAGATCAGAGGAGGCTTTGTACCATGCTGGAGTGTTTGGAGGCGCTGATATCAGAGGAGGCTTTGTACCATGGTGGAGTGTTGTGGGAACGCTGAGATCAGAGAGGCTTTGTACCATGTTGGAGTGTTGTGGGAACGCTGAGATCAGAGGACGCTTTGTACCATGGTGGAGTGTTGTGATGACGCTGAGATCGGGGGGCTTTGTACCATGGTGGAGTTTTGTGGAGACGCTGAGATCAGAGAGGCTTTGTACCATGGTGGAGTGTTGTGGGGACGCTGAGATCAGGGGACTTTGTACCATGGTGGAGTGTTGTGGGGAATCTGAGATCGGGGGGGGGGGCTTTGTACCATGGTGGAGTGTTGTGGGAACGCTGAGATCAGAGGGGCTTTGTACCATGGTGGAGTGTTGTGGCGACACAGTGATCAGGGGTGCTGTGTACCATGGTGGAGTGTTGTGGGAATGCTGAGATCAGAGGGGCTTTGTACCTTAGTAGAGTGTTGTGGGAATGCTGAGATCAGAGGGGCTTTGCACCATGGTGGAGTGTTGTGGGGACACTGTGATCAGGTGGACTTTGTACCATAGTGGAGTATTGTGGGGACGCTGAGATCAGAGGGGCTTTGTACCATGGTGAAGTGTTATGGGAATGCTGAGATCATGGCCCTTTGTACCATGGTGGAGTGTTATAGGAACACAGTGATCAGGGGGGCTTTGTACCATGGTGGAGTGTTGTGGGAACGCTGAGATCAGAGGGGCTTTGTACCATGGTGGAGTGTTGTGGGGAAGCTGAGATCAGGGGGATCTTTGTACCATGGTGGAGTGTTGTGGTAACGCTGAGATCAGGGGGGCTTTGTACCATGGTGGAGTGTTGTGGGAACGCTGAGATCAGAGGAGGCTTTGTACCATGGTGGAGTGTTGTGGGGATGCTGAGATCAGGGGGGCTTTGTACCATGGTGGAGTGTTGTGGGGATGCTGAGATCAGGGGGGCTTTGTACCATGGTGGAGTGTTGTGGGGACACAGTGATCAGGTGGACTTTGTACCATAGTGGAGTGTTGTGGGAACGCTGAGATCAGAGGTGGCTTTGTACCATGGTGGAGTGTTGTGGGGACGCCGAGATCAGAGGGGCTTTGTACCATGGTGGAGTGTTGTGGGAACACATGGATCAGGGGGGCTTTGTACCATGGTGGAGTGTTGTGGGAACGCTGAGATCAGAGGTGGCTTTGTATCATGGTGGAGTGTTGTGGGAACGCTCAGATCAGGGGGGCTTTGTACCATGGTGCAGTGTTGTGGGGACGCTGAGATCAGGGGGGCTTTGTACCATGGTGGAGTGTTGTGGCAGCGATGAGATCAGGGGGGGCTTTGTACCATGGTTGAGTGTTGTGGGAATGCTGAGATCAGAGTGGCTTTGTACCATGGTGGAGTGTTGTGGGGACACAGTGATCAGGGGGGCTTTGTACCATGGTGGAGTGTTGTGGGAGCGATGAGATCAGGGGGGGCTTTGTACCATGGTGGAGTGTTGTGGGAATGCTGAGATCAGAGTGGCTTTGTACCATGGTGGAGTGTTGTGGGGACACAGTGATCAGGGGGACTTTCTACCATGGTGGAGTGTTGTGGGGATGCTGAGATCAGGGGGGCTTTGTACCTTAGTAGAGTGTTGTGGGAATGCTGAGATCAGAGGGGATTTGTACCTTAGTAGAGTGTTGTGGAAATGCTGAGATCAGAGGGGCTTTGCACCATGGTGGAGTGTTGTGGGAACGCTGAGATCAGAGGAGGCTTTGTACCATGGTGGAGTGTTGTGGGGACGCTGAGATCAGAGGGGCTTTGTACCATGGTGGAGTGTTGTGGGAACACAGTGGTCAGGGGGGCTTTGTACCATTATGGAGTGTTGTGGGAACGCTGAGATCAGAGGAGCTTTGTACCATGGTGGAGTGTTGTGGGAACACAGTGATCAACGGGGCTTTGTACCATGGTGGAGTGTTGTGGGAACGCTGAGTTCAGAGGAGGCTTTGTACCATGGTGGAGTGTTGTGGGAACGCTGAGATCAGAGGGGCTTTGTACCATGGGGGAGTGTTGTGGGAACGCTGAGATCAGGGGGGCGTTGTACCATGTTGGAGTGTTGTGGGAACGCTGAGATCAGGGGGGCTTTGTACCATGGTGGAGTGTTGTGGGAACGCTGAGATCAGAGAGGCTTTGCACCATGGTGGAGTGTTGTGGGAACGCTGAGATCAGAGGGGCTTTGTACCATGGTGGAGTGTTGTAGGAACGCTGAGATCAGAGGAGGCTTTGTACCATGGTGGAGTGTTGTGGGAACGCTGAGATCAGAGAGGCTTTGTACCATGGTGGAGTGTTGTGGGGACGCTGAGATCGGGGGGCTTTGTACCATGGTGGAGTGTTGTGGGAACTCTGAGATCAGAGGAGGCTTTGTACCATGGTGGAGTGTTGTGGGGACGCTGAGATCGGGGGGCTTTGTACCATGGTGGAGTGTTGTGGGAATGCTGAGATCAGAGGAGGCTTTGTACCATGTTGAAGTGTTGTGGGAACGCTGAGATCAGGGGGGCTTTGTACCATGGTGGAGTGTTCTGGGGACGCTGAGATCAGAGGAGGCTTTGTACCATGGTGGAGTGTTGTGGGAACGCTGAGATCAGAGAGCCTTTGTACCATGGTGGAGTGTTGTGGGAACGCTGAGATCGGGGGGCTTTGTACCATGGTGGAGTGTTGTGGGAACACAGTGATCAGGGGGGCTTTGTACCATGGTGGAGTGTTGTGGGAACGCTGAGATCAGAGGAGGCTTTGTACCATGGTGGAGTGTTGTGGGAACGCTGAGATCAGAGGAGGCTTTGTACCATGGTGGAGTGTTGTGGGAACGCTGAGATCAGAGAGCCTTTGTACCATGGTGGAGTGTTGTGGTAACGCTGTGATCAAAGGGGCTTTGTACCATGGTGGAGTGTTGTGGGAACGCTGAGATCAGAGGAGGCTTTGTACCATGGTGGAGTGTTGTGGGGACGCTGAGATCGGGGGGCTTTGTACCATGGTGGAGTGTTGTGGGAACACAGTGATCAGGGGGGCTTTGTACCATGGTGGAGTGTTGTGGGAACGCTGAGATCAGAGGAGGCTTTGTACCATGGTGGAGTGTTGTGGGAACGCTGAGATCAGAGGAGGCTTTGTACCATGGTGAAGTGTTGTGGGAACGCTGAGATCAGAGAGGCTTTGTACCATGGTGGAGTGTTGTGGGAACGCGGAGATCAGAGGGGCTTTGTACCATGGTGGAGTGTTGTGGGAACTCTGAGATCAGAGGAGGCTTTGTACCATGGTGGAGTGTTGTGGGGACGCTGAGATCGGCGGGGCTTTGTACCATGGTGGAGTGTTGTGGGAACGCTGTGATCAGAGGGGCTTTGTACCATGTTGGAGTGTTGTGGGAACGCTGAGAACAGAGGAGGCTTTGTACCATGGTGGAGTGTTGTGGGGACGCTGAGATCGGGGGGCTTTGTACCATGGTGGAGTGTTGTGGGAACACAGTGATCAGGGGGGCTTTGTACCATGGTGGAGTGTTGTGGGAACGCTGAGATCAGAGGAGGCTTTGTACCATGGTGGAGTGTTGTGGGAACGCTGAGATCAGAGGAGGCTTTGTACCATGGTGAAGTGTTGTGGGAACGCTGAGATCAGGGGGCTTTGTACCATGGTGGAGTGTTGTGGGGACGCTGTGATCAGGGAGGATTTGTACCATGGTGGAGTTTTGGGGGGAATCTGAG
Source organism: Phyllobates terribilis (assembly GCF_046119375.1). Classification (NCBI taxonomy): domain Eukaryota; kingdom Metazoa; phylum Chordata; class Amphibia; order Anura; family Dendrobatidae; genus Phyllobates; species Phyllobates terribilis. The sequence goes on along the minus strand of NW_027362765.1, from coordinate 341,707,480 downwards.
ATCAGGGTTGCTTTGTACCATGGTGGAGTGTTGTGGGAACTCCGAGATCAGAGGAGGCTTTGTACCATGGTGGAGTGTTGTGAGAACGCTGAGATCAGGGGGGCTTTGTACCATGGTGGAGTGTTGTGGTAACGCTGTGATCAGAGGGGCTTTGTACCATGGTGGAGTGTTGTGGGAACGCTGAGATCAGAGGAGGCTTTGTACCATGGTGGAGTGTTGTGGGAACACAGTGATCAGCGGGGCTTTGTACCATGGTGGAGTGTTGTGTGGATGCTGAGATCAGGGGGGCTTTGTACCATAGTAGAGTGTTGTGGGAATGCTGAGATCTGAGGGGCTTTGTACCTTAGTAGAGTGTTGTGGGAATGCTGAGATCAAAGGTGGCTTTGTACCATGGTGGAGTGTTGTGGGAACACAGTGATCAGCGGGGCTTTGTACCATGGTGGAGTGTTGTGGGAACGCTGAGATCAGAGGGGCTTTGTACCTTAGTAGAGTGTTGTGGGAATGCTGAGATCAGAGGGGCTTTGCACCATGGTGGAGTGTTGTGGGAACGCTGAGATCAGAGGAGGCTTTGTACCATGGTGGAGTGTTGTGGGAATGCTGAGATCAGAGGGGCTTTGTACCTTAGTAGAGTGTTGTGGGAACGCTGAGATCAGAGGAGGCTTTGTACCATGGTGGAGTGTTGTGGGAACGCTGAGATCAGAGGACGCTTTGTACCATGGTGGAGTGTTGTGGGAACGCTGAGATCAGAGGGGCTTTGTACCATGTTGGAGTGTTGTGGGAACACAGTGATCAGGGGGGCTTTGTACCATGGTGGAGTGTTGTGGGAACGCTGAGATCAGAGGAGGCTTTGTACCATGGTGGAGTGTTGTGGGAACGCTGAGATCAGAGCAGGCTTTGTACCATGGAGTGTTGTGGGAACGCTGAGATCAGAGGAGGCTTTGTACCATGGTGGAGTGTTGTGGGGACGCTAAGATCGGGGGGCTTTGTACCATGGAGGAGTGTTGTGGGAACACAGTGATCAGGGGGGCTTTGTACCATGGAGGAGTGTTGTGGGAACACAGTGATCAGGGGGGGTTTGTACCATGGTGGAGTGTTGTGGGAACGCTGAGATCAGAGGTGGCTTTTTACCATTGTGGAGTGTTGTGGAAACGCTGAGATCAGGGGGGCTTTGTACCATGGTAGAGTGTTGTGGGAACGCTGAGATCAGAGGAGGCTTTGTACCATGATGGAGTGTTGTGGGAACGCTGATATCAGAGGAGGCTTTGTACCATGGAGGAGTGTTGTGGGAACACAGTGATCAGGGGGTCTTTGTACCATGGTGGAGTGTTGTGGGAACGCTGAGATCAGAGGTGGCTTTGTACCATTGTGGAGTGTTGTGGGAACGCTGAGATCAGGGGGGCTTTGTACCATGGTAGAGTGTTGTGGGAACGCTGAGATCAGAGGAGGCTTTGTACCATGGTGGAGTGTTGTGGGAACGCTGAGATCAGAGGGGCTTTGTACCATGGTAGAGTGTTGTGGGAACGCTGATATCAGAGGAGGCTTTGTACCATGGAGGAGTGTTGTGGGAACACAGTGATCAGGGGGTCTTTGTACCATGGTGGAGTGTTGTGGGAACGCTGAGATCAGAGGTGGCTTTGTACCATTGTGGAGTGTTGTGGGAACGCTGAGATCAGGGGGGCTTTGTACCATGGTAGAGTGTTGTGGGAACGCTGAGATCAGAGGAGGCTTTGTACCATGGTGGAGTGTTGTGGGAACGCTGAGATCAGGGGGGCTTTGTACCATGGTAGAGTGTTGTGGGAACGCTGAGATCAGAGGAGGATTTGTACCATGGTGGAGTGTTGTGGGGACGCTGAGATCAGCGGGCTTTGTACCATGGTGGAGTGTTGTGGGAGCGCTGAGATCAGAGGGGCTTTGTACCATGGTGGAGTGTTGTGGGGACGCTGAGATCAGAGGAGGCTTTGTACCATGGTGGAGTGTTGTGGGAACGCTGAGATCAGAGGAGGCTTTGTACCATGGTGGAGTGTTGTGGGACCGCTGAGATCAGGGGGACTTTGTACCATGGTGGAGTGTTGTGGGAACGCTGAGATCAGGGGGGCTTTGTACCATGGTGGAGTGTTGTGGGAACGCTGAGATCAGAGGGGCTTTGTACCATGGTGGAGTGTTGTGGGAACGCTGAGATCAGAGGTGGCTTTGTACCATGGTGGAGTGTTGTGGGAACACAGTGTTAAGGGGGGCTTTGTACCATGGTGGAGTGTTGTGGGAGCGCTGAGATCAGAGGAGGCTTTGTACCATGGTTGAGTGTTTTGGGAACACAGTGATCAGGGGGGCTTTGTACCATGATGGAGTGTTGTGGGAACTCTGAGATCAGAGGTGGCTTTGTACCATGGTGGAGTGTTGTGGCAACACAGTGATCAGCGGGGCTTTGTACCATGGTGAAGTGTTGTGGGAACGCTGATATCAGAGGAGGCTTTGTACCATGGTGTAGTGTTGTGGGAACGCTGAGATCAGAGAGGCTTTGCACCATGGTGGAGTGTTGCGGGGACACAGTGATCAGGTGGACTTTGTACCATAGTGGAGTATTGTGGGAACGCTGAGATCAGAGGAGATTTTGTACCATGGTGGAGTGTTGTGGGGACGCTGAGATCGGGGGGCTTTGTACCATGGTGGAGTGTTGTGGGAACGCTGAGATCAGAGGAGGCTTTGTACCATGCTGGAGTGTTTGGAGGCGCTGATATCAGAGGAGGCTTTGTACCATGGTGGAGTGTTGTGGGAACGCTGAGATCAGAGAGGCTTTGTACCATGTTGGAGTGTTGTGGGAACGCTGAGATCAGAGGACGCTTTGTACCATGGTGGAGTGTTGTGATGACGCTGAGATCGGGGGGCTTTGTACCATGGTGGAGTTTTGTGGAGACGCTGAGATCAGAGAGGCTTTGTACCATGGTGGAGTGTTGTGGGGACGCTGAGATCAGGGGACTTTGTACCATGGTGGAGTGTTGTGGGGAATCTGAGATCGGGGGGGGGGCTTTGTACCATGGTGGAGTGTTGTGGGAACGCTGAGATCAGAGGGGCTTTGTACCATGGTGGAGTGTTGTGGCGACACAGTGATCAGGGGTGCTGTGTACCATGGTGGAGTGTTGTGGGAATGCTGAGATCAGAGGGGCTTTGTACCTTAGTAGAGTGTTGTGGGAATGCTGAGATCAGAGGGGCTTTGCACCATGGTGGAGTGTTGTGGGGACACTGTGATCAGGTGGACTTTGTACCATAGTGGAGTATTGTGGGAACGCTGAGATCAGAGGAGGCTTTGTACCATGGTGGAGTGTTGTGGGGACGCTGAGATCAGAGGGGCTTTGTACCATGGTGAAGTTTTATGGGAATGCTGAGATCATGGCCCTTTGTACCATGGTGGAGTGTTATGGGAACACAGTGATCAGGGGGGCTTTGTACCATGGTGGAGTGTTGTGGGAACGCTGAGATCACAGGGGCTTTGTACCATCGTGGAGTGTTGTGGGAACGCTGAGATCAGAGGAGGCTTTGTACCATGGTGGAGTGTTGTGGGAACGCTGAGATCAGAGGAGGCTTTGTACCATGGTGGAGTGTTGTGGGAACGCTGAGATCAGGGCGGCTTTGTACCATGGTGTAGTGTTGTGGGGAAGCTGAGATCAGGGGGATCTTTGTACCATGGTGGAGTGTTGTGGTAACGCTGAGATCAGGGGGGCTTTGTACCATGGTGGAGTGTTGTGGGAACGCTGAGATCAGAGGAGGCTTTGTACCATGGTGGAGTGTTGTGGGAACGCTGAGATCAGGGGGGCTTTGTACCATGGTGGAGTGTTGTGGGGATGCTGAGATCAGGGGGGCTTTGTACCATGGTGGAGTGTTGTGGGGACACAGTGATCAGGTGGACTTTGTACCATAGTGGAGTGTTGTGGGAACGCTGAGATCAGAGGTGGCTTTGTACCATGGTGGAGTGTTGTGGGGACGCCGAGATCAGAGGGGCTTTGTACCATGGTGGAGTGTTGTGGGAACACATGGATCAGGGGGGCTTTGTACCATGGTGGAGTGTTGTGGGAACGCTGAGATCAGAGGTGGCTTTGTATCATGGTGGAGTGTTGTGGGAACGCTCAGATCAGGGGGGCTTTGTACCATGGTGGAGTGTTGTGGGGACGCTGAGATCAGGGGGGCTTTGTACCATGGTGGAGTGTTGTGGCAGCGATGAGATCAGGGGGGGCTTTGTACCATGGTTGAGCGTTGTGGGAATGCTGAGATCAGAGTGGCTTTGTACCATGGTGGAGTGTTGTGGGGACACAGTGATCAGGGGGGCTTTGTACCATGGTGGAGTGTTGTGGGAGCGATGAGATCAGGGGGGGCTTTGTACCATGGTGGAGTGTTGTGGGAATGCTGAGATCAGAGTGGCTTTGTACCATGGTGGAGTGTTGTGGGGACACAGTGATCAGGGGGACTTTCTACCATGGTGGAGTGTTGTGGGGATGCTGAGATCAGGGGGGCTTTGTACCTTAGTAGAGTGTTGTGGGAATGCTGAGATCAGAGGGGCTTTGTACCTTAGTAGAGTGTTGTGGAAATGCTGAGATCAGAGGGGCTTTGCACCATGGTGGAGTGTTGTGGGGACGCTGAGATCAGAGGAGGCTTTGTACCATGGTGAAGTGTTATGGGAATGCTGAGATCAGGGGACTTTGTACCATGGTGGAGTGTTGTGGGAACGCTGAGATCAGAGGAGGCTTTGTACCATGGTGGAGTGTTGTGGTGACGCTGAGATCAGAGGGGCTTTGTACCATGGTGGAGTGTTGTGGGAACACAGTGGTCAGGGGGGCTTTGTACCATTATGGAGTGTTGTGGGAACGCTGAGATCAGAGGAGCTTTGTACCATGGTGGAGTGTTGTGGGAACACAGTGATCAACGGGGCTTTGTACCATGGTGGAGTGTTGTGGGAACGCTGAGTTCAGAGGAGGCTTTGTACCATGGTGGAGTGTTGTGGGAACGCTGAGATCAGAGGGGCTTTGTACCATGGTGGAGTGTTGTGGGAACGCTGAGATCAGGGGGGCGTTGTACCATGTTGGAGTGTTGTGGGAACGCTGAGATCAGGGGGGCTTTGTACCATGGTGGAGTGTTGTGGGAACGCTGAGATCAGAGAGGCTTTGCACCATGGTGGAGTGTTGTGGGAACGCTGAGATCAGAGGGGCTTTGTACCATGGTGGAGTGTTGTAGGAACGCTGAGATTAGAGGAGGCTTTGTACCATGGTGGAGTGTTGTGGGAACGCTGAGATCAGAGAGGCTTTGTACCATGGTGGAGTGTTGTGGGGACGCTGAGATCGGGGGGCTTTGTACCATGGTGGAGTGTTGTGGGAACTCTGAGATCAGAGGAGGCTTTGTACCATGGTGGAGTGTTGTGGGGACGCTGAGATCGGGGGGCTTTGTACCATGGTGGAGTGTTGTGGTAACGCTGTGATCAGAGGGGCTTTGTACCATGGTGGAGTGTTGTGGGAACGCTGAGATCAGAGGAGGCTTTGTACCATGGTGGAGTGTTGTGGGGACGCTGAGATCGGGGGGCTTTGTACCATGGTGGAGTGTTGTGGGAACACAGTGATCAGGGGGGCTTTGTACCATGGTGGAGTGTTGTGGGAACGCTGAGATCAGAGGAGGCTTTGTACCATGGTGGAGTGTTGTGGGAACGCTGAGATCAGAGGAGGCTTTGTACCATGGTGGAGTGTTGTGGGAACGCTGAGATCAGAGAGGCTTTGTACCATGGTGGAGTGTTGTGGGAACGCGGAGATCAGAGGGGCTTTGTACCATGGTGGAGTGTTGTGGGAACTCTGAGATCAGAGGAGGCTTTGTACCATGGTGGAGTGTTGTGGGGACGCTGAGATCGGCGGGGCTTTGTACCATGGTGGAGTGTTGTGGGAACACAGTGATCAGGGGGGCTTTGTACCATGGTGGAGTGTTGTGGGAACGCTGAGATCAGAGCTGGCTTTGTACCATGGTGGAGTGTTGTGGGAACGCTGTGATCAGAGGGGCTTTGTACCATGGTGGAGTGTTGTGGGAACGCTGAGAACAGAGGAGGCTTTGTACCATGGTGGAGTGTTGTGGGGACGCTGAAATCGGGGGGCTTTGTACCATGGTGGAGTGTTGTGGGAACACAGTGATCAGGGGGGCTTTGTACCATGGTGGAGTGTTGTGGGAATGCTGAGATCAGAGGAGGCTTTGTACCATGGTGGAGTGTTGTGGGAACGCTGAGATCAGAGGAGGCTTTGTACCATGGTGAAGTGTTGTGGGAACGCTGAGATCAGGGGGCTTTGTACCATGGTGGAGTGTTGTGGGGACGCTGTGATCAGGGAGGCTTTGTACCATGGTGGAGTTTTGGGGGGAATCTGAGATCAGGGTTGCTTTGTACCATGGTGGAGTGTTGTGGGAACTCCGAGATCAGAGGAGGCTTTGTACCATGGTGGAGTGTTGTGAGAACGCTGAGATCAGGGGGGCTTTGTACCATGGTGGAGTGTTGTGTGGATGCTGAGATCAGGGGGGCTTTGTACCTTAGTAGAGTGTTGTGGGAATGCTGAGATCTGAGGGGCTTTGTACCTTAGTAGAGTGTTGTGGGAATGCTGAGATCAAAGGTGGCTTTGTACCATGGTGGAGTGTTGTGGGAACACAGTGATCAGCGGGGCTTTGTACCATGGTGGAGTGTTGTGGGAACGCTGAGATCAGAGGGGCTTTGTACCTTAGTAGAGTGTTGTGGGAATGCTGAGATCAGAGGGGCTTTGCACCATGGTGGAGTGTTGTGGGAACGCTGAGATCAGAGGGGCTTTGCACCATGGTGGAGTGTTGTGGGAACGCTGAGATCAGAGGAGGCTTTGTACCATGGTGGAGTGTTGTGGGAACGCTGAGATCAGAGGACGCTTTGTACCATGGTGGAGTGTTGTGGGAACGCTGAGATCAGAGGGGCTTTGTACCATGTTGGAGTGTTGTGGGAACACAGTGATCAGGGGGGCTTTGTACCATGGTGGAGTGTTGTGGGAACGCTGAGATCAGAGGAGGCTTTGTACCATGGTGGAGTGTTGTGGGAACGCTGAGATCAGAGCAGGCTTTGTACCATGGAGTGTTGTGGGAACGCTGAGATCAGAGGAGGCTTTGTACCATGGTGGAGTGTTGTGGGGACGCTAAGATCGGGGGGCTTTGTACCATGGAGGAGTGTTGTGGGAACACAGTGATCAGGGGGGCTTTGTACCATGGAGGAGTGTTGTGGGAACACAGTGATCAGGGGGGGTTTGTACCATGGTGGAGTGTTGTGGGAACGCTGAGATCAGAGGTGGCTTTTTACCATTGTGGAGTGTTGTGGAAACGCTGAGATCAGGGGGGCTTTGTACCATGGTAGAGTGTTGTGGGAACGCTGAGATCAGAGGAGGCTTTGTACCATGATGGAGTGTTGTGGGAACGCTGATATCAGAGGAGGCTTTGTACCATGGAGGAGTGTTGTGGGAACACAGTGATCAGGGGGTCTTTGTACCATGGTGGAGTGTTGTGGGAACGCTGAGATCAGAGGTGGCTTTGTACCATTGTGGAGTGTTGTGGGAACGCTGAGATCAGGGGGGCTTTGTACCATGGTAGAGTGTTGTGGGAACGCTGAGATCAGAGGAGGCTTTGTACCATGGTGGAGTGTTGTGGGAACGCTGAGATCAGAGGGGCTTTGTACCATGGTGGAGTGTTGTGGGAACTCTGAGATCAGGGGGGCTTTGTACCATGGTGGAGTGTTGTGGGAACGCTGAGATCAGGGGGGCTTTGTACCATGGTGGAGTGTTGTGGGGATGCTGAGATCAGAGGGGCTTTGTACCATGGTGAAGTGTTGTGGGGATGCTGAGATCAGGGGGGCTTTGTACCTTAGTAGAGTGTTGTGGGAATGCTGAGATCAGAGGGGCTTTGTACCTTAGTAGAGTGTTGTGGGAATGCTGAGATCAAAGGTGGCTTTGTACCATGGTGGAGTGTTGTGGGAACGCTGAGATCAGGGGGGCTTTGTACCATGGTGGAGTGTTGTGGGAACGCTGAGATCAGGGGGGTCTGCACCATGGTGGAGTGTTGTGGGAACGCTGAGATCAGAGGGGTTTGTACCATGGTGGAGTGTTGTGGGAACGCTGAGATCAGAGGAGGCTTTGTACCATGGTGGAGTGTTGTGGGGACGCTGAGAACGGGGGGCTTTGTACCATGGTGGAGTGTTGTGGGAACACAGTGATCAGGGGGGCTTTGTACCATGGTGGAGTGTTGTGGGAACGCTGAGATCAGAGGAGGCTTTGTACCATGGTGGAGTGTTGTTGGAACGCTGAGATCAGAGCAGGCTTTTTACCATGGTGGAGTGTTGTGGGAATGCTGCGATCAGAGAGGCTTTGTACCATGGTGGAGTGTTGTGGGAACGCTGAGATCAGAGGGGCTTTGTACCATGGTGGAGTGTTGTGTGAACGCTGAGATCAGAGTAGGCTTTATACCATGGTGGAGTGCTGTGGGAACGCTGAGATCAGAGGAGGCTTTGTACCATGGTGGAGTGTTGTGAGGACGCTGAGATCGGGGGGCTTTGTACCATGGAGGAGTGTTGTGGGAACAAAGTGATCAGGGGGGCTTTGTACCATGGAGGAGTGTTGTGGGAACACAGTGATCAGGGGGCTTTGTACCATGGTGGAGTGTTGTGGGAACGCTGAGATCAGCAGAGGTGGCTTTGTACCATTGTGGAGTGTTGTGGGAACGCTGAGATCAGGGGGGCTTTGTACCATGGTAGAGTGTTGTGGGAACGCTGAGATCAGAGGAGGCTTTGTACCATGATGGAGTGTTGTGGGAACGCTGAGATCAGAGGAGGCTTTGTACCATGGTGGAGTGTTGTGCGAATGCTGAGATCAGAGAGGCTTTGTACCTTAGTAGAGTGTTGTGGGAATACTGAGATCAGAGGGGCTTTGCACCATGGTGGAGTGTTGTGGGAACACAGTGATCCGGTGTACTTTGTACCATAGTGGAGTGTTGTGGGAACGCTGACATCAGAGGTGGCTTTGTACCATGGTGGAGTGTTGTGGGAACACAGTGATCAGGGGGGCTTTGTACCATGGTGGAGTGTTGTGGGAACGCTGAGATCAGAGGAGGCTTTGTACCATGATGGAGTGTTGTGGGAACGCTGAGATCAGAGGAGGCTTTGTACCATGGTGGAGTGTTGTGGGAACGCTGAGATCAGGGGGGCTTTATACCATGGTGGAGTGTTGTGGGAACGCTGAGATCAGGGGGGCTTTGTACCATTGTGGAGTGTTGTGGGAACGCTGAGATCAGGGGGGCTTTGTACCATGGTAGAGTGTTGTGGGAACGCTGAGATCAGAGGAGGCTTTGTACCATGATGGAGTGTTGTGGGAACGCTGAGATCAGAGGAGGCTTTGTACCATGGTGGAGTGTTGTGGGAACGCTGAGATCAGGGGGGCTTTATACCATGGTGGAGTGTTGTGGGAACGCTGAGATCAGGGGGGCTTTGTACCATGGTGGAGTGTTGTGGGGAATCTGAGATCAGGGGGGGCTTTGTACCATGGTGGAGTGTTGTGGGAATGCTGAGATCAGGGGGGCTTTGTACCATTGTGGAGTGTTGTGGGAACGCTGAGATCAGGGGTGCTTTATACCATGGTGGAGTGTTGTGGGGATGCTGAGATCAGGGGGGCTTTGTACCTTAGTAGAGTGTTGTGGGAATGCTGAGATCAGAGGGGCTTTGTACCTTAGTAGAGTGTTGTGGGAATGCTGAGATCAGGGGGGCTTTGTACCATGGTGGAGTGTTGTGGGAACGCTGAGATCAGAGGGGACTTTGTACCATGGTGTAGTGTTGTGGGAACGCTGAGATCAGAGGAGGCTTTGTACCATGGTGGAGTGTTGTGGGAACGCTGAGATCAGAGAGGCTTTGTACCATGGTGGAGTGTTGTGGGAACGCTGAGATCAGAGGGGCTTTGTACCATGGTGGAGTGTTGTGGGAACGCTGAGATCAGAGGAGGCTTTGTACCATGGTGGAGTGTTGTGGTGACGCTGAGATCAGGGGGGCTTTGTACCATGGTGGAGTGTTGTGGGAGCTCAGTTATCAGGGGGGCTTTGTACCATGGTGGAGTGTTGTGGGGACGCTCAGATCAGGGGGGCTTTGTACCATGGTGGAGTGTTGTGGGAACGCTGAGATCAGAGGGGTTTTGTACCATGGTGGAGTGTTGTGGGGACACAGTGATCAGGGGGGCTTTGTACCATGGTGGAGTGTTGTGGTGACGCTGAGATCAGGGGGGCTTTGTACCATGGTGGAGTGTTGTGGGAGCTCAGTTATCAGGGGGGCTTTGTACCATGGTGGAGTGTTGTGGGGACGCTCAGATCAGGGGGGCTTTGTACCATGGTGGAGTGTTGTGGGAACGCTGAGATCAGAGGGGCTTTGTACCATGGTGGAGTGTTGTGGGAACGCTGAGATCAGAGGAGGCTTTGTACCATGGTGGAGTGTTGTGGGAACGCTGAGATCAGAGAGGCTTTGTACCATGGTGGAGTGTTGTGGGAACGCTGAGATCAGAGGGGCTTTGTACCATGGTGGAGTGTTGTGGGAACGCTGAGATCAGAGGAGGCTTTGTACCATGGTGGAGTGTTGTGGTGACGCTGAGATCAGGGGGGCTTTGTACCATGGTGGAGTGTTGTGGGAGCTCAGTTATCAGGGGGGCTTTGTACCATGGTGGAGTGTTGTGGGGACGCTCAGATCAGGGGGGCTTTGTACCATGGTGGAGTGTTGTGGGAACGCTGAGATCAGAGGGGTTTTGTACCATGGTGGAGTGTTGTGGGGACACAGTGATCAGGGGGGCTTTGTACCATGGTGGAGTGTTGTGGTGACGCTGAGATCAGGGGGGCTTTGTACCATGGTGGAGTGTTGTGGGAGCTCAGTTATCAGGGGGGCTTTGTACCATGGTGGAGTGTTGTGGGGACGCTCAGATCAGGGGGGCTTTGTACCATGGTGGAGTGTTGTGGGAACGCTGAGATCAGAGGGGCTTTGTACCATGGTGGAGTGTTGTGGGAACGCTGAGATCAGAGGAGGCTTTGTACCATGGTGGAGTGTTGTGGTGACGCTGAGATCAGGGGGGCTTTGTACCATGGTGGAGTGTTGTGGGAGCTCAGTTATCAGGGGGGCTTTGTACCATGGTGGAGTGTTGTGGGGACGCTCAGATCAGGGGGGCTTTGTACCATGGTGGAGTGTTGTGGGAACGCTGAGATCAGAGGGGTTTTGTACCATGGTGGAGTGTTGTGGGGACACAGTGATCAGGGGGGCTTTGTACCATGGTGGAGTGTTGTGGGAATGCTGAGATCAGAGAGGCTTTGTACCTTAGTAGAGTGTTGTGGGAATACTGAGATCAGAGGGGCTTTGCACCATGGTGGAGTGTTGTGGGGACACAGTGATCCGGTGTACTTTGTACCATAGTGGAGTGTTGTGGGAACGCTGAGATCAGAGGAGGCGTTGTACCATGGTGGAGTGTTGTGGGGAATCTGAGATCAGAGGGCCTTTGTACCATGGTGGAGTGTTGTGGGAACGCTGACATCAGAGGTGGCTTTGTACCATGGTGGAGTGTTGTGGGGAATCTGAGATCAGAGGGCCTTTGTACCATGGTGGAGTGTTGTGGGAACGCTGACATCAGAGGTGGCTTTGTACCATGGTGGAGTGTTGTGGGGAATCTGAGATCAGAGGGGCTTTGTACCATGGTGGAGTGTTGTGGGAACACAGTGATCAGGGGGGCTTTGTACCATGGTGGAGTGTTGTGGGAACGCTGAGATCAGAGGTGGCTTTGTACCATGGTGGAGTGTTGTTGGAACGCTCAGATCAGGGGGGCTTTGTACCATGGTGGAGTGTTGTGGGGACGCTCAGATCGGGGGGCTTTGTACCATGGTGGAGTGTTGTGGGGAATCTGAGATCAGGGGGGGCTTTGTACCATGGTGGAGTGTTGTGGGGACACAGTGATCAGGTGGACTTTGTACCATAGTGGAGTGTTGTGGGAACGCTGAGATCAGAGGAGGCTATTTACCATGGTGGAATGTTGTGGGAACGCTGAGATCAGAGGAGGCTTTGCCCCATGGTGGAGTGTTATGGGGACGCGGAGATCAGAGGGGCTTTGTACCATGGTGGAGTGTTGTGGGAGCGCTGAGATCAGAGGGGCTTTTTACCATGGTGGAGTGTTATGGGAGCACTGCGATCAGGGGGGCTTTGCACCATCGTGGAGTGTTATGGGAACGCTGAGATCAGAGGGGCTTTGTACCATGGTGGAGTGTTGTGGGAACGCTGAGATCATAGAGGCTTTGCACCATGGTGGAGTGTTGTGGGAACGCTGAGATCAGAGGGGCTTTGTACCATTGTGGAGTGTTGTGGGAACGCTGAGATCAGAGGGGCTTTGTACCATGGTGGAGTGTTGTGGGAACGCTGAGATCAGGGGGGCTTTGCACCATGGTGGAGTGTTGTGGGAACGCTGAGATCTTGGTGGGCTTTGTACCATGGTGGACTGTTGTGGGGACTCTGAGATCAGAGGGGCTTTGAACCTTAGTAGAGTGTTGTGGGAATGCTGAGATTAGAGGGGCTTTGTACCTTAGTAGAGTGTTGTGGGAATGCTGAGATCAGAGGGGCTTTGCACCATGGTGGAGTGTTGTGGGGACACAGTGATCAGGTGGACTTTGTACCATAGTGGAGTGTTGTGTGAACGCTGAGATCAGAGGAGGCTTTGTACCATGGTGGCTTTTGTGGGAACGCTGAGATCAGAGGAGGCTTTGTACCATGGTGGAGTGTTATGGGGACGCGGAGATCAGGGGGGCTTTGTACCATGGTGTAGTGTTGTGGGAACGCTGAGATCAGAGGGGCTTTGTACCATGGTGGAGTGTTGTGGGGATGCTGAGATCAGGGGGGCTTTGTACCTTAGTAGAGTGTTGTGGAAATGCTGAGATCAGAGGGGCTTTGTACCTTAGTAGAGTGTTGTGGGAATGCTGAGATCAGGGGGGCTTTGTACCATGGTGGAGTGTTGTGGGAACGCTGAGATCAGAGGGGACTTTGTACCATGGTGGAGTGTTGTGGGAACGCTGAGATCAGAGAGGCTTTGTACCATGGTGGAGTGTTGTGGGAACGCTGAGATCAGAGGGGCTTTGTACCATGGTGGAGTGTTGTGGGAATGCTGAGATCAGAGGAGGCTTTGTACCATGGTGGAGTGTTGTGGTGACGCTGAGATCAGGGGGGCTTTGTACCATGGTGGAGTGTTGTGTGAGCTCAGTTATCAGGGGGGCTTTGTACCATGGTGGAGTGTTGTGGGGATTCTAAGATCAGGGGGGCTTTGTACCATGGTGGAGTGTTGTGGGAACGCTGAGATCAGAGGTGGCTTTGTACCATGGTGGAGTGTTGTAGGAACGCTCAGATCAGGGGGGCTTTGTACCATGGTGGAGTGTTGTGGGGACGCTCAGATCAGGGGGGCTTTGTACCATGGTGGAGTGTTGTGGGAACGCTGAGATCAGAGGGGTTTTGTACCATGGTGGAGTGTTGTGGGGACACTGTGATCAGGAGGGCTTTGTACCATGGTGGAGTGTTGTGGGAATGCTGAGATCAGAGAGGCTTTGTACCTTAGTAGAGTGTTGTGGGAATACTGAGATCAGAGGGGCTTTGCACCATGGTGGAGTGTTGTGGGGACACAGTGATCCGGTGTACTTTGTACCATAGTGGAGTGTTGTGGGAACGCTGAGATCAGAGGAGGCGTTGTACCATGGTGGAGTGTTGTGGGGAATCTGAGATCAGAGGGGCTTTGTACCATGGTGGAGTGTTGTGGGAACGCTGACATCAGAGGTGGCTTTGTACCATGGTGGAGTGTTGTGGGGAATCTGAGATCAGAGGGGCTTTGTACCATGGTGGAGTGTTGTGGGAACACAGTGATCAGGGGGGCTTTGTACCATGGTGGAGTGTTGTGGGAACGCTGAGATCAGAGGAGGCTTTGTACCATGATGGAGTGTTGTGGGAACGCTGAGATCAGAGGAGGCTTTGTACCATGGTGGAGTGTTGTGGTGACGCTGAGATCAGGGGGGCTTTGTACCATGGTGGAGTGTTGTGGGAGCTCAGTTATCAGGGGGGCTTTGTACCATGGTGGAGTGTTGTGGGGACGCTCAGATCAGGGGGGCTTTGTACCATGGTGGAGTGTTGTGGGAACGCTGAGATCAGAGGGGTTTTGTACCATGGTGGAGTGTTGTGGGGACACAGTGATCAGGGGGGCTTTGTACCATGGTGGAGTGTTGTGGTGACGCTGAGATCAGGGGGGCTTTGTACCATGGTGGAGTGTTGTGGGAGCTCAGTTATCAGGGGGGCTTTGTACCATGGTGGAGTGTTGTGGGGACGCTCAGATCAGGGGGGCTTTGTACCATGGTGGAGTGTTGTGGGAACGCTGAGATCAGAGGGGCTTTGTACCATGGTGGAGTGTTGTGGGAACGCTGAGATCAGAGGAGGCTTTGTACCATGGTGGAGTGTTGTGGTGACGCTGAGATCAGGGGGGCTTTGTACCATGGTGGAGTGTTGTGGGAGCTCAGTTATCAGGGGGGCTTTGTACCATGGTGGAGTGTTGTGGGGACGCTCAGATCAGGGGGGCTTTGTACCATGGTGGAGTGTTGTGGGAACGCTGAGATCAGAGGGGTTTTGTACCATGGTGGAGTGTTGTGGGGACACAGTGATCAGGGGGGCTTTGTACCATGGTGGAGTGTTGTGGGAATGCTGAGATCAGAGAGGCTTTGTACCTTAGTAGAGTGTTGTGGGAATACTGAGATCAGAGGGGCTTTGCACCATGGTGGAGTGTTGTGGGGACACAGTGATCCGGTGTACTTTGTACCATAGTGGAGTGTTGTGGGAACGCTGAGATCAGAGGGCCTTTGTACCATGGTGGAGTGTTGTGGGAACGCTGACATCAGAGGTGGCTTTGTACCATGGTGGAGTGTTGTGGGGAATCTGAGATCAGAGGGCCTTTGTACCATGGTGGAGTGTTGTGGGAACGCTGACATCAGAGGTGGCTTTGTACCATGGTGGAGTGTTGTGGGGAATCTGAGATCAGAGGGGCTTTGTACCATGGTGGAGTGTTGTGGGAACACAGTGATCAGGGGGGCTTTGTACCATGGTGGAGTGTTGTGGGAACGCTGAGATCAGAGGTGGCTTTGTACCATGGTGGAGTGTTGTTGGAACGCTCAGATCAGGGGGGCTTTGTACCATGGTGGAGTGTTGTGGGGACGCTCAGATCGGGGGGCTTTGTACCATGGTGGAGTGTTGTGGGGAATCTGAGATCAGGGGGGGCTTTGTACCATGGTGGAGTGTTGTGGGGACACAGTGATCAGGTGGACTTTGTACCATAGTGGAGTGTTGTGGGAACGCTGAGATCAGAGGAGGCTATTTACCATGGTGGAATGTTGTGGGAACGCTGAGATCAGAGGAGGCTTTGCCCCATGGTGGAGTGTTATGGGGACGCGGAGATCAGAGGGGCTTTGTACCATGGTGGAGTGTTGTGGGAGCGCTGAGATCAGAGGGGCTTTTTACCATGGTGGAGTGTTATGGGAGCACTGCGATCAGGGGGGCTTTGCACCATCGTGGAGTGTTATGGGAACGCTGAGATCAGAGGGGCTTTGTACCATGGTGGAGTGTTGTGGGAACGCTGAGATCATAGAGGCTTTGCACCATGGTGGAGTGTTGTGGGAACGCTGAGATCAGAGGGGCTTTGTACCATTGTGGAGTGTTATGGGAACGCTGAGATCAGAGGGGCTTTGTACCATGGTGGAGTGTTGTGGGAACGCTGAGATCAGGGGGGCTTTGCACCATGGTGGAGTGTTGTGGGAATGCTGAGATCTTGGTGGGCTTTGTACCATGGTGGACTGTTGTGGGGACTCTGAGATCAGAGGGGCTTTGAACCTTAGTAGAGTGTTGTGGGAATGCTGAGATTAGAGGGGCTTTGTACCTTAGTAGAGTGTTGTGGGAATGCTGAGATCAGAGGGGCTTTGCACCATGGTGGAGTGTTGTGGGGACACAGTGATCAGGTGGACTTTGTACCATAGTGGAGTGTTGTGTGAACGCTGAGATCAGAGGAGGCTTTGTACCATGGTGGCTTTTGTGGGAACGCTGAGATCAGAGGAGGCTTTGTACCATGGTGGAGTGTTATGGGGACGCGGAGATCAGGGGGGCTTTGTACCATGGTGTAGTGTTGTGGGAACGCTGAGATCAGAGGGGCTTTGTACCATGGTGGAGTGTTGTGGGGATGCTGAGATCAGGGGGGCTTTGTACCTTAGTAGAGTGTTGTGGAAATGCTGAGATCAGAGGGGCTTTGTACCTTAGTAGAGTGTTGTGGGAATGCTGAGATCAGGGGGGCTTTGTACCATGGTGGAGTGTTGTGGGAACGCTGAGATCAGAGGGGACTTTGTACCATGGTGGAGTGTTGTGGGAACGCTGAGATCAGAGAGGCTTTGTACCATGGTGGAGTGTTGTGGGAACGCTGAGATCAGAGGGGCTTTGTACCATGGTGGAGTGTTGTGGGAATGCTGAGATCAGAGGAGGCTTTGTACCATGGTGGAGTGTTGTGGTGACGCTGAGATCAGGGGGGCTTTGTACCATGGTGGAGTGTTGTGTGAGCTCAGTTATCAGGGGGGCTTTGTACCATGGTGGAGTGTTGTGGGGATTCTAAGATCAGGGGGGCTTTGTACCATGGTGGAGTGTTGTGGGAACGCTGAGATCAGAGGTGGCTTTGTACCATGGTGGAGTGTTGTAGGAACGCTCAGATCAGGGGGGCTTTGTACCATGGTGGAGTGTTGTGGGGACGCTCAGATCAGGGGGGCTTTGTACCATGGTGGAGTGTTGTGGGAACGCTGAGATCAGAGGGGTTTTGTACCATGGTGGAGTGTTGTGGGGACACTGTGATCAGGAGGGCTTTGTACCATGGTGGAGTGTTGTGGGAATGCTGAGATCAGAGAGGCTTTGTACCTTAGTAGAGTGTTGTGGGAATACTGAGATCAGAGGGGCTTTGCACCATGGTGGAGTGTTGTGGGGACACAGTGATCCGGTGTACTTTGTACCATAGTGGAGTGTTGTGGGAACGCTGAGATCAGAGGAGGCGTTGTACCATGGTGGAGTGTTGTGGGGAATCTGAGATCAGAGGGGCTTTGTACCATGGTGGAGTGTTGTGGGAACGCTGACATCAGAGGTGGCTTTGTACCATGGTGGAGTGTTGTGGGGAATCTGAGATCAGAGGGGCTTTGTACCATGGTGGAGTGTTGTGGGAACACAGTGATCAGGGGGGCTTTGTACCATGGTGGAGTGTTGTGGGAACGCTGAGATCAGAGGAGGCTTTGTACCATGATGGAGTGTTGTGGGAACGCTGAGATCAGAGGAGGCTTTGTACCATGGTGGAGTGTTGTGTGAACGCTGAGATCAGGGGGGCTTTATACCATGGTGGAGTGTTGTGGGAACGCTGAGATCAGGGGGGCTTTGTACCATTGTGGAGTGTTGTGAGAACGCTGAGATCAGGGGGGCTTTGTACCATGGTAGAGTGTTGTGGGAACGCTGAGATCAGAGGAGGCTTTGTACCATGATGGAGTGTTGTGGGAACGCTGAGATCAGAGGAGGCTTTGTACCATGGTGGAGTGTTGTGGGAACGCTGAGATCAGGGGGGCTTTATACCATGGTGGAGTGTTGTGGGTACGCTGAGATCAGGGGGGCTTTGTACCATGGTGGAGTGTTGTGGGGAATCTGAGATCAGGGGGGGCTTTGTACCATGGTGGAGTGTTGTGGGAATGCTGAGATCAGGGGGGCTTTGTACCATTGTGGAGTGTTGTGGGAACGCTGAGATCAGGGGTGCTTTATACCATGGTGGAGTGTTGTGGGGATGCTGAGATCAGGGGGGCTTTGTACCTTAGTAGAGTGTTGTGGGAATGCTGAGATCAGAGGGGCTTTGTACCTTAGTAGAGTGTTGTGGGAATGCTGAGATCAGGGGGGCTTTGTACCATGGTGGAGTGTTGTGGGAACGCTGAGATCAGAGGGGACTTTGTACCATGGTGTAGTGTTGTGGGAACGCTGAGATCAGAGGAGGCTTTGTACCATGGTGGAGTGTTGTGGGAACGCTGAGATCAGAGAGGCTTTGTACCATGGTGGAGTGTTGTGGGAATGCTGAGATCAGAGGGGCTTTGTACCATGGTGGAGTGTTGTGGGAACGCTGAGATCAGAGGAGGCTTTGTACCATGGTGGAGTGTTGTGGTGACGCTGAGATCAGGGGGGCTTTGTACCATGGTGGAGTGTTGTGGGAGCTCAGTTATCAGGGGGGCTTTGTACCATGGTGGAGTGTTGTGGGGATTCTAAGATCAGGGGGGCTTTGTACCATGGTGGAGTGTTGTGGGAACGCTGAGATCAGAGGTGGCTTTGTACCATGGTGGAGTGTTGTAGGAACGCTCAGATCAGGGGGGCTTTGTACCATGGTGGAGTGTTGTGGGGACGTTCAGATCAGGGGGGCTTTGTACCATGGTGGAGTGTTGTGGGAACGCTGAGATTAGAGGGGTTTTGTACCATGGTGGAGTGTTGTGGGGACACAGTGATCAGGGGGGCTTTGTACCATGGTGGAGTGTTGTGGGAATGCTGAGATCAGAGAGGCTTTGTACCTTAGTGGAGTGTTGTGGGAATACTGAGATCAGAGGGGCTTTGCACCATGGTGGAGTGTTGTGGGGACACAGTGATCCGGTGTACTTTGTACCATAGTGGAGTGTTGTGGGAACGCTGAGATCAGAGGGCCTTTGTACCATGGTGGAGTGTTGTGGGAACGCTGACATCAGAGGTGGCTTTGTACCATGGTGGAGTGTTGTGGGGAATCTGAGATCAGAGGGCCTTTGTACCATGGTGGAGTGTTGTGGGAACGCTGACATCAGAGGTGGCTTTGTACCATGGTGGAGTGTTGTGGGGAATCTGAGATCAGAGGGGCTTTGTACCATGGTGGAGTGTTGTGGGAACACAGTGATCAGGGGGGCTTTGTACCATGGTGGAGTGTTGTGGGAACGCTGAGATCAGAGGTGGCTTTGTACCATGGTGGAGTGTTGTTGGAACGCTCAGATCAGGGGGGCTTTGTACCATGGTGGAGTGTTGTGGGGACGCTCAGATCGGGGGGCTTTGTACCATGGTGGAGTGTTGTGGGGAATCTGAGATCAGGGGGGGCTTTGTACCATGGTGGAGTGTTGTGGGGACACAGTGATCAGGTGGACTTTGTACCATAGTGGAGTGTTGTGGGAACGCTGAGATCAGAGGAGGCTATTTACCATGGTGGAATGTTGTGGGAACGCTGAGATCAGAGGAGGCTTTGCCCCATGGTGGAGTGTTATGGGGACGCGGAGATCAGAGGGGCTTTGTACCATGGTGGAGTGTTGTGGGAGCGCTGAGATCAGAGGGGCTTTTTACCATGGTGGAGTGTTATGGGAGCACTGCGATCAGGGGGGCTTTGCACCATCGTGGAGTGTTATGGGAACGCTGAGATCAGAGGGGCTTTGTACCATGGTGGAGTGTTGTGGGAACGCTGAGATCATAGAGGCTTTGCACCATGGTGGAGTGTTGTGGGAACGCTGAGATCAGAGGGGCTTTGTACCATTGTGGAGTGTTGTGGGAACGCTGAGATCAGAGGGGCTTTGTACCATGGTGGAGTGTTGTGGGAACGCTGAGATCAGGGGGGCTTTGCACCATGGTGGAGTGTTGTGGGAACGCTGAGATCTTGGTGGGCTTTGTACCATGGCGGACTGTTGTGGGGACTCTGAGATCAGAGGGGCTTTGAACCTTAGTAGAGTGTTGTGGGAATGCTTAGATTAGAGGGGCTTTGTACCTTAGTAGAGTGTTGTGGGAATGCTGAGATCAGAGGGGCTTTGCACCATGGTGGAGTGTTGTGGGGACACAGTGATCAGGTGGACTTTGTACCATAGTGGAGTGTTGTGTGAACGCTGAGATCAGAGGAGGCTTTGTACCATGGTGGCTTTTGTGGGAACGCTGAGATCAGAGGAGGCTTTGCACCATGGTGGAGTGTTATGGGGACGCGGAGATCAGGGGGGCTTTGTACCATGGTGTAGTGTTGTGGGAACGCTGAGATCAGAGGGGCTTTGTACCATGGTGGAGTGTTATGGGAGCACTGCGATCAGGGGGGCTTTGCACCATCGTGGAGTGTTATGGAAACGCTGAGATCAGAGGAGGCTTTGTACCTTTGTGGAGTGTTGTGGGAACGCTGAGATCAGAGAGGCTTTGTACCATGGTGGACTGTTGTGGGGACGCTGAGATCAGAGGGGCTTTGTACCATGGTCGAGTGTTGTGGGAACGCGGAGATCTTGGGGGGCTTTGTACCATGGTGGACTGTTGTGGGGACGCTGAGATCAGACAGGCTTTGCACCATGGTGGAGTGTTGTGGGAACGCTGAGATCAGGGGGGCTTTGTACCATGGTGGAGTGTTGTGGGAACGCTGAGATCAGGGGGGCTTTGCACCATGGTGGAGTGTTGTGGGAACGCTGAGATCTTGGGGGGCTTTGTACCATGGTGGACTCTTGTGGGGACGCTGAGATCAGAGGTGCTTTGTACCATGGTGGAGTGTTGTGGGAACGCGGAGATCTTGGGGGGCTTTGTACCATGGTGGAGTGTTGTGGGAACACAGTGATCAGAGGGGCTTTGCACCATGGTGCAGTGTTGTGGGAACGCTGAGATCTTGGGGGGCTTTGTACCATGGTGGACTGTTGTGGGGAGCTGAGATCAGACGGGCTTTGCACCATGGTGCAGTGTTGTGGGAACGCTGAGATATGGGGGTCTTTGCACCATGGTGGAGTGTTATGGGCACGCTGAGATATGGGGGTCTTTGTACCATGGTGGAGTGTTATGGGCATACTGAGATCTGGGGGTCTTTGCACCATGGTGGAGTGTTATGGGCACGCTGAGATATGGGGGTCTTTGCACCATGGTGGAGTGTTATGGGCACGCTGAGATCTGGGGGTCTTTGCACCATGGTGGAGTGTTATAGGGATGTTGAGATCAGGGGGGATCCTTACTTAGTTCTGATTTCTTCAGTTATTTGGTGTCTTACTTTTCAGGTGGACGAGCGCTTCTTCTGGAACAGACAAATGCTGCAGGATCTCATGGAGCTCGAGGTCAGAGACTGAAGAGGCTGCGGCCATATTGTACTGTATACACGGGGTATACAATGTATGGTGATGAGGGGTGATTAATAGGAGGGTCCTCACACATCACACAGCAGCGTGTCCTGTATACACGGGGTATACAATGTATGGTGATGAGGGGTGATTAATAGGAGGGTCCTCACACATCACACAGCAGCGTGTCCTGTATACACGGAGGATATACACTGTATGGAGATGAGGGGTCATTAATAGGACGGTCCTCACACATCACACAGCATCGTGTCCTGTATACACGAGGGATATACACTGTATGGTGATGAGGGGTCATTAATAGAACGATCCTCACACATCACACAGCAGCGTGTCCTGTATACACGGGGGATATACACTGTATGGAGATGAGGGGTCATTAATAGGAGGGTCCTCACACATCACACAGCAGCGTGTCCTGTATACACGGGGGATATACACTGTATGGAGATGAGGGGTCATTAATAGGACGGTCCTCACACATCACACAGCAGCGTGTCCTGTATACACGAGGGATATACACTGTATGGTGATGAGGGGTCATTAATAGGAGGGTCCTCACACATCACACAGCAGCGTGTCCTGTATACACGGGGGATATACACTGTATGGTGATGAGGGGTCATTAATAGGAGGGTCCTCACACATCACACAGCAGCGTGTCCTGTATACACGGGGGATATACACTGTATGGTGATGAGGGGTCATTAATAGGAGGGTCCTCACACATCACACAGCAGCGTGTCCTGTATACACGGGGGATATACACTGTATGGTGATGAGGTGTCATTAATAGGAGGGTCCTCACACATCACACAGCAGCGTGTCCTGTATACACGGGGGATATACACTGTATGGTGATGAGGGGTCATTAATAGGAGGGTCCTCACACATCACACAGCAGCGTGTCCTGTATACACGGGGGATATACACTGTATGGAGATGAGGGGTCATTAATAGGACGTTCCTCACACATCACACAGCAGCGTGTCCTGTATACACGGAGGATATACACTGTATGGTGATGAGGGTTCATTAATAGGAGGGTCCTCACACATCACACAGCAGCGTGTCCTGTATACACGGGGGATATACACTGTATGGTGATGAGGGGTCATTAATAGGAGGGTCCTCACACATCACACAGCAGCGTGTCCTGTATACACGGGGGATATACACTGTATGGAGATGAGGGGTCATTAATAGGAGGGTCCTCGCACATCACCCAGCAGCGTGTCCTGTATACACGGGGGATATACACTGTATGGTGATGAGGGGTCATTAATAGGAGGGTCCTCACACATCACACAGCAGCGTGTCCTGTATACACGGGGGATATACACTGTATGGTGATGAGGGGTCATTAATAGGAGGGTCCTCACACATCACACAGCAGCGTGTCCTGTATACACGGGGGATATACACTGTATGGTGATGAGGGGTCATTAATAGTACGATCCTAACACATCACACAGCAGCGTGTCCTGTATACACGGGGGATATACACTGTATGGTGATGAGAGGTCATTAATAGGACGGTCCTCACACATCACACAGCAGCGTGTCCTGTATACACGGGGGATATACACTGTATGGTGATGAGGGGTCATTAATAGGAGGGTCCTCACACATCACACAGCAGCGTGTCCTGTATACACGGGGGATATACACTGTATGGAGATGAGGGGTCATTAATAGGAGGGTCCTCACACATCACACAGCAGCGTGTCCTGTATACACAGGGGATATACACTGTATGGTGATGAGGGGTCATTAATAGGAGGGTCCTCACACATCACACAGCAGCGTGTCCTGTATACACGGGGGATATACACTGTATGGTGATGAGGGGTCATTAATAGGAGGGTCCTCACACATCACACAGCAGCGTGTCCTGTATACACGGGGGATATACACTGTATGGAGATGAGGGGTCATTAATAGGAGGGTCCTCACACATCACACAGCAGCGTGTCCTGTATACACGGGGGATATACACTGTATGGTGATGAGGGGTCATTAATAGGACGGTCCTCACACATCACACAGCAGCGTGTCCTGTATACACGGGGGATATACACTGTATGGAGATGAGGGGTCATTAATAGGAGGGTCCTCACACATCACACAGCAGCGTGTCCTGTATACACGGGGGATATACACTGTATGGTGATGAGGGGTCATTAATAGGACGGTCCTCACACATCACACAGCAGTGTGTCCTGTATACACGGGGGATATACACTGTATGGTGATGAGGGGTCATTAATAGGACGGTCCTCACACATCACACAGCAGCGTGTCCTGTATACACGGAGGATATACACTGTATGGAGATGAGGGGTCATTAATAGGACGGTCCTCACACATCACACAGCAGCGTGTCCTGTATACACGGGGGATATACACTGTATGGTGATGAGGGGTCATTAATAGGACGGTCCTCACACATCACACAGCAGCGTGTCCTGTATACACGGGGGATATACACTGTATGGTGATGAGGGGTCATTAATAGGAGGGTCCTCACACATCACACAGCAGCGTGTCCTGTATACACGGGGGATATACACTGTATGGAGATGAGGGGTCATTAATAGGAGGATCCTCACACATCACACAGCAGCGTGTCCTGTATACACGGAGGATATACACTGTATGGAGATGAGGGGTCATTAATAGGAGGATCCTCACACATCACACAGCAGCGTGTCCTGTATACACGGGGGATATACACTGTATGGAGATGAGGGGTCATTAATAGGAGGATCCTCACACATCACACAGCAGCGTGTCCTGTATACACGGGGGATATACACTGTATGGAGATGAGGGGTCATTAATAGGAGGATCCTCACACATCACACAGCAGCGTGTCCTGTATACACGGAGGATATACACTGTATGGAGATGAGGGGTCATTAATAGGAGGGTCCTCACACATCACACAGCAGCGTGTCCTGTATACACGGGGGATATACACTGTATGGAGATGAGGGGTCATTAAAAGGACGGTCCTCACACATCACACAGCAGCGTGTCCTGTATACACGGGGGATATACACTGTATGGTGATGAGGGGTCATTAATAGGAGGATCCTCACACATCACACAGCAGCGTGTCCTGTATACACGGAGGATATACACTGTATGGTGATGAGGGGTCATTAATAGGAGGGTCCTCACACATCACACAGCAGCGTGTCCTGTATACACGGAGGATATACACTGTATGGAGATGAGGGGTCATTAATAGGAGGGTCCTCACACATCACACAGCAGCGTGTCCTGTATACACGGGGGATATACACTGTATGGTGATGAGGGGTCATTAATAGGAGGATCCTCACACATCACACAGCAGCGTGTCCTGTATACACGGGGGATATACACTGTATGGAGATGAGGGGTCATTAATAGGAGGGTCCTCACACATCACACAGCAGCGTGTCCTGTATACACGGGGGATATACACTGTATGGAGATGAGGGGTCATTAATAGGAGGGTCCTCACACATCACACAGCAGCGTGTCCTGTATACACGGAGGATATACACTGTATGGTGATGAGGGGTCATTAATAGGACGGTCCTCACACATCACACAGCATCGTGTCCTGTATACACGGAGGATATACACTGTATGGTGATGAGGGGTCATTAATAGGACGGTCCTCACACATCACACAGCAGCGTGTCCTGTATACACGGGGGATATACACTGTATGGTAATGAGGGGTCATTAATAGGACGATCCTCACACATCACACAGCAGCGTGTCCTGTATACACGGGGGATATACACTGTATGGAGATGAGGGGTCATTAATAGGAGGGTCCTCACACATCACACAGCAGCGTGTCCTGTATACACGGGGGATATACACTGTATGGAGATGAGGGGTCATTAATAGGAGGATCCTCACACATCACACAGCAGCGTGTCCTGTATACACGGGGGATATACACTGTATGGTGATGAGGGGTCATTAATAGGACGGTCCTCACACATCACACAGCAGCGTGTCCTGTATACACGGAGGATATACACTGTATGGAGATGAGGGGTCATTAATAGGACGGTCCTCACACATCACACAGCAGCGTGTCCTGTATACACGGGGGATATACACTGTATGGTGATGAGGGGTCATTAATAGGAGGGTCCTCACACATCACACAGCAGCGTGTCCTGTATACACGGAGGATATACACTGTATGGTGATGAGGGGTCATTAATAGGAGGGTCCTCACACATCACACAGCAGCGTGTCCTGTATACACGGAGGATATACACTGTATGGAGATGAGGGGTCATTAATAGGAGGGTCCTCACACATCACACAGCAGCGTGTCCTGTATACACGGGGGATATACACTGTATGGAGATGAGGGGTCATTAATAGGAGGATCCTCACACATCACACAGCAGCGTGTCCTGTATACACGGGGGATATACACTGTATGGTGATGAGGGGTCATTAATAGGAGGGTCCTCACACATCACACAGCAGCGTGTCCTGTATACACGGGGGATATACACTGTATGGAGATGAGGGGTCATTAATAGGAGGATCCTCACACATCACACAGCAGCGTGTCCTGTATACACGGGGGATATACACTGTATGGTGATGAGGGGTCATTAATAGGAGGGTCCTCACACATCACACAGCAGTGTGTCCTGTATACACGGAGGATATACACTGTATGGTGATGAGGGGTCATTAATAGGAGGGTCCTCACACATCACACAGCAGCGTGTCCTGTATACACGGAGGATATACACTGTATGGTGATGAGGGGTCATTAATAGGACGGTCCTCACACATCACACAGCAGCGTGTCCTGTATACACGGGGGATATACACTGTATGGTGATGAGGGGTCATTAATAGGAGGGTCCTCACACATCACACAGCAGCGTGTCCTGCATACACGGGGGATATACACTGTATGGAGATGAGGGGTCATTAATAGGAGGGTCCTCACACATCACACAGCAGCGTGTCCTGTATACACGGGGGATATACACTGTATGGTGATGAGGGGTCATTAATAGGAGGGTCCTCACACATCACACAGCAGCGTGTCCTGTATACACGGAGGATATACACTGTATGGTGATGAGGGGTCATTAATAGGACGGTCCTCACACATCACACAGCAGCGTGTCCTGTATACACGGAGGATATACACTGTATGGAGATGAGGGGTCATTAATAGGAGGGTCCTCACACATCACACAGCAGCGTGTCCTGTATACACGGGGGATATACACTGTATGGTGATGAGGGGTCATTAATAGGACGGTCCTCACACATCACACAGCAGCGTGTCCTGTATACACGGGGGATATACACTGTATGGTGATGAGGGGTCATTAATAGGACGGTCCTCACACATCACACAGCAGCGTGTCCTGTATACACGAAGGATATACACTGTATGGTGATGAGGGTTCATTAATAGGACGGTCCTCACACATCACACAGCAGCGTGTCCTGTATACACGGGGGATATACACTGTATGGTGATGAGGGGTCATTAATAGGACGGTCCTCACACATCACACAGCAGCGTGTCCTGTATACATGGAGGATATACACTGTATGGTGATGAGGGGTCATTAATAGGACGATCCTAACACATCACACAGCAGCGTGTCCTGTATACACGGAGGATATACACTGTATGGAGATGAGGGGTCATTAATAGGAGGGTCCTCACACATCACACAGCAGCGTGTCCTGTATACACGGGGGATATACACTGTATGGTGATGAGGGGTCATTAATAGGACGGTCCTCACACATCACACAGCAGCGTGTCCTGTATACACGGGGGATATACACTGTATGGAGATGAGGGGTCATTAATAGGAGGGTCCTCACACATCACACAGCAGCGTGTCCTGTATACACAGGGGATATACACTGTATGGTGATGAGGGGTCATTAATAGGACGGTCCTCACACATCACACAGCAGCGTGTCCTGTATACACGGGTAATATACACTGTATGGTGATGAGGGGTCATTAATAGGAGGGTCCTCACACATCACACAGCAGCGTGTCCTGTATACACGAGGGATATACACTGTATGGTGATGAGGGGTCATTAATAGGACGGTCCTCACACATCACACAGCAGCGTGTCCTGTATACACGGAGGATATACACTGTATGGAGATGAGGGGTCATTAATAGGACGATCCTCACACATCACACAGCAGCGTGTCCTGTATACACGGGGGATATACACTGTATGGTGATGAGGGGTCATTAATAGGACGGTCCTCACACATCACACAGCAGTGTGTCCTGTATACACGGGGGATATACACTGTATGGAGATGAGGGGTCATTAATAGGACGGTCCTCACACATCACACAGCAGCGTGTCCTGTATACACGGGGGATATACACTGTATGGTGATGAGGGGTCATTAATAGGACGATCCTCACACATCACACAGCAGTGTGTCCTGTATACACGGAGGATATACACTGTATGGTGATGAGGGGTCATTAATAGGACGGTCCTCACACATCACACAGCAGCGTGTCCTGTATACACGGGGGATATACACTGTATGGTGATGAGGGGTCATTAATAGGACGGTCCTCACACATCACACAGCAGCGTGTCCTGTATACACGGAGGATATACACTGTATGGAGATGAGGGGTCATTAATAGGACGGTCCTCACACATCACACAGCAGCGTGTACTGTATACAGGGGGGATATACACTGTATGGTGATGAGGGGTCATTAATAGGACGGTCCTCACACATCACACAGCAGCGTGTCCTGTATACACGGGGGATATACACTGTATGGTGATGAGGGGTCATTAATAGGACGGTCCTCACACATCACACAGCAGCGTGTCCTGTATACACGGGGGATATACACTGTATGGTGATGAGGGGTCATTAATAGGAGGGTCCTCACACATCACACAGCAGCGTGTCCTGTATACACGGATGATATACACTGTATGGAGATGAGGGGTCATTAATGGGACGGTCCCCACACATCACACAGCAGCGTGTCCTGTATACACGGAGGATATACACTGTATGGTGATGAGGGGTCATTAATAGGAGGGTCCTCACACATCACACAGCAGCGTGTCCTGTATACACGGGGGATATACACTGTATGGTGATGAGGGGTCATTAATAGGACGATCCTCACACATCACACAGCAGCGTGTCCTGTATACACGGGGGATATACACTGTATGGTGATGAGGGGTCATTAATAGGACGATCCTCACACATCACACAGCAGCGTGTCCTGTATACACGGAGGATATACACTGTATGGAGATGAGGGGTCATTAATGGGACGGTCCCCACACATCACACAGCAGCGTGTCCTGTATACACGGAGGATATACACTGTATGGTGATGAGGGGTCATTAATGGGACGGTCCCCACACATCACACAGCAGCGTGTCCTGTATACACGGAGGATATACACTGTATGGTGATGAGGGGTCATTAATAGGAGGGTCCTCACACATCACACAGCAGCGTGTCCTGTATACACGGGGGATATACACTGTATGGTGATGAGGGGTCATTAATAGGAGGGTCCTCACACATCACACAGCAGCGTGTCCTGTATACAGGGGGGATATACACTGTATGGTGATGAGGGGTCATTAATAGGACGGTCCTCACACATCACACAGCAGCGTGTCCTGTATATACGGGGGATATACACTGTATGGTGATGAGGGGTCATTAATAGGAGGGTCCTCATACATCACACAGCAGCGTGTCCTGTATACACGGGGGATATACACTGTATGGTGATGAGGGGTCATTAATAGGACGATCCTCACACATCACACAGCAGTGTGTCCTGTATACACGGAGGATATACACTGTATGGTGATGAGGGGTCATTAATAGGACGGTCCTCACACATCACACAGCAGCGTGTCCTGTATACACGGAGGATATACACTGTATGGTGATGAGGGGTCATTAATATGAGGGTCCTCACACATCACACAGCAGCGTGTCCTGTATACACGGAGGATATACACTGTATGGAGATGAGGGGTCATTAATAGGACGGTCCTCACACATCACACAGCAGCGTGTCCTGTATACACGGGGGATATACACTGTATGGTGATGAGGGGACATTAATAGGAGGGTCCTCACACATCACACAGCAGCGTGTCCTGTATACACGGGGGATATACACTGTATGGAGATGAGGGGTCATTAATAGGAGGGTCCTCACACATCACACAGCAGCGTGTCCTGTATACAGGGGGGATATACACTGTATGGAGATGAGGGGTCATTAATAGGAGGGTCCTCACACATCACACAGCAGCGTGTCCTGTATACACGGGGGATATACACTGTATGGAGATGAGGGGTCATTAATAGGACGGTCCTCACACATCACACAGCAGCGTGTCCTGTATACACTTGGGATATACACTGTATGGAGATGAGGGGTCATTAATAGGACGGTCCTCACACATCACACAGCAGCGTGTCCTGTATACACGGGGGATATACACTGTATGGAGATGAGGGGTCATTAATAGGAGGGTCCTCACACATCACACAGCAGCGTGTCCTGTATACACGGAGGATATACACTGTATGGAGATGAGGGGTCATTAATAGGACGGTCCTCACACATCACACAGCAGCGTGTCCTGTATACACGGAGGATATACACTGTATGGTGATGAGGGGTCATTAATAGGACGATCCTCACACATCACACAGCAGCGTGTCCTGTATACACCGGGGATATACACTGTATGGTGATGAGGGGTCATTAATAGGAGGGTCCTCATACATCACACAGCAGCGTGTCCTGTATACACGGGGGATATACACTGTATGGTGATGAGGGGTCATTAATAGGACGATCCTCACACATCACACAGCAGCGTGTCCTGTATACACCGGGGATATACACTGTATGGTGATGAGGGGTCATTAATAGGAGGGTCCTCACACATCACACAGCAGCGTGTCCTGTATACACGGGGGATATACACTGTATGGTGATGAGGGGTCATTAATAGGACGATCCTCACACATCACACAGCAGTGTGTCCTGTATACACGGAGGATATACACTGTATGGTGATGAGGGGTCATTAATAGGAGGGTCCTCACACATCACACAGCAGCGTGTCCTGTATACACGGGGGATATACACTGTATGGAGATGAGGGGTCATTAATAGGACGGTCCCCACACATCACACAGCAGCGTGTCCTGTATACACGGAGGATATACACTGTATGGAGATGAGGGGTCATTAATAGGACGGTCCTCACACATCACACAGCAGCGTGTCCTGTATACACGGAGGATATACACTGTATGGTGATGAGGGGTCATTAATAGGAGGGTCCTCACACATCACACAGCAGCGTGTCCTGTATACACGGAGGATATACACTGTATGAAGATGAGGAGTCATTAATAGGACGGTCCTCACACATCACACAGCAGCGTGTCCTGTATACACGGAGGATATACACTGTATGGTGATGAGGGGTCATTAATAGGAGGGTCCTCACACATCACACAGCAGCGTGTCCTGTATACACGGGGGATATACACTGTATGGTGATGAGGGGTCATTAATAGGAGGGTCCTCACACATCACACAGCAGCGTGTCCTGTATACACGGAGGATATACACTGTATGGAGATGAGGAGTCATTAATAGGACGGTCCCCACACATCACACAGCAGTGTGTCCTGTATACAGGGGGGATATACACTGTATGGTGATGAGGGGTCATTAATAGGAGGGTCCTCACACATCACACAGCAGCGTGTCCTGTATACACGGGGGATATACACTGTATGGTGATGAGGGGTCATTAATAGGACGATCCTCACACATCACACAGCAGCGTGTCCTGTATACACGGAGGATATACACTGTATGGAGATGAGGGGTCATTAATAGGACGGTCCTCACACATCACACAGCAGCGTGTCCTGTATACACGGAGGATATACACTGTATGGTGATGAGGGGTCATTAATAGGACGGTCCTCACACATCACACAGCAGTGTGTCCTGTATACACGGGGGATATACACTGTATGGAGATGAGGGGTCATTAATAGGACGGTCCTCACACATCACACAGCAGCGTGTCCTGTATACACGGAGGATATACACTGTATGGAGATGAGGGGTCATTAATAGGAGGGTCCTCACACATCACACAGCAGCGTGTCCTGTATACACGGAGGATATACACTGTATGGAGATGAGGGGTCATTAATAGGACGGTCCTCACACATCACACAGCAGCGTGTCCTGTATACACGGGGGATATACACTGTATGGTGATGAGGGGTCATTAATAGGAGGGTCCTCACACATCACACAGCAGCGTGTCCTGTATACACGGGGGATATACACTGTATGGTGATGAGGGGTCATTAATAGGAGGGTCCTCACACATCACACAGCAGCCTGTCCTGTATACACGGGGGATATACACTGTATGGAGATGAGGGGTCATTAATAGGAGGGTCCTCACACATCACACAGCAGTGTGTCCTGTATACACGGGGGATATACACTGTATGGAGATGAGGGGTCATTAATAGGACGGTCCTCACACATCACACAGCAGCGTGTCCTGTATACACGGGGGATATACACTGTATGGAGATGAGGGGGCATTAATAGGACGATCCTCACACATCACACAGCAGTGTGTCCTGTATACACGGGGGATATACACTGTATGGAGATGAGGGGTCATTAATAGGACGATCCTCACACATCACACAGCAGCGTGTCCTGTATACACGGGGGATATACACTGTATGGTGATGAGGGGTCATTAATAGGAGGGTCCTCACACATCACACAGCAGCGTGTCCTGTATACACGGAGGATATACACTGTATGGTGATGAGGGGTCATTAATAGGAGGGTCCTCACACATCACACAGCAGCGTGTCCTGTATACACGGAGGATATACACTGTATGGTGATGAGGGGTCATTAATAGGAGGGTCCTCACACATCACACAGCAGCGTGTCCTGTATACACGGAGGATATACACTGTATGGTGATGAGGGGTCATTAATAGGACGGTCCTCACACATCACACAGCAGCGTGTCCTGTATACACGGGGGATATACACTGTATGGAGATGAGGGGGCATTAATAGGACGATCCTCACACATCACACAGCAGCGTGTCCTGTATACACGGGGGATATACACTGTATGGTGATGAGGGGTCATTAATAGGACGATCCTCACACATCACACAGCAGCGTGTCCTGTATACACGGAGGATATACACTGTATGGAGATGAGGGGTCATTAATAGGACGGTCCTCACACATCACACAGCAGCGTGTCCTGTATACACGGGGGATATACACTGTATGGAGATGAGGGGGCATTAATAGGACGATCCTCACACATCACACAGCAGTGTGTCCTGTATACACGGGGGATATACACTGTATGGAGATGAGGGGTCATTAATAGGACGATCCTCACACATCACACAGCAGCGTGTCCTGTATACACGGGGGATATACACTGTATGGTGATGAGGGGTCATTAATAGGACGATCCTCACACATCACACAGCAGCGTGTCCTGTATACACGGGGGATATACACTGTATGGTGATGAGGGGTCATTAATAGGAGGGTCCTCACACATCACACAGCAGCGTGTCCTGTATACACGGAGGATATACACTGTATGGTGATGAGGGGTCATTAATAGGAGGGTCCTCACACATCACACAGCAGCGTGTCCTGTATACACGGAGGATATACACTGTATGGTGATGAGGGGTCATTAATAGGAGGGTCCTCACACATCACACAGCAGCGTGTCCTGTATACACGGAGGATATACACTGTATGGAGATGAGGGGTCATTAATAGGACGGTCCTCACACATCACACAGCAGTGTGTCCTGTATACACGGGGGATATACACTGTATGGTGATGAGGGGTCATTAATAGGACGATCCTCACACATCACACAGCAGCGTGTCCTGTATACACGGGGGATATACACTGTATGGTGATGAGGGGTCATTAATAGGACGATCCTCACACATCACACAGCAGCGTGTCCTGTATACACGGGGGATATACACTGTATGGTGATGAGGGGTCATTAATAGGACGATCCTCACACATCACACAGCAGCGTGTCCTGTATACACGGAGGATATACACTGTATGGAGATGAGGGGTCATTAATAGGAGGGTCCTCACACATCACACAGCAGCCTGTCCTGTATACACGGGGGATATACACTGTATGGAGATGAGGGGTCATTAATAGGACGGTCCTCACACATCACACAGCAGCGTGTCCTGTATACAGGGGGGATATACACTGTATGGAGATGAGGGGTCATTAATAGGAGGGTCCTCACACATCACACAGCAGTGTGTCCTGTATACACGGGGGATATACACTGTATGGAGATGAGGGGTCATTAATAGGACGATCCTCACACATCACACAGCAGCGTGTCCTGTATACACGGGGGATATACACTGTATGGAGATGAGGGGTCATTAATAGGAGGGTCCTCACACATCACACAGCAGTGTGTCCTGTATACACCGGGGATATACACTGTATGGTGATGAGGGGTCATTAATAGGAGGGTCCTCACACATCACACAGCAGCGTGTCCTGTATACACGGGGGATATACACTGTATGGAGATGAGGGGTCATTAATAGGAGGGTCCTCACACATCACACAGCAGTGTGTCCTGTATACACGGGGGATATACACTGTATGGAGATGAGGGGTCATTAGTAGGACGATCCTCACACATCACACAGCAGTGTGTCCTGTATACACGGGGGATATACACTGTATGGAGATAAGGGGTCATTAATAGGAGGGTCCTCACACATCACACAGCAGCGTGTCCTGTATACACGGGTGATATACACTGTATGGAGATGAGGGGTCATTAATAGGACGATCCTCACACATCACACAGCAGCGTGTCCTGTATACACGGGGGATATACACTGTATGGAGATGAGGGGTCATTAATAGGACGGTCCTCACACATCACACAGCAGTGTGTCCTGTATACACGGGGGATATACACTGTATGGTGATGAGGGCTCATTAATAGGAGGGTCCTCACACATCACACAGCAGCGTGTCCTGTATACACGGAGGATATACACTGTATGGAGATGAGGGGTCATTAATAGGAGGGTCCTCACACATCACACAGCAGTGTGTCCTGTATACACGGGGGATATACACTGTATGGAGATGAGGGGTCATTAATAGGAGGGTCCTCACACATCACACAGCAGTGTGTCCTGTATACACGGGGGATATACACTGTATGGAGATGAGGGGTCATTAATAGGACGATCCTCACACATCACACAGCAGTGTGTCCTGTATACACGGGGGATATACACTGTATGGAGATGAGGGGTCATTAATAGGAGGGTCCTCACACATCAGCGTGTCCTGTATACACGGGTGATATACACTGTATGGAGATGAGGGGTCATTAATAGGACGGTCCTCACACATCACACAGCAGCGTGTCCTGTATACACGGAGGATATACACTGTATGGAGATGAGGGGTCATTAATAGGAGGGTCCTCACACATCACACAGCAGCGTGTCCTGTATACACGGGGGATATACACTGTATGGAGATGAGGGGTCATTAATAGGACGGTCCTCACACATCACACAGCAGTGTGTCCTGTATACACGGGGGATATACACTGTATGGTGATGAGGGCTCATTAATAGGAGGGTCCTCACACATCACACAGCAGCGTGTCCTGTATACACGGAGGATATACACTGTATGGAGATGAGGGGTCATTAATAGGAGGGTCCTCACACATCACACAGCAGCGTGTCCTGTATACACGGAGGATATACACTGTATGGTGATGAGGGGTCATTAATAGGAGGGTCCTCACACATCACACAGCAGCGTGTCCTGTATACACGGAGGATATACACTGTATGGAGATGAGGGGTCATTAATAGGAGGGTCCTCACACATCACACAGCAGTGTGTCCTGTATACACGGGGGATATACACTGTATGGAGATTAGGGGTCATTAATAGGAGGGTCCTCACACATCACACAGCAGCGTGTCCTGTATACAGGGGGGATATACACTGTATGGTGATGAGGGGTCATTAATAGGAGGGTCCTCACACATCACACAGCAGTGTGTCCTGTATACACGGGGGATATACACTGTATGGAGATGAGGGGTCATTAATAGGAGGGTCCTTACACATTACACAGCAGCGTGTCCTGTATACAGGGGGGATATACACTGTATGGAGATGAGGGGTCATTAATAGGAAGGTCCTCACACATCACACAGCAGCGTGTCCTGTATACAGGGGGGATATACACTGTATGGTGATGAGGGGTCATTAATAGGACGATCCTCACACATCACACAGCAGCGTGTCCTGTATACACGGGGGATATACATTGTATGGTGATGAGGGGTCATTAATAGGAGGATCCTCACACATCACACAGCAGCGTGTCCTGTATACACGGAGGATATACACTGTATGGAGATGAGGGGTCATTAATAGGACGATCCTCACACATCACACAGCAGCGTGTCCTGTATACACGGAGGATATACACTGTATGGAGATGAGGGGTCATTAATAGGAGGGTCCTCACACATCACACAGCAGCGTGTCCTGTATACACGGAGGATATACACTGTATGGTGATGAGGGGTCATTAATAGGACGATCCTCACACATCACACAGCAGCGTGTCCTGTATACACGGGGGATATACACTGTATGGAGATGAGGGGTCATTAATAGGAGGGTCCTCACACATCACACAGCAGCGTGTCCTGTATACACGGAGGATATACACTGTATGGAGATGAGGGGTCATTAATAGGAGGGTCCTCACACATCACACAGCAGCGTGTCCTGTATACACGGGGGATATACACTGTATGGTGATGAGGGGTCATTAATAGGAGGGTCCTCACACATCACACAGCAGCGTGTCCTGTATACACGGGGGATATACACTGTATGGTGATGAGGGGTCATTAATAGGAGGGTCCTCACACATCACACAGCAGCGTGTCCTGTATACACGGAGGATATACACTGTATGGTGATGAGGGGTCATTAATAGGAGGGTCCTCACACATCACACAGCAGCGTGTCCTGTATACACGGGGGATATACACTGTATGGTGATGAGGGGTCATTAATAGGAGGGTCCTCACACATCACACAGCAGCGTGTCCTGTATACACGGAGGATATACACTGTATGGAGATGAGGGGTCATTAATAGGAGGGTCCTCACACATCACACAGCAGCGTGTCCTGTATACACGGAGGATATACACTGTATGGTGATGAGGGGTCATTAATAGGACGGTCCTCACACATCACACAGCATCGTGTCCTGTATACACGGAGGATATACACTGTATGGTGATGAGGGGTCATTAATAGGAGGGTCCTCACACATCACACAGCAGCGTGTCCTGTATACACGGAGGATATACACTGTATGGAGATGAGGGGTCATTAATAGGAGGGTCCTCACACATCACACAGCAGCGTGTCCTGTATACACGGAGGATATACACTGTATGGTGATGAGGGGTCATTAATAGGACGGTCCTCACACATCACACAGCAGCGTGTCCTGTATACACGGAGGATATACACTGTATGGAGATGAGGGGTCATTAATAGGAGGGTCCTCACACATCACACAGCAGCGTGTCCTGTATACACGGAGGATATACACTGTATGGTGATGAGGGGTCATTAATAGGAGGATCCTCACACATCACACAGCAGCGTGTCCTGTATACACGGAGGATATACACTGTATGGAGATGAGGGGTCATTAATAGGACGGTCCTCACACATCACACAGCAGCGTGTCCTGTATACACGGAGGATATACACTGTATGGTGATTAGGGGTCATTAATAGGACGGTCCTCACACATCACACAGCATCGTGTCCTGTATACACGGAGGATATACACTGTATGGAGATGAGGGGTCATTAATAGGAGGGTCCTCACACATCACACAGCAGCGTGTCCTGTATACACGGGGGATATACACTGTATGGAGATGAGGGGTCATTAATAGGACGGTCCTCACACATCACACAGCAGCGTGTCCTGTATACACGGAGGATATACACTGTATGGTGATGAGGGGTCATTAATAGGAGGATCCTCACACATCACACAGCAGCGTGTCCTGTATACACGGAGGATATACACTGTATGGAGATGAGGGGTCATTAATAGGACAGTCCTCACACATCACACAGCAGCGTGTCCTGTATACACAGAGGATATACACTGTATGGAGATGAGGGGTCATTAATAGGAGGGTCCTCACACATCACACAGCAGCGTGTCCTGTATACACGGGGGATATACACTGTATGGAGATGAGGGGTCATTAATAGGACGATCCTCACACATCACACAGCAGCGTGTCCTGTATACACGGGGGATATACACTGTATGGAGATGAGGGGTCATTAATAGGAGGGTCCTCACACATCACACAGCAGCGTGTCCTGTATACACGGGGGATATACACTGTATGGAGATGAGGGGTCATTAATAGGAGGATCCTCACACATCACACAGCAGCGTGTCCTGTATACACGGGGGATATACACTGTATGGAGATGAGGGGTCATTAATAGGACGGTCCTCACACATCACACAGCAGCGTGTCCTGTATACACGGAGGATATACACTGTATGGAGATGAGGGGTCATTAATAGGACAGTCCTCACACATCACACAGCAGCGTGTCCTGTATACACGGGGGATATACACTGTATGGAGATGAGGGGTCATTAATAGGAGGATCCTCACACATCACACAGCAGCGTGTCCTGTATACACGGGGGATATACACTGTATGGAGATGAGGGGTCATTAATAGGACGGTCCTCACACATCACACAGCAGCGTGTCCTGTATACACGGGGGATATACACTGTATGGTGATGAGCGGTCATTAATAGGAGGGTCCTCACACATCACACAGCAGCGTGTCCTGTATACACGGGGGATATACACTGTATGGTGATGAGGGGTCATTAATAGGAGGGTCCTCACACATCACACAGCAGCGTGTCCTGTATACACGGGGGATATACACTGTATGGTGATGAGGGGTCATTAATAGGACGGTCCTCACACATCACACAGCAGCGTGTCCTGTATACACGGGGGATATACACTGTATGGTGATGAGGGGTCATTAATAGGAGGGTCCTCACACATCACACAGCAGCGTGTCCTGTATACACGGGGGATATACACTGTATGGAGATGAGGGGTCATTAATAGGAGGGTCCTCACACATCACACAGCAGCGTGTCCTGTATACACGGAGGATATACACTGTATGGTGATGAGGGGTCATTAATAGGACGGTCCTCACACATCACACAGCAGCGTGTCCTGTATACACGGGGGATATACACTGTATGGTGATGAGGGGTCATTAATAGGAGGGTCCTCACACATCACACAGCAGCGTGTCCTGTATACACGGAGGATATACACTGTATGGAGATGACGGGTCATTAATAGGACGGTCCTCACACATCACACAGCAGCGTGTCCTGTATACACGGGGGATATACACTGTATGGTGATGAGGGGTCATTAATAGGAGGGTCCTCACACATCACACAGCAGCGTGTCCTGTATACACGGAGGATATACACTGTATGGAGATGAGGGGTCATTAATAGGACGGTCCTCACACATCACACAGCAGCGTGTCCTGTATACACGGAGGATATACACTGTATGGTGATGAGGGGTCATTAATAGGACGGTCCTCACACATCACACAGCAGCGTGTCCTGTATGCACGGGGGATATACACTGTATGGTGATGAGGGGTCATTAATAGGAGGGTCCTCACACATCACACAGCAGCGTGTCCTGTATACACGAGGGATATACACTGTATGGTGATGAGGGGTCATTAATAGGACGGTCCTCACACATCACACAGCAGCGTGTCCTGTATACACGGGGGATATACACTGTATGGAGATGAGGGGTCATTAATAGGAGGGTCCTCACACATCACACAGCAGCGTGTCCTGTATACACGGGGGATATACACTGTATGGAGATGAGGGGTCATTAATAGGAGGGTCCTCACACATCACACAGCAGCGTGTCCTGTATACACAGGGGATATACACTGTATGGTGATGAGGGGTCATTAATAGGACGGTCCTCAAACATCACACAGCAGCGTGTCCTGTATACACGGGGGATATACACTGTATGGTGATGAGGGGTCATTAATAGGAGGGTCCTCACACATCACACAGCAGCGTGTCCTGTATACACGAGGGATATACACTGTATGGTGATGAGGGGTCATTAATAGGACGGTCCTCACACATCACACAGCAGCGTGTCCTGTATACACGAGGGATATACACTGTATGGTGATGAGGGGTCATTAATAGGACGGTCCTCACACATCACACAGCAGCGTGTCCTGTATACACGGAGGATATACACTGTATGGAGATGAGGGGTCATTAATAGGACGATCCTCACACATCACACAGCAGCGTGTCCTGTATACACGGAGGATATACACTGTATGGTGATGAGGGGTCATTAATAGGACGGTCCTCACACATCACACAGCAGCGTGTCCTGTATACACGGGGGATATACACTGTATGGTGATGAGGGGTCATTAATAGGAGGGTCCTCACACATCACACAGCAGCGTGTCCTGTATACACGGGGGATATACACTGTATGGAGATGAGGAGTCATTAATAGGACGGTCCTCACACATCACACAGCAGCGTGTCCTGTATACACGGGGGATATACACTGTATGGTGATGAGGGGTCATTAATAGGACGGTCCTCACACATCACACAGCAGCGTGTCCTGTATACACGGAGGATATACACTGTATGGTGATGAGGGGTCATTAATAGGAGGGTCCTCACACATCACACAGCAGCGTGTCCTGTATACACGGGGGATATACACTGTATGGTGATGAGGGGTCATTAATAGGACGATCCTCACACATCACACAGCAGTGTGTCCTGTATACACGGAGGATATACACTGTATGGTGATGAGGGGTCATTAATAGGACGGTCCTCACACATCACACAGCAGCGTGTCCTGTATACACGGGGGATATACACTGTATGGAGATGAGGAGTCATTAATAGGACGGTCCCCACACATCACACAGCAGCGTGTCCTGTATACACGGAGGATATACACTGTATGGTGATGAGGGGTCATTAATAGGAGGGTCCTCACACATCACACAGCAGCGTGTCCTGTATACACGGAGGATATACACTGTATGGTGATGAGGGGTCATTAATAGGAGGGTCCTCACACATCACACAGCAGCGTGTCCTGTATACACGGAGGATATACACTGTATGGTGATGAGGGGTCATTAATAGGAGGGTCCTCACACATCACACAGCAGCGTGTCCTGTATACACGGGGGATATACACTGTATGGAGATGAGGAGTCATTAATAGGACGGTCCCCACACATCACACAGCAGCGTGTCCTGTATACACGGAGGATATACACTGTATGGTGATGAGGGGTCATTAATAGGAGGGTCCTCACACATCACACAGCAGCGTGTCCTGTATACACGGAGGATATACACTGTATGGTGATGAGGGGTCATTAATAGGAGGGTCCTCACACATCACACAGCAGCGTGTCCTGTATACACGGAGGATATACACTGTATGGTGATGAGGGGACATTAATAGGAGGGTCCTCACACATCACACAGCAGCGTGTCCTGTATACACGGGGGATATACACTGTATGGTGATGAGGGGTCATTAATAGGAGGGTCCTCACACATCACACAGCAGTGTGTCCTGTATACACGGGGGATATACACTGTATGGTGATGAGGGATCATTAATAGGAGGGTCCTCACACATCACACAGCAGCGTGTCCTGTATACACGGAGGATATACAGTGTATGGAGATGAGGGGTCATTAATAGGACGATCCTCACACATCACACAGCAGTGTGTCCTGTATACACGGGGGATATACACTGTATGGTGATGAGGGATCATTAATAGGAGGGTCCTCACACATCACAAAGCAGCGTGTCCTGTATACACGGGGGATATACACTGTATGGAGATGAGGGGTAATTAATAGGAGGGTCCTCACACATCACACAGCAGCGTGTCCTGTATACACGGAGGATATACACTGTATGGTGATGAGGGGTCATTAATAGGAGGGTCCTCACACATCACACAGCAGCGTGTCCTGTATACACGGGGGATATACACTGTATGGTGATGAGGGGTCATTAATAGGACGATCCTCACACATCACACAGCAGTGTGTCCTGTATACACGGGGGATATACACTGTATGGTGATGAGGGATCATTAATAGGAGGGTCCTCACACATCACACAGCAGCGTGTCCTGTATACACGGGGGATATACACTGTATGGAGATGAGGGGTCATTAATAGGAGGGTCCTCACACATCACACAGCAGCGTGTCCTGTATACACAGGGGATATACACTGTATGGTGATGAGGGGTCATTAATAGGACGGTCCTCAAACATCACACAGCAGCGTGTCCTGTATACACGGGGGATATACACTGTATGGTGATGAGGGGTCATTAATAGGAGGGTCCTCACACATCACACAGCAGCGTGTCCTGTATACACGAGGGATATACACTGTATGGTGATGAGGGGTCATTAATAGGACGGTCCTCACACATCACACAGCAGCGTGTCCTGTATACACGGGGGATATACACTGTATGGTGATGAGGGGTCATTAATAGGACGATCCTCACACATCACACAGCAGCGTGTCCTGTATACACGAGGGATATACACTGTATGGTGATGAGGGGTCATTAATAGGACGGTCCTCACACATCACACAGCAGCGTGTCCTGTATACACGGAGGATATACACTGTATGGAGATGAGGGGTCATTAATAGGACGATCCTCACACATCACACAGCAGCGTGTCCTGTATACACGGAGGATATACACTGTATGGTGTTGAGGGGTCATTAATAGGACGGTCCTCACACATCACACAGCAGCGTGTCCTGTATACACGGGGGATATACACTGTATGGTGATGAGGGGTCATTAATAGGACGGTCCTCACACATCACACAGCAGCGTGTCCTGTATACACGGGGGATATACACTGTATGGTGATGAGGGGTCATTAATAGGACGATCCTCACACATCACACAGCAGTGTGTCCTGTATACACGGAGGATATACACTGTATGGTAATGAGGGGTCATTAATAGGACGGTCCTCACACATCACACAGCAGCGTGTCCTGTATACACGGGGGATATACACTGTATGGTGATGAGGGGTCATTAATAGGAGGGTCCTCACACATCACACAGCAGCGTGTCCTGTATACACGGGGGATATACACTGTATGGAGATGAGGAGTCATTAATAGGACGGTCCCCACACATCACACAGCAGCGTGTCCTGTATACACGGAGGATATACACTGTATGGTGATGAGGGGTCATTAATAGGAGGGTCCTCACACATCACACAGCAGCGTGTCCTGTATACACGGAGGATATACACTGTATGGTGATGAGGGGTCATTAATAGGAGGGTCCTCACACATCACACAGCAGCGTGTCCTGTATACACGGAGGATATACACTGTATGGTGATGAGGGGACATTAATAGGAGGGTCCTCACACATCACACAGCAGCGTGTCCTGTATACACGGAGGATATACACTGTATGGTGATGAGGGGTCATTAATAGGAGGGTCCTCACACATCACACAGCAGCGTGTCCTGTATACACGGGGGATATACACTGTATGGTGATGAGGGGTCATTAATAGGACGATCCTCACACATCACACAGCAGTGTGTCCTGTATACACGGGGGATATACACTGTATGGTGATGAGGGATCATTAATAGGAGGGTCCTCACACATCACAAAGCAGCGTGTCCTGTATACACGGGGGATATACACTGTATGGTGATGAGGGGTCATTAATAGGAGGGTCCTCACACATCACACAGCAGCGTGTCCTGTATACACGGGGGATATACACTGTATGGAGATGAGGGGTCATTAATAGGAGGGTCCTCACACATCACACAGCAGCGTGTCCTGTATACACGGAGGATATACACTGTATGGAGATGAGGGGTCATTAATAGGAGGATCCTCACACATCACACAGCAGCGTGTCCTGTATACACGGGGGATATACACTGTATGGAGATGAGGGGTCATTAATAGGACGGTCATCACACAGCAGCGTGTCCTGTATACACGGGGGATATACACTGTATGGAGATGAGGGGTCATTAATAGGAGGGTCCTCACACATCACACAGCAGCGTGTCCTGTATACACGGGGGATATACACTGTATGGAGATGAGGAGTCATTAATAGGACGGTCCTCACACATCACACAGCAGCGTGTCCTGTATACACGGGGGATATACACTGTATGGAGATGAGGGGTCATTAATAGGAGGGTCCTCACACATCACACAGCAGAGTGTCCTATATACACGGGGGATATACACTGTATGGAGATGAGGGGTCATTAATAGGAGGGTCCTCACACATCACACAGCAGCGTGTCCTGTATACACGGGGGATATACACTGTATGGAGATGAGGAGTCATTAATAGGACGGTCCTCACACATCACACAGCAGCGTGTCCTGTATA
Source organism: Phyllobates terribilis (assembly GCF_046119375.1). Lineage (NCBI taxonomy): Eukaryota > Metazoa > Chordata > Amphibia > Anura > Dendrobatidae > Phyllobates > Phyllobates terribilis. The sequence continues at coordinate 341,663,421 of NW_027362765.1, read as the reverse complement.
CACGGGGGATATACACTGTATGGAGATGAGGGGTCATTAATAGGAGGGTCCTCACACATCACACAGCAGCGTGTCCTGTATACACGGGGGATATACACTGTATGGTGATGAGGGGTCATTAATAGGAGGGTCCTCACACATCACACAGCAGCGTGTCCTGTATACACGGGGGATATACACTGTATGGAGATGAGGGGTCATTAATAGGAGGGTCCTCACACATCACACAGCAGCGTGTCCTGTATACACGGAGGATATACACTGTATGGAGATGAGGGGTCATTAATAGGACGGTCCTCACACATCACACAGCAGCGTGTCCTGTATACACGGGGGATATACACTGTATGGAGATGAGGGGTCATTAATAGGAGGGTCCTCACACATCACACAGCAGCGTGTCCTGTATACACGGGGGATATACACTGTATGGTGATGAGGGGTCATTAATAGGACGGTCCTCACACATCACACAGCAGCGTGTCCTGTATACACGGGGGATATACACTGTATGGTGATGAGGGGTCATTAATAGGAGGGTCCTCACACATCACACAGCAGCGTGTCCTGTATACACGGGGGATATACACTGTATGGAGATAAGGGGTCATTAATAGGACGGTCCTCACACATCACACAGCAGCGTGTCCTGTATACACGGGGGATATACACTGTATGGAGATGAGGAGTCATTAATAGGAGGGTCCTCACACATCACACAGCAGCGTGTCCTGTATACACGGAGGATATACACTGTATGGTGATGAGGGGTCATTAATAGGACGGTCCTCACACATCACACAGCAGCGTGTCCTGTATACACGGGGGATATACACTGTATGGAGATAAGGGGTCATTAATAGGAGGGTCCTCACACATCACACAGCAGCGTGTCCTGTATACACGGGGGATATACACTGTATGGAGATAAGGGGTCATTAATAGGACGGTCCTCACACATCACACAGCAGCGTGTCCTGTATACACGGGGGATATACACTGTATGGTGATGAGGGGTCATTAATAGGAGGGTCCTCACACATCACACAGCAGCGTGTCCTGTATACACGGGGGATATACACTGTATGGTGATGAGGGGTCATTAATAGGACGGTCCTCACACATCACACAGCAGCGTGTCCTGTATACACGGGGGATATACACTGTATGGTGATGAGGGGTCATTAATAGGAGGGTCCTCACACATCACACAGCAGCGTGTCCTGTATACACGGGGGATATACACTGTATGGAGATGAGGGGTCATTAATAGGAGGGTCCTCACACATCACACAGCAGCGTGTCCTGTATACACGGAGGATATACACTGTATGGTGATGAGGGGTCATTAATAGGACGGTCCTCACACATCACACAGCAGCGTGTCCTGTATACACGGAGGATATACACTGTATGGTGATGAGGGGTCATTAATAGGACGGTCCTCACACATCACACAGCAGCGTGTCCTGTATACACGGGGGATATACACTGTATGGTGATGAGGGGTCATTAATAGGAGGGTCCTCACACATCACACAGCAGCGTGTCCTGTATACACGGAGGATATACACTGTATGGAGATGACGGGTCATTAATAGGACGGTCCTCACACATCACACAGCAGCGTGTCCTGTATACACGGGGGATATACACTGTATGGTGATGAGGGGTCATTAATAGGAGGGTCCTCACACATCACACAGCAGCGTGTCCTGTATACACGGAGGATATACACTGTATGGAGATGAGGGGTCATTAATAGGACGGTCCTCACACATCACACAGCAGCGTGTCCTGTATACACGGAGGATATACACTGTATGGTGATGAGGGGTCATTAATAGGAGGGTCCTCACACATCACACAGCAGCGTGTCCTGTATACACGGAGGATATACACTGTATGGAGATGAGGGGTCATTAATAGGAGGGTCCTCACACATCACACAGCAGCGTGTCCTGTATACACGAAGGATATACACTGTATGGTGATGAGGGGTCATTAATAGGACGGTCCTCACACATCACACAGCAGCGTGTCCTGTATACACGGGGGATATACACTGTATGGTGATGAGGGGTCATTAATAGGAGGGTCCTCACACATCACACAGCAGCGTGTCCTGTATACACGGAGGATATACACTGTATGGTGATGAGGGGTCATTAATAGGACGATCCTAACACATCACACAGCAGCGTGTCCTGTATACACGGGGGATATACACTGTATGGAGATGAGGGGTCATTAATAGGAGGGTCCTCACACATCACACAGCAGCGTGTCCTGTATACACGGAGGATATACACTGTATGGAGATGAGGGGTCATTAATAGGAGGGTCCTCACACATCACACAGCAGCGTGTCCTGTATACACGGGGGATATACACTGTATGGAGATGAGGGGTCATTAATAGGAGGGTCCTCACACATCACACAGCAGCGTGTCCTGTATACACAGGGGATATACACTGTATGGTGATGAGGGGTCATTAATAGGACGGTCCTCAAACATCACACAGCAGCGTGTCCTGTATACACGGGGGATATACACTGTATGGTGATGAGGGGTCATTAATAGGAGGGTCCTCACACATCACACAGCAGCGTGTCCTGTATACACGAGGGATATACACTGTATGGTGATGAGGGGTCATTAATAGGACGGTCCTCACACATCACACAGCAGCGTGTCCTGTATACACGAGGGATATACACTGTATGGTGATGAGGGGTCATTAATAGGACGGTCCTCACACATCACACAGCAGCGTGTCCTGTATACACGGAGGATATACACTGTATGGAGATGAGGGGTCATTAATAGGACGATCCTCACACATCACACAGCAGCGTGTCCTGTATACACGGAGGATATACACTGTATGGTGATGAGGGGTCATTAATAGGACGGTCCTCACACATCACACAGCAGCGTGTCCTGTATACACGGGGGATATACACTGTATGGTGATGAGGGGTCATTAATAGGAGGGTCCTCACACATCACACAGCAGCGTGTCCTGTATACACGGGGGATATACACTGTATGGAGATGAGGAGTCATTAATAGGACGGTCCCCACACATCACACAGCAGCGTGTCCTGTATACACGGGGGATATACACTGTATGGTGATGAGGGGTCATTAATAGGACGGTCCTCACACATCACACAGCAGCGTGTCCTGTATACACGGAGGATATACACTGTATGGTGATGAGGGGTCATTAATAGGAGGGTCCTCACACATCACACAGCAGCGTGTCCTGTATACACGGGGGATATACACTGTATGGTGATGAGGGGTCATTAATAGGACGATCCTCACACATCACACAGCAGTGTGTCCTGTATACACGGAGGATATACACTGTATGGTGATGAGGGGTCATTAATAGGACGGTCCTCACACATCACACAGCAGCGTGTCCTGTATACACGGGGGATATACACTGTATGGTGATGAGGGGTCATTAATAGGACGATCCTCACACATCACACAGCAGCGTGTCCTGTATACACGGAGGATATACACTGTATGGTGATGAGGGGTCATTAATAGGACGGTCCTCACACATCACACAGCAGCGTGTCCTGTATACACGGGGGATATACACTGTATGGAGATGAGGAGTCATTAATAGGACGGTCCCCACACATCACACAGCAGCGTGTCCTGTATACACGGAGGATATACACTGTATGGTGATGAGGGGTCATTAATAGGAGGGTCCTCACACATCACACAGCAGCGTGTCCTGTATACACGGGGGATATACACTGTATGGTGATGAGAGGTCATTAATAGGAGGGTCCTCACACATCACACAGCAGCGTGTCCTGTATACACGGAGGATATACACTGTATGGTGATGAGGGGTCATTAATAGGAGGGTCCTCACACATCACACAGCAGCGTGTCCTGTATACACGGAGGATATACACTGTATGGTGATGAGGGGTCATTAATAGGAGGGTCCTCACACATCACACAGCAGCGTGTCCTGTATACACGGGGGATATACACTGTATGGAGATGAGGAGTCATTAATAGGACGGTCCCCACACATCACACAGCAGCGTGTCCTGTATACACGGAGGATATACACTGTATGGTGATGAGGGGTCATTAATAGGAGGGTCCTCACACATCACACAGCAGCGTGTCCTGTATACACGGGGGATATACACTGTATGGAGATGAGGAGTCATTAATAGGACGGTCCCCACACATCACACAGCAGCGTGTCCTGTATACACGGAGGATATACACTGTATGGTGATGAGGGGTCATTAATAGGAGGGTCCTCACACATCACACAGCAGCGTGTCCTGTATACACGGAGGATATACACTGTATGGTGATGAGGGGTCATTAATAGGAGGGTCCTCACACATCACACAGCAGCGTGTCCTGTATACACGGAGGATATACACTGTATGGTGATGAGGGGACATTAATAGGAGGGTCCTCACACATCACACAGCAGCGTGTCCTGTATACACGGGGGATATACACTGTATGGTGATGAGGGGTCATTAATAGGAGGGTCCTCACACATCACACAGCAGTGTGTCCTGTATACACGGGGGATATACACTGTATGGTGATGAGGGATCATTAATAGGAGGGTCCTCACACATCACACAGCAGCGTGTCCTGTATACACGGAGGATATACAGTGTATGGAGATGAGGGGTCATTAATAGGACGATCCTCACACATCACACAGCAGTGTGTCCTGTATACACGGGGGATATACACTGTATGGTGATGAGGGATCATTAATAGGAGGGTCCTCACACATCACAAAGCAGCGTGTCCTGTATACACGGGGGATATACACTGTATGGTGATGAGGGGTCATTAATAGGAGGGTCCTCACACATCACACAGCAGCGTGTCCTGTATACACGGGGGATATACACTGTATGGTGATGAGGGGTCATTAATAGGACGATCCTCACACATCACACAGCAGTGTGTCCTGTATACACGGGGGATATACACTGTATGGTGATGAGGGATCATTAATAGGAGGGTCCTCACACATCACACAGCAGCGTGTCCTGTATACACGGGGGATATACACTGTATGGAGATGAGGGGTCATTAATAGGAGGGTCCTCACACATCACACAGCAGCGTGTCCTGTATACACAGGGGATATACACTGTATGGTGATGAGGGGTCATTAATAGGACGGTCCTCAAACATCACACAGCAGCGTGTCCTGTATACACGGGGGATATACACTGTATGGTGATGAGGGGTCATTAATAGGAGGGTCCTCACACATCACACAGCAGCGTGTCCTGTATACACGAGGGATATACACTGTATGGTGATGAGGGGTCATTAATAGGACGGTCCTCACACATCACACAGCAGCGTGTCCTGTATACACGGGGGATATACACTGTATGGTGATGAGGGGTCATTAATAGGACGATCCTCACACATCACACAGCAGCGTGTCCTGTATACACGAGGGATATACACTGTATGGTGATGAGGGGTCATTAATAGGACGGTCCTCACACATCACACAGCAGCGTGTCCTGTATACACGGAGGATATACACTGTATGGAGATGAGGGGTCATTAATAGGACGATCCTCACACATCACACAGCAGCGTGTCCTGTATACACGGAGGATATACACTGTATGGTGATGAGGGGTCATTAATAGGACGGTCCTCACACATCACACAGCAGCGTGTCCTGTATACACGGGGGATATACACTGTATGGTGATGAGGGGTCATTAATAGGACGGTCCTCACACATCACACAGCAGCGTGTCCTGTATACACGGGGGATATACACTGTATGGTGATGAGGGGTCATTAATAGGACGATCCTCACACATCACACAGCAGTGTGTCCTGTATACACGGAGGATATACACTGTATGGTAATGAGGGGTCATTAATAGGACGGTCCTCACACATCACACAGCAGCGTGTCCTGTATACACGGGGGATATACACTGTATGGTGATGAGGGGTCATTAATAGGAGGGTCCTCACACATCACACAGCAGCGTGTCCTGTATACACGGGGGATATACACTGTATGGAGATGAGGAGTCATTAATAGGACGGTCCCCACACATCACACAGCAGCGTGTCCTGTATACACGGAGGATATACACTGTATGGTGATGAGGGGTCATTAATAGGAGGGTCCTCACACATCACACAGCAGCGTGTCCTGTATACACGGAGGATATACACTGTATGGTGATGAGGGGTCATTAATAGGAGGGTCCTCACACATCACACAGCAGCGTGTCCTGTATACACGGAGGATATACACTGTATGGTGATGAGGGGACATTAATAGGAGGGTCCTCACACATCACACAGCAGCGTGTCCTGTATACACGGAGGATATACACTGTATGGTGATGAGGGGTCATTAATAGGAGGGTCCTCACACATCACACAGCAGCGTGTCCTGTATACACGGGGGATATACACTGTATGGTGATGAGGGGTCATTAATAGGACGATCCTCACACATCACACAGCAGTGTGTCCTGTATACACGGGGGATATACACTGTATGGTGATGAGGGATCATTAATAGGAGGGTCCTCACACATCACAAAGCAGCGTGTCCTGTATACACGGGGGATATACACTGTATGGTGATGAGGGGTCATTAATAGGAGGGTCCTCACACATCACACAGCAGCGTGTCCTGTATACACGGGGGATATACACTGTATGGTGATGAGGGGTCATTAATAGGACGATCCTCACACATCACACAGCAGTGTGTCCTGTATACACGGGGGATATACACTGTATGGTGATGAGGGATCATTAATAGGAGGGTCCTCACACATCACAAAGCAGCGTGTCCTGTATACACGGGGGATATACACTGTATGGAGATGAGGGGTCATTAATAGGAGGGTCCTCACACATCACACAGCAGCGTGTCCTGTATACACGGGGGATATACACTGTATGGTGATGAGGGGTCATTAATAGGAGGGTCCTCACACATCACACAGCAGCGTGTCCTGTATACACGGGGGATATACACTGTATGGAGATGAGGGGTCATTAATAGGAGGGTCCTCACACATCACACAGCAGCGTGTCCTGTATACACGGAGGATATACACTGTATGGAGATGAGGGGTCATTAATAGGAGGATCCTCACACATCACACAGCAGCGTGTCCTGTATACACGGGGGATATACACTGTATGGAGATGAGGGGTCATTAATAGGACGGTCATCACACAGCAGCGTGTCCTGTATACACGGGGGATATACACTGTATGGAGATGAGGGGTCATTAATAGGAGGGTCCTCACACATCACACAGCAGCGTGTCCTGTATACACGGGGGATATACACTGTATGGAGATGAGGAGTCATTAATAGGACGGTCCTCACACATCACACAGCAGCGTGTCCTGTATACACGGGGGATATACACTGTATGGAGATGAGGGGTCATTAATAGGAGGGTCCTCACACATCACACAGCAGAGTGTCCTATATACACGGGGGATATACACTGTATGGAGATGAGGGGTCATTAATAGGAGGGTCCTCACACATCACACAGCAGCGTGTCCTGTATACACGGGGGATATACACTGTATGGAGATGAGGGGTCATTAATAGGAGGGTCCTCACACATCACACAGCAGCGTGTCCTGTATACACGGGGGATATACACTGTATGGTGATGAGGGGTCATTAATAGGAGGGTCCTCACACATCACACAGCAGCGTGTCCTGTATACACGGGGGATATACACTGTATGGAGATGAGGGGTCATTAATAGGAGGGTCCTCACACATCACACAGCAGCGTGTCCTGTATACACGGGGGATATACACTGTATGGAGATGAGGGGTCATTAATAGGACGGTCCTCACACATCACACAGCAGCGTGTCCTGTATACACGGGGGATATACACTGTATAGAGATGAGGGGTCATTAATAGGAGGGTCCTCACACATCACACAGCAGCGTGTCCTGTATACACGGGGGATATACACTGTATGGAGATGAGGAGTCATTAATAGGACGGTCCTCACACATCACACAGCAGCGTGTCCTGTATACACGGAGGATATACACTGTATGGTGATGAGGGGTCATTAATAGGACGGTCCTCACACATCACACAGCAGCGTGTCCTGTATACACGGGGGATATACACTGTATGGTGATGAGGGGTCATTAATAGGAGGGTCCTCACACATCACACAGCAGCGTGTCCTGTATACACGGGGGATATACACTGTATGGAGATAAGGGGTCATTAATAGGACGGTCCTCACACATCACACAGCAGCGTGTCCTGTATACACGGGGGATATACACTGTATGGAGATGAGGAGTCATTAATAGGAGGGTCCTCACACATCACACAGCAGCGTGTCCTGTATACACGGAGGATATACACTGTATGGTGATGAGGGGTCATTAATAGGACGGTCCTCACACATCACACAGCAGCGTGTCCTGTATACACGGAGGATATACACTGTATGGAGATGAGGGGTCATTAATAGGACGGTCCTCACACATCACACAGCAGCGTGTCCTGTATACACGGGGGATATACACTGTATGGTGATGAGGGGTCATTAATAGGAGGGTCCTCACACATCACACAGCAGCGTGTCCTGTATACACGAGGGATATACACTGTATGGAGATAAGGGGTCATTAATAGGAGGGTCCTCACACATCACACAGCAGCGTGTCCTGTATACACGGGGGATATACACTGTATGGAGATAAGGGGTCATTAATAGGACGGTCCTCACACATCACACAGCAGCGTGTCCTGTATACACGGGGGATATACACTGTATGGTGATGAGGGGTCATTAATAGGAGGGTCCTCACACATCACACAGCAGCGTGTCCTGTATACACGGAGGATATACACTGTATGGTGATGAGGGGTCATTAATAGGAGAGTCCTCACACATCACACAGCAGCGTGTACTGTATACACGGAGGATATACACTGTATGGTGATGAGGGGTCATTAATAGGACGATCCTCACACGTCACACAGCAGCGTGTCCTGTATACACGGAGGATATACACTGTATGGTGATGACTGGTCATTAATAGGAGGGTCCTCACACATCACACAGCAGCGTGTCCTGTATACACGGGGGATATACACTGTATGGAGAAGAGGGGTCATTAATAGGAGGGTCCTCACACATCACACAGCAGCGTGTCCTGTATACACGGGGGATATACACTGTATGGTGATGAGCGGTCATTAATAGGAGGGTCCTCACACATCACACAGCAGCGTGTCCTGTATACACGGGGGATATACACTGTATGGTGATGAGCGGTCATTAATAGGAGGGTCCTCACACATCACACAGCAGTGTGTCCTGTATACACGGAGGATATACACTGTATGGTGATGAGGGGTCATTAATAGGACGGTCCTCACACATCACACAGCAGCGTGTCCTGTATACACGGGGGATATACACTGTATGGTGATGAGGAGTCATTAATAGGAGGGTCCTCACACATCACACAGCAGCGTGTCCTGTATACACGGGGGATATACACTGTATGGAGAAGAGGGGTCATTAATAGGAGGGTCCTCACACATCACACAGCAGCGTGTCCTGTATACACGGGGGATATACACTGTATGGTGATGAGGGGTCATTAATAGGAGGGTCCTCACACATCACACAGCAGCGTGTCCTGTATACACGGAGGATATACACTGTATGGTGATGAGGGGTCATTAATAGGACGGTCCTCACACATCACACAGCAGCGTGTCCTGTATACACGGGGGATATACACTGTATGGAGATAAGGGGTCATTAATAGGAGGGTCCTCACACATCACACAGCAGCGTGTCCTGTATACACGGGGGATATACACTGTATGGAGATAAGGGGTCATTAATAGGACGGTCCTCACACATCACACAGCAGCGTGTCCTGTATACACGGGGGATATACACTGTATGGTGATGAGGGGTCATTAATAGGAGGGTCCTCACACATCACACAGCAGCGTGTCCTGTATACACGGAGGATATACACTGTATGGTGATGAGGGGTCATTAATAGGAGAGTCCTCACACATCACACAGCAGCGTGTACTGTATACACGGAGGATATACACTGTATGGAGATGAGGGGTCATTAATAGGACGATCCTCACACATCACACAGCAGCGTGTCCTGTATACACGGAGGATATACACTGTATGGTGATGACTGGTCATTAATAGGAGGGTCCTCACACATCACACAGCAGCGTGTCCTGTATACACGGGGGATATACACTGTATGGAGAAGAGGGGTCATTAATAGGAGGGTCCTCACACATCACACAGCAGCGTGTCCTGTATACACGGGGGATATACACTGTATGGTGATGAGCGGTCATTAATAGGAGGGTCCTTACACATCACACAGCAGGGTGTCCTGTATACACGGAGGATATACACTGTATGGTGATGAGGGGTCATTAATAGGACGGTCCTCACACATCACACAGCAGCGTGTCCTGTATACACGGGGGATATACACTGTATGGAGATAAGGGGTCATTAATAGGAGGGTCCTCACACATCACACAGCAGCGTGTCCTGTATACACGGGGGATATACACTGTATGGAGAAGAGGGGTCATTAATAGGAGGGTCCTCACACATCACACAGCAGCGTGTCCTGTATACACGGGGGATATACACTGTATGGTGATGAGGGGTCATTAATAGGAGGGTCCTCACACATCACACAGCAGCGTGTCCTGTATACACGGGGGATATACACTGTATGGAGATGAGGGGTCATTAATAGGAGGGTCCTCACACATCACACAGCAGGGTGTCCTGTATACACGAAGGATATACACTGTATGGTGATGAGGGGTCATTAATAGGAGGGTCCTCACACATCACACAGCAGCGTGTCCTGTATACACGGGGGATATACACTGTATGGAGATGAGGAGTCATTAATAGGAGGGTCCTCACACATCACACAGCAGCGTGTCCTGTATACACGGAGGATATACACTGTATGGAGATGAGGGGTCATTAATAGGAGGGTCCTCACACATCACACAGCAGGGTGTCCTGTATACACGAAGGATATACACTGTATGGTGATGAGGGGTCATTAATAGGAGGGTCCTCACACATCACACAGCAGCGTGTCCTGTATACACGGAGGATATACACTGTATGGTGATGAGGGGTCATTAATAGGACGGTCCTCACACATCACACAGCAGCGTGTCCTGTATACACGGGGGATATACACTGTATGGAGATGAGGGGTCATTAATAGGACAGTCCTCACACATCACACAGCAGCGTGTCCTGTATACACGGGGGATATACACTGTATGGTGATGAGGGGTCATTAATAGGACGGTCCTCACACATCACACAGCAGCGTGTCCTGTATACACGGGGGATATACACTGTATGGTGATGAGGGGTCATTAATAGGACGGTCCTCACACATCACACAGCAGCGTGTCCTGTATACACGGGGGATATACACTGTATGGTGATGAGGGGTCATTAATAGGATGGTCCTCACACATCACACAGCAGCGTGTCCTGTATACACGGGGGATATACACTGTATGGAGAAGAGGGGTCATTAATAGGAGGGTCCTCACACATCACACAGCAGCGTGTCCTGTATACACGGGGGATATACACTGTATGGTGATGAGGGGTCATTAATAGGAGGGTCCTCACACATCACACAGCAGCGTGTCCTGTATACACGGGGGATATACACTGTATGGAGATGAGGGGTCATTAATAGGAGGGTCCTCACACATCACACAGCAGGGTGTCCTGTATACACGAAGGATATACACTGTATGGTGATGAGGGGTCATTAATAGGAGGGTCCTCACACATCACACAGCAGCGTGTCCTGTATACACGGGGGATATACACTGTATGGAGATGAGGAGTCATTAATAGGAGGGTCCTCACACATCACACAGCAGCGTGTCCTGTATACACGGAGGATATACACTGTATGGAGATGAGGGGTCATTAATAGGAGGGTCCTCACACATCACACAGCAGGGTGTCCTGTATACACGAAGGATATACACTGTATGGTGATGAGGGGTCATTAATAGGAGGGTCCTCACACATCACACAGCAGCGTGTCCTGTATACACGGAGGATATACACTGTATGGTGATGAGGGGTCATTAATAGGACGGTCCTCACACATCACACAGCAGCGTGTCCTGTATACACGGGGGATATACACTGTATGGAGATGAGGGGTCATTAATAGGACAGTCCTCACACATCACACAGCAGCGTGTCCTGTATACACGGGGGATATACACTGTATGGTGATGAGGGGTCATTAATAGGACGGTCCTCACACATCACACAGCAGCGTGTCCTGTATACACGGGGGATATACACTGTATGGTGATGAGGGGTCATTAATAGGACGGTCCTCACACATCACACAGCAGCGTGTCCTGTATACACGGGGGATATACACTGTATGGTGATGAGGGGTCATTAATAGGATGGTCCTCACACATCACACAGCAGCGTGTCCTGTATACACGGAGGATATACACTGTATGGAGATGAGGGGTCATTAATAGGACGGTCCTCACACATCACACAGCAGCGTGTCCTGTATACACGGAGGATATACACTGTATGGAGATGAGGGGTCATTAATAGGACGATCCTCACACATCACACAGCAGCGTGTCCTGTATACACCGGGGATATACACTGTATGGAGATGAGGGGTCATTAATAGGACGGTCCTCACACATCACACAGCAGCGTGTCCTGTATACACGGGGGATATACACTGTATGGTGATGAGGGGTCATTAATAGGAGGGTCCTCACACATCACACAGCAGCGTGTCCTGTATACACGGGGGATATACACTGTATGGTGATGAGGGGTCATTAATAGGATGGTCCTCACACATCACACAGCAGCGTGTCCTGTATACACGGGGGATATACACTGTATGGAGATGAGGAGTCATTAATAGGAGGGTCCTCACACATCACACAGCAGCGTGTCCTGTATACACGGGGGATATACACTGTATGGTGATGAGGGGTCATTAATAGGAGGGTCCTCACACATCACACAGCAGCGTGTCCTGTATACACGGGGGATATACACTGTATGGAGATGAGGAGTCATTAATAGGAGGGTCCTCACACATCACACAGCAGCGTGTCCTGTATACACGGAGGATATACACTGTATGGTGATGAGGGGTCATTAATAGGAGGGTCCTCACACATCACACAGCAGCGTGTCCTGTATACACGGGGGATATACACTGTATGGTGATGAGGGGTCATTAATAGGACGGTCCTCACACATCACACAGCAGCGTGTCCTGTATACACGGGGGATATACACTGTATGGAGATGAGGAGTCATTAATAGGACGGTCCTCACACATCACACAGCAGCGTGTCCTGTATACACGGGGGATATACACTGTATGGTGATGAGGGGTCATTAATAGGAGGGTCCTCACACATCACACAGCAGCGTGTCCTGTATACACGGGGGATATACACTGTATGGTGATGAGGGGTCATTAATAGGAGGGTCCTCACACATCACACAGCAGCGTGTCCTGTATACACGGAAGATATACACTGTATGGTGATGAGGGGTCATTAATAGGACGGTCCTCACACATCACACAGCAGCGTGTCCTGTATACACGGGGGATATACACTGTATGGTGATGAGGGGTCATTAATAGGAGGGTCCTCACACATCACACAGCAGCGTGTCCTGTATACACGGAGGATATACACTGTATGGAGATGAGGGGTCATTAATAGGACGGTCCTCACACATCACACAGCAGCGTGTCCTGTATACACGGGGGATATACACTGTATGGAGATGAGGGGTCATTAATAGGAGGGTCCTCACACATCACACAGCAGCGTGTCCTGTATACACGGGGGATATACACTGTATGGTGATGAGGGGTCATTAATAGGAGGGTCCTCACACATCACACAGCAGCGTGTCCTGTATACACGGGGGATATACACTGTATGGAGATGAGGGGTCATTAATAGGACGGTCCTCACACATCACACAGCAGCGTGTCCTGTATACACGGAGGATATACACTGTATGGTGATGAGGGGTCATTAATAGGACGATCCTCACACATCACACAGCAGCGTGTCCTGTATACACGGGGGATATACACTGTATGGAGATGAGGGGTCATTAATAGGAGGGTCCTCACACATCACACAGCAGCGTGTCCTGTATACACGGGGGATATACACTGTATGGAGATGAGGAGTCATTAATAGGACGGTCCTCACACATCACACAGCAGTGTGTCCTGTATACACGGGGGATATACACTGTATGGTGATGAGGGGTCATTAATAGAAGGGTCCTCACACATCACACAGCAGCGTGTCCTGTATACACGGGGGATATACACTGTATGGTGATGAGGGGTCATTAATAGGAGGGTCCTCACACATCACACAGCAGCGTGTCCTGTATACACGGAGGATATACACTGTATGGTGATGAGGGGTCATTAATAGGAGGGTCCTCACACATCACACAGCAGCGTGTCCTGTATACACGGGGGATATACACTGTATGGTGATGAGGGGTCATTAATAGGAGGGTCCTCACACATCACACAGCAGCGTGTCCTGTATACACGGGGGATATACACTGTATGGTGATGAGGGGTCATTAATAGGAGGGTCCTCACACATCACACAGCAGCGTGTCCTGTATACACGGGGGATATACACTGTATGGTGATGAGGGGTCATTAATAGGACGGTCCTCACACATCACCCAGCAGCGTGTCCTGTATACACGGGGGATATACACTGTATGGAGATGAGGGGTCATTAATAGGAGGGTCCTCACACATCACACAGCAGCGTGTCCTGTATACACGGGGGATATACACTGTATGGTGATGAGGGGTCATTAATAGGAGGGTCCTCACACATCACACAGCAGCGTGTCCTGTATACACGGGGGATATACACTGTATGGTGATGAGGGGTCATTAATAGGACGGTCCTCACACATCACCCAGCAGCGTGTCCTGTATACACGGAGGATATACACTGTATGGTGATGAGGGGTCATTAATAGGAGGGTCCTAACACATCACACAGCAGCGTGTCCTGTATACACGGAGGATATACACTGTATGGTGATGAGGGGTCATTAATAGGACGGTCCTCACACATCACACAGCAGCGTGTCCTGTATACACGGGGGATATACACTGTATGGTGATGAGGGGTCATTAATAGGACGGTCCTCACACATCACACAGCAGCGTGTCCTGTATACACTGGGGATATACACTGTATGGTGATGAGGGGTCATTAATAGGACGATCCTCACACATCACACAGCAGTGTGTCCTGTATACACGGGGGATATACACTGTATGGTGATGAGGGGTCATTAATAGGACGGTCCTCACACATCACACAGCAGTGTGTCCTGTATACACGGGGGATATACACTGTATGGAGATAAGGGGTCATTAATAGGAGGGTCCTCACACATCACACAGCAGCGTGTCCTGTATACACGGAGGATATACACTGTATGGAGATGAGGGGTCATTAATAGGACGGTCCTCACACATCACACAGCAGCGTGTCCTGTATACACGGGGGATATACACTGTATGGAGATAAGGGGTCATTAATAGGAGGGTCCTCACACATCACACAGCAGCGTGTCCTGTATACACGGGGGATATACACTGTATGGTGATGAGGGGTCATTAATAGGACGGTCCTCACACATCACACAGCAGCGTGTCCTGTATACACGGGGGATATACACTGTATGGAGATAAGGGGTCATTAATAGGAGGGTCCTCACACATCACACAGCAGCGTGTCCTGTATACACGGGGGATATACACTGTATGGAGATGAGGGGTCATTAATAGGACGGTCCTCACACATCACACAGCAGCGTGTCCTGTATACACGGGGGATATACACTGTATGGAGATAAGGGGTCATTAATAGGAGGGTCCTCACACATCACACAGCAGCGTGTCCTGTATACACGGGGGATATACACTGTATGGTGATGAGGGGTCATTAATAGGAGGGTCCTCACACATCACACAGCAGCGTGTCCTGTATACACGGGGGATATACACTGTATGGAGATGAGGGGTCATTAATAGGACGGTCCTCACACATCACACAGCAGCGTGTCCTGTATACACGGGGGATATACACTGTATGGTGATGAGGGGTCATTAATAGGACGGTCCTCACACATCACACAGCAGCGTGTCCTGTATACACGGGGGATATACACTGTATGGTGATGAGGGGTCATTAATAGGAGGGTCCTCACACATCACACAGCAGCGTGTCCTGTATACACGGAGGATATACACTGTATGGAGATGAGGGGTCATTAATAGGAGGGTCCTCACACATCACACAGCAGCGTGTCCTGTATACACGGGGGATATACACTGTATGGTGATGAGGAGTCATTAATAGGAGCGTCCTCACACATCACACAGCAGCGTGTCCTGTATACACGGGGGATATACACTGTATGGAGATGAGGGGTCATTAATAGGACGGTCCTCACACATCACACAGCAGCGTGTCCTGTATACACGGGGGATATACACTGTATGGTGATGAGGGGTCATTAATAGGACGGTCCTCACACATCACACAGCAGCGTGTCCTGTATACACGGGGGATATACACTGTATGGTGATGAGGGGTCATTAATAGGACGGTCCTCACACATCACACAGCAGCGTGTCCTGTATACACGGGGGATATACACTGTATGGAGATAAGGGGTCATTAATAGGAGGGTCCTCACACATCACACAGCAGCGTGTCCTGTATACACGGGGGATATACACTGTATGGAGATGAGGGGTCATTAATAGGACGGTCCTCACACATCACACAGCAGCGTGTCCTGTATACACGGGGGATATACACTGTATGGAGATAAGGGGTCATTAATAGGAGGGTCCTCACACATCACACAGCAGCGTGTCCTGTATACACGGGGGATATACACTGTATGGTGATGAGGGGTCATTAATAGGACGGTCCTCACACATCACACAGCAGCGTGTCCTGTATACACGGGGGATATACACTGTATGGAGATGAGGGGTCATTAATAGGACGGTCCTCACACATCACACAGCAGCGTGTCCTGTATACACGGAGGATATACACTGTATGGTGATGAGGGGTCATTAATAGGACGATCCTCACACATCACACAGCAGCGTGTCCTGTATACACGGGGGATATACACTGTATGGTGATGAGGAGTCATTAATAGGACGATCCTCACACATCACACAGCTGCGTGTCCTGTATACACGGAGGATATACACTGTATGGTGATGAGGGGTCATTAATAGGAGCGTCCTCACACATCACACAGCAGCGTGTCCTGTATACACGGAGGATATACACTGTATGGAGATGAGGGGTCATTAATAGGAGGGTCCTCACACATCACACAGCAGCGTGTCCTGTATACACGGGGGATATACACTGTATGGTGATGAGGGGTCATTAATAGGAGGGTCCTCACACATCACACAGCAGCGTGTCCTGTATACACGGAGGATATACACTGTATGGAGATGAGGGGTCATTAATAGGAGGGTCCTCACACATCACACAGCAGCGTGTCCTGTATACACGGAGGATATACACTGTATGGAGATGAGGGGTCATTAATAGGAGGGTCCTCACACATCACACAGCAGCGTGTCCTGTATACACGGAGGATATACACTGTATGGAGATGAGGGGTCATTAATAGGAGGGTCCTCACACATCACACAGCAGCGTGTCCTGTATACACGGAGGATATACACTGTATGGAGATGAGGGGTCATTAATAGGAGGGTCCTCACACATCACACAGCAGCGTGTCCTGTATACACGGGGGATATACACTGTATGGTGATGAGGGGTCATTAATAGGAGCGTCCTCACACATCACACAGCAGCGTGTCCTGTATACACGGAGGATATACACTGTATGGAGATGAGGGGTCATTAATAGGACGATCCTCACACATCACACAGCAGCGTGTCCTGTATACACGGAGGATATACACTGTATGGAGATGAGGGGTCATTAATAGGAGGGTCCTCACACATCACACAGCAGCGTGTCCTGTATACACGGAGGATATACACTGTATGGAGATGAGGGGTCATTAATAGGACGGTCCTCACACATCACACAGCAGCGTGTCCTGTATACACGGAGGATATACACTGTATGGAGATGAGGGGTCATTAATAGGAGGGTCCTCACACATCACACAGCAGCGTGTCCTGTATACACGGGGGATATACACTGTATGGAGATGAGGGGTCATTAATAGGACGGTCCTCACACATCACACAGCAGCGTGTCCTGTATACACGGGGGATATACACAGTATGGTGATGAGGGGTCATTAATAGGACGGTCCTCACACATCACACAGCAGCGTGTCCTGTATACACGGGGGATATACACTGTATGGAGATAAGGGGTCATTAATAGGACGGTCCTCACACATCACACAGCAGCGTGTCCTGTATACACGGGGGATATACACTGTATGGAGATAAGGGGTCATTAATAGGACGGTCCTCACACATCACACAGCAGCGTGTCCTGTATACACGGAGGATATACACTGTATGGAGATGAGGGGTCATTAATAGGAGGGTCCTCACACATCACACAGCAGCGTGTCCTGTATACACGGGGGATATACACTGTATGGAGATGAGGGGTCATTAATAGGAGGGTCCTCACACATCACACAGCAGCGTGTCCTGTATACACGGGGGATATACACTGTATGGTGATGAGGAGTCATTAATAGGAGGGTCCTCACACAGCAGCGTGTCCTGTATACACGGGGGATATACACTGTATGGAGATAAGGGGTCATTAATAGGACGGTCCTCACACATCACACAGCAGCGTGTCCTGTATACACGGAGGATATACACTGTATGGTGATGAGGGGTCATTAATAGGACGGTCATCACACAGCAGCGTGTCCTGTATACACGAGGGATATACACTGTATGGAGATGAGGGGTCATTAATAGGAGGGTCCTCACACATCACACAGCAGCGTGACCTGTATACACGGGGGATATACACTGTATGGAGATGAGGGGTCATTAATAGGACGGTCCTCACACATCACACAGCAGCGTGTCCTGTATACACGGGGGATATACACTGTATGGAGATGAGGGGTCATTAATAGGACGGTCCTCACACATCACACAGCAGCGTGTCCTGTATACACGGGGGATATACACTGTATGGAGATGAGGGGTCATTAATAGGAGGGTCCTCACACATCACACAGCAGCGTGTCCTGTATACACGGGGGATATACACTGTATGGTGATGAGGGGTCATTAATAGGACGGTCCTCACACATCACACAGCAGCGTGTCCTGTATACACGGAGGATATACACTGTATGGAGATGAGGGGTCATTAATAGGAGGGTCCTCACACATCACACAGCAGCGTGTCCTGTATACACGGGGGATATACACTGTATGGAGATGAGGGGTCATTAATAGGAGGGTCCTCACACATCACACAGCAGCGTGTCCTGTATACACGAGGGATATACACTGTATGGAGATGAGGGGTCATTAATAGGAGGGTCCTCACACATCACACAGCAGCGTGTCCTGTATACACGGGGGATATACACTGTATGGAGATGAGGGGTCATTAATAGGACGGTCCTCACACATCACACAGCAGCGTGTCCTGTATACACGGGGGATATACACTGTATGGAGATGAGGGGTCATTAATAGGAGGGTCCTCACACATCACACAGCAGCGTGTCCTGTATACACGGGGGATATACACTGTATGGAGATGAGGGGTCATTAATAGGAGGGTCCTCACACATCACACAGCAGCGTGTCCTGTATACACGGGGGATATACACTGTATGGTGATGAGGGGTCATTAATAGGAGGGTCCTCACACATCACACAGCAGCGTGTCCTGTATACACGGGGGATATACACTGTATGGTGATGAGGGGTCATTAATAGGACGGTCCTCACACATCACACAGCAGCGTGTCCTGTATACACGGGGGATATACACTGTATGGTGATGAGGGGTCATTAATAGGAGGGTCCTCACACATCACACAGCAGCGTGTCCTGTATACACGGGGGATATACACTGTATGGTGATGAGGGGTCATTAATAGGACGGTCCTCACACATCACACAGCAGTGTGTCCTGTATACACGAGGGATATACACTGTATGGTGATGAGGGGTCATTAATAGGACGGTCCTCACACATCACACAGCAGCGTGTCCTGTATACACGGAGGATATACACTGTATGGTGATGAGGGGTCATTAATAGGAGGGTCCTCACACATCACACAGCAGCGTGTCCTGTATACACGGGGGATATACACTGTATGGTGATGAGGGGTCATTAATAGGAGGGTCCTCACACATCACACAGCAGTGTGTACTGTATACACGAGGGATATACACTGTATGGTGATGAGGGGTTATTAATAGGACGGTCCTCACACATCACACAGCAGCGTGTCCTGTATACACGGAGGATATACACTGTATGGTGATGAGGGGTCATTAATAGGAGGGTCCTCACACATCACACAGCAGCGTGTCCTGTATACACGGGGGATATACACTGTATGGTGATGAGGGGTCATTAATAGGAGGGTCCTCACACATCACACAGCAGCGTGTCCTGTATACACGGAGGATATACACTGTATGGTGATGAGGGGTCATTAATAGGAGGGTCCTCACACATCACACAGCAGTGTGTCCTGTATACACGGGGGATATACACTGTATGGTGATGAGGGGTCATTAATAGAAGGGTCCTCACACATCACACAGCAGCGTGTCCTGTATACACGGGGGATATACACTGTATGGTGATGAGGGGTCATTAATAGGAGGGTCGTCACACATCACACAGCAGCGTGTCCTGTATACACGGAGGATATACACTGTATGGTGATGAGGAGTCATTAATAGGACGGTCCTCACACATCACACAGCAGCGTGTCCTGTATACACGGGGGATATACACTGTATGGTGATGAGGGGTCATTAATAGGAGGGTCCTCACACATCACACAGCAGTGTGTCCTGTATACACGGGGGATATACACTGTATGGAGATGAGGGGTCATTAATAGGAGGGTCCTCACACATCACACAGCAGTGTGTCCTGTATACACGGGGGATATACACTGTATGGAGATGAGGGGTCATTAATAGGAGGGTCCTCACACATCACACAGCAGCGTGTCCTGTATACACGGAGGATATACACTGTATGGTGATGAGGGGTCATTAATAGGACGATCCTCACACATCACACAGCAGCGTGTCCTGTATACACGGAGGATATACACTGTATGGAGATGAGGGGTCATTAATAGGACGGTCCTCACACATCACACAGCAGCGTGTCCTGTATACACGGGGGATATACACTGTATGGTGATGAGGGGTCATTAATAGGACGGTCCTCACACATCACACAGCAGCGTGTCCTGTATACACGGGGGATATACACTGTATGGTGATGAGGGGTCATTAATAGGAGGGTCCTCACACATCACACAGCAGCGTGTCCTGTATACACGGGGGATATACACTGTATGGTGATGAGGGGTCATTAATAGGAGGGTCCTAACACATCACACAGCAGCGTGTCCTGTATACACGGGGGATATACACTGTATGGTGATGAGGGGTCATTAATAGGACGGTCCTCACACATCACACAGCAGCGTGTCCTGTATACACGGGGGATATACACTGTATGGTGATGAGGGGTCATTAATAGGAGGGTCCTCACACATCACACAGCAGCGTGTCCTGTATACACGGGGGATATACACTGTATGGTGATGAGGGGTCATTAATAGGAGGGTCCTCACACATCACACAGCAGCGTGTCCTGTATACACGGGGGATATACACTGTATGGAGATAAGGGGTCATTAATAGGAGGGTCCTCACACATCACACAGCAGCGTGTCCTGTATACACGGGGGATATACACTGTATGGAGATGAGGGGTCATTAATAGGAGGGTCCTCACACATCACACAGCAGCGTGTCCTGTATACACGGGGGATATACACTGTATGGTGATGAGGGGTCATTAATAGGACGATCCTCACACATCACACAGCAGCGTGTCCTGTATACACGGGGGATATACACTGTATGGAGATGAGGGGTCATTAATAGGAGGGTCCTCACACATCACACAGCAGCGTGTCCTGTATACACGGGGGATATACACTGTATGGTGATGAGGGGTCATTAATAGGACGGTCATCACACAGCAGCGTGTCCTGTATACACGGGGGATATACACTGTATGGTGATGAGGGGTCATTAATAGGACGATCCTCACACATCACACAGCAGCGTGTCCTGTATACACGGGGGATATACACTGTATGGTGATGAGGGGTCATTAATAGGAGGGTCCTCACACATCACACAGCAGCGTGTCCTGTATACACGGAGGATATACACTGTATGGAGATGAGGGGTCATTAATAGGACGGTCCTCACACATCACACAGCAGCGTGTCTTTTATACACGGGGGATATACACTGTATGGAGATGAGGGGTCATTAATAGGAGGGTCCTCACACATCAAACAGCAGCGTGTCCTGTATACACGGGGGATATACACTGTATGGAGATAAGGGGTCATTAATAGGACGGTCCTCACACATCACACAGCAGCGTGTCCTGTATACACGGAGGATATACACTGTATGGTGATGAGGGGTCATTAATAGGAGGGTCCTCACACATCACACAGCAGCGTGTCCTGTATACACGGGGGATATACACTGTATGGTGATGAGGGGTCATTAATAGGACGATCCTCACACATCACACAGCAGCGTGTCCTGTATACACGGAGGATATACACTGTATGGAGATGAGGGGTCATTAATAGGACGGTCCTCACACATCACACAGCAGCGTGTCCTGTATACACGGGGGATATACACTGTATGGAGATGAGGGGTCATTAATAGGACGGTCCTCACACATCACACAGCAGCGTGTCCTGTATACACGGAGGATATACACTGTATGGAGATGAGGGGTGATTAATAGGAGGGTCCTCACACATCACACAGCAGCGTGTCCTGTATACACGGGGGATATACACTGTATGGTGATGAGGGGTCATTAATAGGAGGGTCCTCACACCTCACACAGCAGCGTGTCCTGTATACACGGGGGATATACACTGTATGGAGATGAGGGGTCATTAATAGGACGGTCCTCACACATCACACAGCAGCGTGTCCTGTATACACGGGGGATATACACTGTATGGTGATGAGGGGTCATTAATAGGACGGTCCTCACACATCACACAGCAGCGTGTCCTGTATACACGGAGGATATACACTGTATGGTGATGAGGGGTCATTAATAGGAGGGTCCTCACACATCACACAGCAGCGTGTCCTGTATACACGGGGGATATACACTGTATGGAGATAAGGGGTCATTAATAGGACGGTCCTCACACATCACACAGCAGCGTGTCCTGTATACACGGGGGATATACACTGTATGGTGATGAGGGGTCATTAATAGGAGGGTCCTCACACATCACACAGCAGCGTGTCCTGTATACACGGGGGATATACACTGTATGGTGATGAGGGATCATTAATAGGAGGGTCCTCACACATCACACAGCAGCGTGTCCTGTATACACGGGGGATATACACTGTATGGAGATGAGGGGTCATTAATAGGAGGGTCCTCACACATCACACAGCAGCGTGTCCTGTATACACGGGGGATATACACTGTATGGAGATGAGGGGTCATTAATAGGAGGGTCCTCACACATCACACAGTAGCGTGTCCTGTATACAGGGGGGATATACACTGTATGGAGATGAGGGGTCATTAATAGGACGGTCCTCACACATCACACAGCAGCGTGTCCTGTATACACGGAGGATATACACTGTATGGTGATGAGGGGTCATTAATAGGACGGTCCTCACACATCACACAGCAGCGTGTCCTGTATACACCGGGGATATACACTGTATGGAGATGAGGGGTCATTAATAGGAGGGTCCTCACACATCACACAGCAGCGTGTCCTGTATACACGGGGGATATACACTGTATGGTGATGAGGGGTCATTAATAGGACGGTCCTCACACATCACACAGCAGCGTGTCCTGTATACACGGAGGATATACACTGTATGGTGATGAGGGGTCATTAATAGGAGGGTCCTCACACATCACACAGCAGCGTGTCCTGTATACACGGGGGATATACACTGTATGGAGATAAGGGGTCATTAATAGGACGGTCCTCACACATCACACAGCAGCGTGTCCTGTATACACGGGGGATATACACTGTATGGTGATGAGGGGTCATTAATAGGAGGGTCCTCACACATCACACAGCAGCGTGTCCTGTATACACGGGGGATATACACTGTATGGTGATGAGGGATCATTAATAGGAGGGTCCTCACACATCACACAGCAGCGTGTCCTGTATACACGGGGGATATACACTGTATGGAGATGAGGGGTCATTAATAGGAGGGTCCTCACACATCACACAGCAGCGTGTCCTGTATACACGGGGGATATACACTGTATGGAGATGAGGGGTCATTAATAGGAGGGTCCTCACACATCACACAGTAGCGTGTCCTGTATACAGGGGGGATATACACTGTATGGAGATGAGGGGTCATTAATAGGACGGTCCTCACACATCACACAGCAGCGTGTCCTGTATACACGGAGGATATACACTGTATGGTGATGAGGGGTCATTAATAGGACGGTCCTCACACATCACACAGCAGCGTGTCCTGTATACACCGGGGATATACACTGTATGGAGATGAGGGGTCATTAATAGGAGGGTCCTCACACATCACACAGCAGCGTGTCCTCTATACACGGGGGATATACACTGTATGGAGATGAGGGGTCATTAATAGGACGGTCCTCACACATCACACAGCAGCGTGTCCTGTATACACGGGGGATATACACTGTATGGAGATGAGGGGTCATTAATAGGAGGGTCCTCACACAGCAGCGTGTCCTGTATACACGGGGGATATACACTGTATGGAGATGAGGGGTCATTAATAGGAGGGTCCTCACACATCACACAGCAGCGTGTCCTGTATACACGGGGGATATACACTGTATGGAGATGAGGGGTCATTAATAGGAGGGTCCTCACACATCACACAGCAGCGTGTCCTGTATACACGGGGGATATACACTGTATGGAGAAGAGGGGTCATTAATAGAAGGGTCCTCACACATCACACAGCAGCGTGTCCTGTATACACGGGGGATATACACTGTATGGTGATGAGGGGTCATTAATAGGATGGTCCTCACACATCACACAGCAGCGTGTCCTGTATACACGGGGGATATACACTGTATGGTGATGAGGGGTCATTAATAGGATGGTCCTCACACATCACACAGCAGCGTGTCCTGTATACACGGGGGATATACACTGTATGGTGATGAGGGATCATTAATAGGAGGGTCCTCACACATCACACAGCAGCGTGTCCTGTATACACGGGGGATATACACTGTATGGAGATGAGGGGTCATTAATAGGAGGGTCCTCACACATCACACAGCAGCGTGTCCTGTATACACGGGGGATATACACTGTATGGAGATGAGGGGTCATTAATAGGAGGGTCCTCACACATCACACAGCAGCGTGTCCTGTATACAGGGGGGATATACACTGTATGGTGATGAGGGGTCATTAATAGGACGGTCCTCACACATCACACAGCAGCGTGTCCTGTATACACGGAGGATATACACTGTATGGTGATGAGGGGTCATTAATAGGAGGGTCCTCACACATCACACAGCAGCGTGTCCTGTATACACGGAGGATATACACTGTATGGTGATGAGGAGTCATTAATAGGACGGTCCTCACACATCACACAGTAGCGTGTCCTGTATACAGGGGGGATATACACTGTATGGTGATGAGGAGTCATTAATAGGACGGTCCTCACACATCACACAGCAGCGTGTCCTGTATACACGGGGGATATACACTGTATGGAGTTGAGGGGTCATTAATAGGAGGGTCCTCACACATCACACAGCAGCGTGTCCTGTATACACGGAGGATATACACTGTATGGAGATGAGGGGTCATTAATAGGAGGGTCCTCACACATCACACAGCAGCGTGTCCTGTATACACGGAGGATATACACTGTATGGAGATGAGGGGTCATTAATAGGAGGGTCCTCACACATCACACAGCAGCGTGTCCTGTATACACGGAGGATATACACTGTATGGTGATGAGGGGTCATTAATAGGAGGGTCCTCACACATCACACAGCAGCGTGTCCTGTATACACGGGGGATATACACTGTATGGTGATGAGGGGTCATTAGTAGGACGGTCCTCACACATCACACAGCAGCGTGTCCTGTATACACGGGGGATATACACTGTATGGAGATGAGGGGTCATTAATAGGACGGTCCTCACACATCACACAGCAGCGTGTCCTGTATACACGGGGGATATACACTGTATGGAGATGAGGGGTCATTAATAGGACGGTCCTCACACATCACACAGCAGCGTGTCCTGTATACACGGGGGATATACACTGTATGGAGATGAGGGGTCATTAATAGGAGGGTCCTCACACATCACACAGCAGCGTGTCCTGTATACACGGGGGATATACACTGTATGGAGATGAGGGGTCATTAATAGGAGGGTCCTCACACATCACACAGCAGCGTGTCCTTTATACACGGGGGATATACACTGTATGGAGATGAGGGGTCATTAATAGGACGGTCCTCACACATCACACAGCAGCGTGTCCTGTATACACGGAGGATATACACTGTATGGAGATGAGGGGTCATTAATAGGAGGGTCCTCACACATCACACAGCAGCGTGTCCTGTATACACGGGGGATATACACTGTATGGAGATGAGGGGTCATTAATAGGAGGGTCCTCACACATCACACAGCAGCGTGTCCTGTATACACGGGGGATATACACTGTATGGAGATGAGGGGTCATTAATAGGAGGGTCCTCACACATCACACAGCAGCGTGTCCTGTATACACGGGGGATATACACTGTATGGTGATGAGGGGTCATTAATAGGACGGTCGTCACACATCACACAGCAGCGTGTCCTGTATACACGGGGGATATACACTGTATGGAGATGCGGGGTCATTAATAGGAGGGTCCTCACACATCACACAGCAGCGTGTCCTGTATACAGGGGGGATATACACTGTATGGTGATGAGGGGTCATTAATAGGACGGTCGTCACACATCACACAGCAGCGTGTCCTGTATACACGGGGGATATACACTGTATGGAGATGAGGGGTCATTAATAGGAGGGTCCTCACACATCACACAGCAGCGTGTCCTGTATACACGGGGGATATACACTGTATGGAGATGAGGGGTCATTAATAGGACGGTCCTCATACATCACACAGCAGCGTGTCCTGTATACACGGGGGATATACACTGTATGGTGATGAGGGATCATTAATAGGAGGGTCCTCACACATCACACAGCAGCGTGTCCTGTATACACGGGGGATATACACTGTATGGAGATGAGGGGTCATTAATAGGACGGTCCTCACACATCACACAGCATTGTGTCCTGTATACACGGGGGATATACACTGTATGGAGATGAGGGGTCATTAATAGGAGGGTCCTCACACATCACACAGCAGCGTGTTCTGTATACACGGGGGATATACACTGTATGGAGATGAGGGGTCATTAATAGGACGGTCCTCACACATCACACAGCAGCGTGTCCTGTATACACGGGGGATATACACTGTATGGAGATGAGGGGTCATTAATAGGACGGTCCTCACACATCACACAGCAGCGTGTCCTGTATACACGAGGGATATACACTGTATGGAGATGAGGGGTCATTAATAGGAGGGTCCTCACACATCACACAGCAGCGTGTCCTGTATACACGGGGGATATACACTGTATGGTGATGAGGGATCATTAATAGGAGGGTCCTCACACATCACACAGCAGCGTGTCCTGTATACACGGGGGATATACACTGTATGGAGATGAGGGGTCATTAATAGGAGGGTCCTCACACATCACACAGCAGCGTGTCCTGTATACACGGGGGATATACACTGTATGGTGATGAGGGATCATTAATAGGACGGTCCTCACACATCACACAGCAGCGTGTCCTGTATACACGAGGGATATACACTGTATGGAGATGAGGGGTCATTAATAGGAGGGTCCTCACACATCACACAGCAGCGTGTCCTGTATACACGGGGGATATACACTGTATGGTGATGAGGGGTCATTAATAGGAGGATCCTCACACATCACACAGCAGCGTGTCCTGTATACACGGGGAATATACACTGTATGGTGATGAGGGGTCATTAATAGGAGGGTCCTCACACATCACACAGCAGCGTGTCCTGTATACACGGGGGATATACACTGTATGGTGATGAGGGGTCATTAATAGGACAGTCCTCACACATCACACAGCAGCGTGTCCTGTATACACGGGGAATATACACTGTATGGAGATGAGGGGTCATTAATAGGACGGTCCTCACACATCACACAGCAGCGTGTCCTGTATACACGGGGAATATACACTGTATGGTGATGAGGGGTCATTAATAGGAGGGTCCTCACACATCACACAGCAGCGTGTCCTGTATACACGGGGAATATACACTGTATGGAGATGAGGGGTCATTAATAGGAGGGTCCTCACACATCACACAGCAGCGTGTCCTGTATACACGGGGGATATACACTGTATGGAGATGAGGGGTCATTAATAGGAGGGTCCTCACACATCACACAGCAGCGTGTCCTGTATACACGGGGGATATACACTGTATGGAGATGAGGGGTCATTAATAGGAGGGTCCTCACACATCACACAGCAGCGTGTCCTGTATACACGGGGTATACAATGTATGGTGATGAGGGGTCATTAATAGGAGGATCCTCACACATCACACAGCAGCGTGTCCTGTATACACGGGGAATATACACTGTATGGTGATGAGGGGTCATTAATAGGAGGGTCCTCACACATCACACAGCAGCGTGTCCTGTATACACGGGGGATATACACTGTATGGAGATGAGGGGTCATTAATAGGAGGGTCCTCACACATCACACAGCAGCGTGTCCTGTATACACGGGGGATATACACTGTATGGTGATGAGGGGTCATTAATAGGACGGTCGTCACACATCACACAGCAGCGTGTCCTGTATACACGGGGGATATACACTGTATGGAGATGAGGGGTCATTAATAGGAGGGTCCTCACACATCACACAGCAGCGTGTCCTGTATACAGGGGGGATATACACTGTATGGTGATGAGGGGTCATTAATAGGACGGTCGTCACACATCACACAGCAGCGTGTCCTGTATACACGGGGGATATACACTGTATGGAGATGAGGGGTCATTAATAGGAGGGTCCTCACACATCACACAGCAGCGTGTCCTGTATACACGGGGGATATACACTGTATGGAGATGAGGGGTCATTAATAGGACGGTCCTCACACATCACACAGCAGCGTGTCCTGTATACACGGGGGATATACACTGTATGGAGATGAGGGGTCATTAATAGGACGGTCCTCATACATCACACAGCAGCGTGTCCTGTATACACGGGGGATATACACTGTATGGTGATGAGGGATCATTAATAGGAGGGTCCTCACACATCACACAGCAGCGTGTCCTGTATACACGGGGGATGTACACTGTATGGTGATGAGGGATCATTAATAGGAGGGTCCTCACACATCACACAGCAGCGTGTCCTGTATACACGGGGGATATACACTGTATGGAGATGAGGGGTCATTAATAGGACGGTCCTCACACATC
Organism: Phyllobates terribilis; assembly: GCF_046119375.1. NCBI lineage: Eukaryota > Metazoa > Chordata > Amphibia > Anura > Dendrobatidae > Phyllobates > Phyllobates terribilis. The sequence goes on along the minus strand of NW_027362765.1, from coordinate 341,633,222 downwards.
ACACAGCATTGTGTCCTGTATACACGGGGGATATACACTGTATGGAGATGAGGGGTCATTAATAGGAGGGTCCTCACACATCACACAGCAGCGTGTCCTGTATACACGGGGGATATACACTGTATGGAGATGAGGGGTCATTAATAGGACGGTCCTCACACATCACACAGCAGCGTGTCCTGTATACACGGGGGATATACACTGTATGGAGATGAGGGGTCATTAATAGGAGGGTCCTCACACATCACACAGCAGCGTGTCCTGTATACACGGAGGATATACACTGTATGGTGATGAGGGGTCATTAATAGGACGGTCCTCACACATCACACAGCAGCGTGTCCTGTATACACGAGGGATATACACTGTATGGAGATGAGGGGTCATTAATAGGAGGGTCCTCACACATCACACAGCAGCGTGTCCTGTATACACGGGGGATATACACTGTATGGTGATGAGGGATCATTAATAGGAGGGTCCTCACACATCACACAGCAGCGTGTCCTGTATACACGGGGTATACAATGTATGGTGATGAGGGGTCATTAATAGGAGGATCCTCACACATCACACAGCAGCGTGTCCTGTATACACGGGGAATATACACTGTATGGTGATGAGGGGTCATTAATAGGAGGGTCCTCACACATCACACAGCAGCGTGTCCTGTATACACGGGGGATATACACTGTATGGTGATGAGGGGTCATTAATAGGACGGTCCTCACACATCACACAGCAGCGTGTCCTGTATACACGGGGAATATACACTGTATGGTGATGAGGGGTCATTAATAGGAGGGTCCTCACACATCACACAGCAGCGTGTCCTGTATACACGGGGGATATACACTGTATGGTGATGAGGGGTCATTAATAGGAGGATCCTCACACATCACACAGCAGCGTGTCCTGTATACACGGGGGATATACACTGTATGGTGATGAGGGGTCATTAATAGGAGGGTCCTCACACATCACACAGCAGCGTGTCCTGTATACAGGGGGGATATACACTGTATGGAGATGAGGGGTCATTAATAGGAGGGTCCTCACACATCACACAGCAGCGTGTCCTGTATACACGGGGGATATACACTGTATGGAGATGAGGGGTCATTAATAGGACGGTCCTCACACATCACACAGCAGCGTGTCCTGTATACACGGGGAATATACACTGTATGGTGATGAGGGGTCATTAATAGGAGGGTCCTCACACATCACACAGCAGCGTGTCCTGTATACACGGGGAATATACACTGTATGGTGATGAGGGGTCATTAATAGGAGGGTCCTCACACATCACACAGCAGCGTGTCCTGTATACACGGGGGATATACACTGTATGGTGATGAGGGGTCATTAATAGGACAGTCCTCACACATCACACAGCAGCGTGTCCTGTATACACGGGGGATATACACTGTATGGTGATGAGGGGTCATTAATAGGACAGTCCTCACACATCACACAGCAGCGTGTCCTGTATACACGGGGGATATACACTGTATGGAGATGAGGGGTCATTAATAGGAGGGTCCTCACACATCACACAGCAGCGTGTCCTGTATACAGGGGGGATATACACTGTATGGTGATGAGGGGTCATTAATAGGAGGGTCCTCACACATCACACAGCAGCGTGTCCTGTATACACGGAGGATATACACTGTAATGAGATGAGGAGTCATTAATAGGACGGTCCTCACACATCACACAGCAGCGTGTCCTGTATACACGGGGGATATACACTGTATGGAGATAAGGGGTCATTAATAGGACGGTCCTCACACATCACACAGCAGCGTGTCCTGTATACACGGAGGATATACACTGTATGGAGATGAGGGGTCATTAATAGGAGGGTCCTCACACATCACACAGCAGCGTGTCCTGTATACAGGGGGGATATACACTGTATGGTGATGAGGGGTCATTAATAGGAGGGTCCTCACACATCACACAGCAGCGTGTCCTGTATACACGGAGGATATACACTGTATGGAGATGAGGGGTCATTAATAGGAGGGTCCTCACACATCACACAGCAGCGTGTCCTGTATACACGGGGGATATACACTGTATGGAGATGAGGGGTCATTAATAGGAGGGTCCTCACACATCACACAGCAGCGTGTCCTGTATACACGGGGGATATACACTGTATGGAGATGAGGGGTCATTAATAGGACGGTCCTCACACATCACACAGCAGCGTGTCCTGTATACACGGAGGATATACACTGTATGGTGATGAGGGGTCATTAATAGGACGATCCTCACACATCACACAGCAGCGTGTCCTGTATACACGGGGGATATACACTGTATGGAGATGAGGGGTCATTAATAGGACGGTCCTCACACATCACACAGCAGCGTGTCCTGTATACACGGAGGATATACACTGTATGGTGATGAGGGGTCATTAATAGGACGGTCCTCACACATCACACAGCAGCGTGTCCTGTATACACGGGGGATATACACTGTATGGTGATGAGGGGTCATTAATAGGACGATCCTCACACATCACACAGCAGCGTGTCCTGTATACACGGAGGATATACACTGTATGGAGATGAGGGGTCATTAATAGGACGGTCCTCACACATCACACAGCAGCGTGTCCTGTATACACGGAGGATGTACACTGTATGGTGATGAGGGATCATTATTAGGAGGGTCCTCACACATCACACAGCAGCGTGTCCTGTATACACCGGGGATATACACTGTATGGAGATGAGGGGTCATTAATAGGACGGTCCTCACACATCACACAGCAGCGTGTCCTGTATACACGGAGGATATACACTGTATGGAGATGAGGGGTCATTAATAGGACGGTCCTCACACATCACACAGCAGTGTGTCCTGTATACACGGGGGATATACACTGTATGGTGATGAGGGGACATTAATAGGAGGGTCCTCACACATCACACAGCAGCGTGTCCTGTATACACGGAGGATATACACTGTATGGTGATGAGGGGTCATTAATAGGACGGTCCTCACACATCACACAGCAGCGTGTCCTGTATACACGGAGGATATACACTGTATGGTGATGAGGGGTCATTAATAGGAGGGTCCTCACACATCACACAGCAGCGTGTCCTGTATACACGGAGGATATACACTGTATGGTGATGAGGGGTCATTAATAGGACGGTCCTCACACATCACACAGCAGCGTGTCCTGTATACACGGAGGATATACACTGTATGGAGATGAGGGGTCATTAATAGGAGGGTCCTCACACATCACACAGCAGCGTGTCCTGTATACACGGAGGATATACACTGTATGGTGATGAGGGGTCATTAATAGGAGGGTCCTCACACATCACACAGCAGCGTGTCCTGTATACACGGGGGATATACACTGTATGGTGATGAGGGGTCATTAATAGGAGGGTCCTCACACATCACACAGCAGCGTGTCCTGTATACAGGGGGGATATACACTGTATGGTGATGAGGGGTCATTAATAGGAGGGTCCTCACACATCACACAGCAGTGTGTCCTGTATACAGGGGGGATATACACTGTATGGAGATGAGGGGTCATTAATAGGACGGTCCTCACACATCACACAGCAGCGTGTCCTGTATACACGGGGGATATACACTGTATGGAGATGAGGGGTCATTAATAGGAGGGTCCTCACACATCACACAGCAGCGTGTCCTGTATACAGGGGGGATATACACTGTATGGTGATGAGGGGTCATTAATAGGACGGTCCTCACACATCACACAGCAGCGTGTCCTGTATACACCGGGGATATACACTGTATGGAGATGAGGGGTCATTAATAGGACGGTCCTCACACATCACACAGCAGCGTGTCCTGTATACACGGGGGATATACACTGTATGGAGATGAGGGGTCATTAATAGGAGGGTCCTCACACATCACACAGCAGCGTGTCCTATATACACGGGGGATATACACTGTATGGAGATGAGGGGTCATTAATAGGACGGTCCTCACACATCACACAGCAGCGTGTCCTGTATACACGGGGGATATACACTGTATGGAGATGAGGGGTCATTAATAGGACGGTCCTCACACATCACACAGCAGCGTGTCCTGTATACACGGGGGATATACACTGTATGGTGATGAGGGGTCATTAATAGGATGGTCCTCACACATCACACAGCAGTGTGTCCTGTATACACGGGGGATATACACTGTATGAAGATGAGGGGTAATTAATAGGAGGATCCTCACACATCACACAGCAGCGTGTCCTGTATACACGGGGGATATACACTGTATGGTGATGAGGGGTCATTAATAGGAGGGTCCTCACACATCACACAGCAGTGTGTCCTGTATACACGGAGGATATACACTGTATGGAGATGAGGGGTCATTAATAGGAGGGTCCTCACACATCACACAGCAGCGTGTCCTGTATACACGGGGGATATACACTGTATGGAGATGAGGGGTCATTAATAGGACGGTCCTCACACATCACACAGCAGCGTGTCCTGTATACACCGGGGATATACACTGTATGGAGATGAGGGGTCATTAATAGGACGGTCCTCACACATCACACAGCAGTGTGTCCTGTATACACGGGGGATATACACTGTATGGAGATGAGGGGTCATTAATAGGAGGGTCCTCACACATCACACAGCAGCGTGTCCTGTATACACGGAGGATATACACTGTATGGTGATGAGGGGTCATTAATAGGAGGGTCCTCACACATCACACAGCAGTGTGTCCTGTATACACGGAGGATATACACTGTATGGAGATGAGGGGTCATTAATAGGACGGTCCTCACACATCACACAGCAGCGTGTCCTGTATACACCGGGGATATACACTGTATGGAGATGAGGGGTCATTAATAGGACGGTCCTCACACATCACACAGCAGTGTGTCCTGTATACACGGGGGATATACACTGTATGGAGATGAGGGGTCATTAATAGGAGGGTCCTCACACATCACACAGCAGCGTGTCCTGTATACACGGAGGATATACACTGTATGGTGATGAGGGGTCATTAATAGGAGGGTCCTCACACATCACACAGCAGCGTGTCCTGTATACACGGAGGATATACACTGTATGGTGATGAGGGGTCATTAATAGGAGGGTCCTCACACATCACACAGCAGTGTGTCCTGTATACACGGGGGATATACACTGTATGGAGATGAGGGGTCATTAATAGGAGGGTCCTCACACATCACACAGCAGCGTGTCCTGTATACACGGGGGATATACACTGTATGGAGATGAGGGGTCATTAATAGGAGGGTCCTCACACATCACACAGCAGTGTGTCCTGTATACACGGAGGATATACACTGTATGGAGATGAGGGGTCATTAATAGGACGGTCCTCACACATCACACAGCAGCGTGTCCTGTATACACGGAGGATATACACTGTATGGAGATGAGGGGTCATTAATAGGAGGGTCCTCACACATCACACAGCAGCGTGTCCTGTATACACGGAGGATATACACTTTATGGAGATGAGGGGTCATTAATAGGACGGTCCTCACACATCACACAGCAGCGTGTCCTGTATACACGGGGGATATACACTGTATGGTGATGAGGGGTCATTAATAGGAGGGTCCTCACACATCACACAGCAGCGTGTCCTGTATACACGGGGGATATACACTGTATGGAGATGAGGGGTCATTAATAGGAGGGTCCTCACACATCACACAGCAGCGTGTCCTGTATACATGGGGGATATACACTGTATGGAGATGAGGGGTCATTAATAGGAGGGTCCTCACACATCACACAGCAGCGTGTCCTGTATACACGGAGGATATACACTGTATGGAGATGAGGGGTCATTAATAGGACAGTCCTCACACATCACACAGCAGCGTGTCCTGTATACACGGAGGATATACACTGTATGGTGATGAGGGGTCATTAATAGGAGGGTCCTCACACATCACACAGCAGCGTGTCCTGTATACAGGGGGGATATACACTGTATGGAGATGAGGGGTCATTAATAGGACGGTCCTCACACATCACACAGCAGCGTGTCCTGTATACAGGGGGGATATACACTGTATGGTGATGAGGGGTCATTAATAGGACGGTCCTCACACATCACACAGCAGCGTGTCCTGTATACACCGGGGATATACACTGTATGGAGATGAGGGGTCATTAATAGGACGGTCCTCACACATCACAGAGCAGCGTGTCCTGTATACACGGGGGATATACACTGTATGGAGATGAGGGGTAATTAATAGGAGGATCCTCACACATCACACAGCAGCGTGTCCTGTATACACGGGGGATATACACTGTATGGAGATGAGGGGTCATTAATAGGAGGGTCCTCACACATCACACAGCAGCGTGTCCTGTATACACGGGGGATATACACTGTATGGAGATGAGGGGTAATTAATAGGAGGATCCTCACACATCACACAGCAGCGTGTCCTGTATACACGGGGGATATACACTGTATGGTGATGAGGGGTCATTAATAGGAGGGTCCTCACACATCACACAGCAGCGTGTCCTGTATACACGGGGGATATACACTGTATGGTGATGAGGGGTCATTAATAGGAGGGTCCTCACACATCACACAGCAGCGTGTCCTGTATACACGGAGGATATACACTGTATGGAGATGAGGGGTCATTAATAGGAGGGTCCTCACACATCACACAGCAGCGTGTCCTGTATACACGGGGGATATACACTGTATGGAGATGAGGGGTCATTAATAGGACGGTCCTCACACATCACACAGCAGCGTGTCCTGTATACACGGGGGATATACACTGTATGGAGATGAGGGGTCATTAATAGGAGGGTCCTCACACATCACACAGCAGCGTGTCCTGTATACACGGGGGATATACACTGTATGGTGATGAGGGGTCATTAATAGGAGGGTCCTCACACATCACACAGCAGCGTGTCCTGTATACACGGAGGATATACACTGTATGGAGATGAGGGGTCATTAATAGGAGGGTCCTCACACATCACACAGCAGCGTGTCCTGTATACACGGGGGATATACACTGTATGGAGATGAGGGGTCATTAATAGGACGGTCCTCACACATCACACAGCAGCGTGTCCTGTATACACGGAGGATATACACTGTATGGAGATGAGGGGTCATTAATAGGACGGTCCTCACACATCACACAGCAGCGTGTCCTGTATACACGGGGGATATACACTGTATGGTGATGAGGGGACATTAATAGGAGGGTCCTCACACATCACACAGCAGCGTGTCCTGTATACACGGAGGATATACACTGTATGGTGATGAGGGGTCATTAATAGGACGGTCCTCACACATCACACAGCAGCGTGTCCTGTATACACGGAGGATATACACTGTATGGTGATGAGGGGTCATTAATAGGAGGGTCCTCACACATCACACAGCAGCGTGTCCTGTATACACGGAGGATATACACTGTATGGTGATGAGGGGTCATTAATAGGACGGTCCTCACACATCACACAGCAGCGTGTCCTGTATACACGGAGGATATACACTGTATGGAGATGAGGGGTCATTAATAGGAGGGTCCTCACACATCACACAGCAGCGTGTCCTGTATACACGGAGGATATACACTTTATGGAGATGAGGGGTCATTAATAGGACGGTCCTCACACATCACACAGCAGCGTGTCCTGTATACACGGGGGATATACACTGTATGGTGATGAGGGGTCATTAATAGGAGGGTCCTCACACATCACACAGCAGCGTGTCCTGTATACACGGGGGATATACACTGTATGGAGATGAGGGGTCATTAATAGGAGGGTCCTCACACATCACACAGCAGCGTGTCCTGTATACATGGGGGATATACACTGTATGGAGATGAGGGGTCATTAATAGGAGGGTCCTCACACATCACACAGCAGCGTGTCCTGTATACACGGAGGATATACACTGTATGGAGATGAGGGGTCATTAATAGGAGGGTCCTCACACATCACACAGCAGCGTGTCCTGTATACACGGAGGATATACACTGTATGGTGATGAGGGGTCATTAATAGGAGGGTCCTCACACATCACACAGCAGCGTGTCCTGTATACACGGGGGATATACACTGTATGGTGATGAGGGGTCATTAATAGGAGGGTCCTCACACATCACACAGCAGCGTGTCCTGTATACAGGGGGGATATACACTGTATGGTGATGAGGGGTCATTAATAGGACGGTCCTCACACATCACACAGCAGCGTGTCCTGTATACACCGGGGATATACACTGTATGGAGATGAGGGGTCATTAATAGGACGGTCCTCACACATCACACAGCAGCGTGTCCTGTATACACGGGGATATACACTGTATGGAGATGAGGGGTCATTAATAGGAGGGTCCTCACACATCACACAGCAGCGTGTCCTATATACACGGGGGATATACACTGTATGGAGATGAGGGGTCATTAATAGGACGGTCCTCACACATCACACAGCAGCGTGTCCTGTATACACGGGGGATATACACTGTATGGTGATGAGGGGTCATTAATAGGAGGGTCCTCACACATCACACAGCAGCGTGTCCTGTATACACGGAGGATATACACTGTATGGAGATGAGGGGTAATTAATAGGAGGATCCTCACACATCACACAGCAGCGTGTCCTGTATACACGGGGGATATACACTGTATGGTGATGAGGGGTCATTAATAGGAGGGTCCTCACACATCACACAGCAGTGTGTCCTGTATACACGGAGGATATACACTGTATGGAGATGAGGGGTCATTAATAGGAGGGTCCTCACACATCACACAGCAGCGTGTCCTGTATACACGGGGGATATACACTGTATGGAGATGAGGGGTCATTAATAGGACGGTCCTCACACATCACACAGCAGCGTGTCCTGTATACACCGGGGATATACACTGTATGGAGATGAGGGGTCATTAATAGGACGGTCCTCACACATCACACAGCAGTGTGTCCTGTATACACGGGGGATATACACTGTATGGAGATGAGGGGTCATTAATAGGAGGGTCCTCACACATCACACAGCAGCGTGTCCTGTATACACGGAGGATATACACTGTATGGTGATGAGGGGTCATTAATAGGAGGGTCCTCACACATCACACAGCAGTGTGTCCTGTATACACGGAGGATATACACTGTATGGAGATGAGGGGTCATTAATAGGAGGGTCCTCACACATCACACAGCAGCGTGTCCTGTATACACGGAGGATATACACTGTATGGTGATGAGGGGTCATTAATAGGAGGGTCCTCACACATCACACAGCAGCGTGTCCTGTATACACGGAGGATATACACTGTATGGTGATGAGGGGTCATTAATAGGAGGGTCCTCACACATCACACAGCAGTGTGTCCTGTATACACGGAGGATATACACTGTATGGAGATGAGGGGTCATTAATAGGACGGTCCTCACACATCACACAGCAGCGTGTCCTGTATACACGGGGGATATACACTGTATGGAGATGAGGGGTCATTAATAGGAGGGTCCTCACACATCACACAGCAGCGTGTCCTGTATACACGGAGGATATACACTGTATGGTGATGAGGGGTCATTAATAGGAGGGTCCTCACACATCACACAGCAGCGTGTCCTGTATACACGGAGGATATACACTGTATGGTGATGAGGGGTCATTAATAGGAGGGTCCTCACACATCACACAGCAGTGTGTCCTGTATACACGGGGGATATACACTGTATGGAGATGAGGGGTCATTAATAGGAGGGTCCTCACACATCACACAGCAGCGTGTCCTGTATACACGGAGGATATACACTTTATGGAGATGAGGGGTCATTAATAGGACGGTCCTCACACATCACACAGCAGCGTGTCCTGTATACACGGGGGATATACACTGTATGGTGATGAGGGGTCATTAATAGGAGGGTCCTCACACATCACACAGCAGCGTGTCCTGTATACACGGGGGATATACACTGTATGGAGATGAGGGGTCATTAATAGGAGGGTCCTCACACATCACACAGCAGCGTGTCCTGTATACATGGGGGATATACACTGTATGGAGATGAGGGGTCATTAATAGGAGGGTCCTCACACATCACACAGCAGCGTGTCCTGTATACACGGAGGATATACACTGTATGGAGATGAGGGGTCATTAATAGGACAGTCCTCACACATCACACAGCAGCGTGTCCTGTATACACGGAGGATATACACTGTATGGTGATGAGGGGTCATTAATAGGAGGGTCCTCACACATCACACAGCAGCGTGTCCTGTATACAGGGGGGATATACACTGTATGGAGATGAGGGGTCATTAATAGGACGGTCCTCACACATCACACAGCAGCGTGTCCTGTATACAGGGGGGATATACACTGTATGGTGATGAGGGGTCATTAATAGGACGGTCCTCACACATCACACAGCAGCGTGTCCTGTATACAGGGGGGATATACACTGTATGGTGATGAGGGGTCATTAATAGGACGGTCCTCACACATCACACAGCAGCGTGTCCTGTATACACCGGGGATATACACTGTATAGAGATGAGGGGTCATTAATAGGACGGTCCTCACACATCACACAGCAGCGTGTCCTGTATACACGGGTGATATACACTGTATGGAGATGAGGGGTCATTAATAGGAGGGTCCTCACACATCACACAGCAGCGTGTCCTGTATACAGGGGGGATATACACTGTATGGTGATGAGGGGTCATTAATAGGACGATCCTCACACATCACACAGCAGCGTGTCCTGTATACACGGGGGATATACACTGTATGGAGATGAGGGGTCATTAATAGGACGGTCCTCACACATCACACAGCAGCGTGTCCTGTATACACGGGGGATATACACTGTATGGAGATGAGGGGTAATTAATAGGAGGATCCTCACACATCACACAGCAGCGTGTCCTGTATACACGGGGGATATACACTGTATGGAGATGAGGGGTCATTAATAGGAGGGTCCTCACACATCACACAGCAGCGTGTCCTGTATACACGGGGGATATACACTGTATGGAGATGAGGGGTAATTAATAGGAGGATCCTCACACATCACACAGCAGCGTGTCCTGTATACACGGGGGATATACACTGTATGGTGATGAGGGGTCATTAATAGGAGGGTCCTCACACATCACACAGCAGCGTGTCCTGTATACACGGGGGATATACACTGTATGGTGATGAGGGGTCATTAATAGGAGGGTCCTCACACATCACACAGCAGCGTGTCCTGTATACACGGAGGATATACACTGTATGGAGATGAGGGGTCATTAATAGGAGGGTCCTCACACATCACACAGCAGCGTGTCCTGTATACACGGGGGATATACACTGTATGGAGATGAGGGGTCATTAATAGGACGGTCCTCACACATCACACAGCAGCGTGTCCTGTATACACGGGGGATATACACTGTATGGAGATGAGGGGTCATTAATAGGAGGGTCCTCACACATCACACAGCAGCGTGTCCTGTATACACGGGGGATATACACTGTATGGTGATGAGGGGTCATTAATAGGAGGGTCCTCACACATCACACAGCAGCGTGTCCTGTATACACGGAGGATATACACTGTATGGAGATGAGGGGTCATTAATAGGAGGGTCCTCACACATCACACAGCAGCGTGTCCTGTATACACCGGGGATATACACTGTATGGAGATGAGGGGTCATTAATAGGACGGTCCTCACACATCACACAGCAGCGTGTCCTGTATACACGGAGGATATACACTGTATGGAGATGAGGGGTCATTAATAGGACGGTCCTCACACATCACACAGCAGCGTGTCCTGTATACACGCGGGATATACACTGTATGGTGATGAGGGGACATTAATAGGAGGGTCCTCACACATCACACAGCAGCGTGTCCTGTATACACGGAGGATATACACTGTATGGTGATGAGGGGTCATTAATAGGACGGTCCTCACACATCACACAGCAGCGTGTCCTGTATACACGGAGGATATACACTGTATGGTGATGAGGGGTCATTAATAGGACGGTCCTCACACATCACACAGCAGCGTGTCCTGTATACACGGAGGATATACACTGTATGGAGATGAGGGGTCATTAATAGGAGGGTCCTCACACATCACACAGCAGCGTGTCCTGTATACACGGAGGATATACACTTTATGGAGATGAGGGGTCATTAATAGGACGGTCCTCACACATCACACAGCAGCGTGTCCTGTATACACGGGGGATATACACTGTATGGTGATGAGGGGTCATTAATAGGAGGGTCCTCACACATCACACAGCAGCGTGTCCTGTATACACGGGGGATATACACTGTATGGAGATGAGGGGTCATTAATAGGAGGGTCCTCACACATCACACAGCAGCGTGTCCTGTATACATGGGGGATATACACTGTATGGAGATGAGGGGTCATTAATAGGAGGGTCCTCACACATCACACAGCAGCGTGTCCTGTATACACGGAGGATATACACTGTATGGAGATGAGGGGTCATTAATAGGACAGTCCTCACACATCACACAGCAGCGTGTCCTGTATACACGGAGGATATACACTGTATGGTGATGAGGGGTCATTAATAGGAGGGTCCTCACACATCACACAGCAGCGTGTCCTGTATACACGGGGGATATACACTGTATGGTGATGAGGGGTCATTAATAGGAGGGTCCTCACACATCACACAGCAGCGTGTCCTGTATACAGGGGGGATATACACTGTATGGTGATGAGGGGTCATTAATAGGACGGTCCTCACACATCACACAGCAGCGTGTCCTGTATACACCGGGGATATACACTGTATGGAGATGAGGGGTCATTAATAGGACGGTCCTCACACATCACACAGCAGCGTGTCCTGTATACACGGGGATATACACTGTATGGAGATGAGGGGTCATTAATAGGAGGGTCCTCACACATCACACAGCAGCGTGTCCTATATACACGGGGGATATACACTGTATGGAGATGAGGGGTCATTAATAGGACGGTCCTCACACATCACACAGCAGCGTGTCCTGTATACACGGGGGATATACACTGTATGGAGATGAGGGGTAATTAATAGGAGGATCCTCACACATCACACAGCAGCGTGTCCTGTATACACGGGGGATATACACTGTATGGTGATGAGGGGTCATTAATAGGAGGGTCCTCACACATCACACAGCAGTGTGTCCTGTATACACGGAGGATATACACTGTATGGAGATGAGGGGTCATTAATAGGAGGGTCCTCACACATCACACAGCAGCGTGTCCTGTATACACGGGGGATATACACTGTATGGAGATGAGGGGTCATTAATAGGACGGTCCTCACACATCACACAGCAGCGTGTCCTGTATACACCGGGGATATACACTGTATGGAGATGAGGGGTCATTAATAGGACGGTCCTCACACATCACACAGCAGTGTGTCCTGTATACACGGGGGATATACACTGTATGGAGATGAGGGGTCATTAATAGGAGGGTCCTCACACATCACACAGCAGCGTGTCCTGTATACACGGAGGATATACACTGTATGGTGATGAGGGGTCATTAATAGGAGGGTCCTCACACATCACACAGCAGTGTGTCCTGTATACACGGAGGATATACACTGTATGGAGATGAGGGGTCATTAATAGGAGGGTCCTCACACATCACACAGCAGCGTGTCCTGTATACACGGAGGATATACACTGTATGGTGATGAGGGGTCATTAATAGGACGGTCCTCACACATCACACAGCAGCGTGTCCTGTATACACGGAGGATATACACTGTATGGAGATGAGGGGTCATTAATAGGAGGGTCCTCACACATCACACAGCAGCGTGTCCTGTATACACGGAGGATATACACTTTATGGAGATGAGGGGTCATTAATAGGACGGTCCTCACACATCACACAGCAGCGTGTCCTGTATACACGGGGGATATACACTGTATGGTGATGAGGGGTCATTAATAGGAGGGTCCTCACACATCACACAGCAGCGTGTCCTGTATACACGGGGGATATACACTGTATGGAGATGAGGGGTCATTAATAGGAGGGTCCTCACACATCACACAGCAGCGTGTCCTGTATACATGGGGGATATACACTGTATGGAGATGAGGGGTCATTAATAGGAGGGTCCTCACACATCACACAGCAGCGTGTCCTGTATACACGGAGGATATACACTGTATGGAGATGAGGGGTCATTAATAGGACAGTCCTCACACATCACACAGCAGCGTGTCCTGTATACACGGAGGATATACACTGTATGGTGATGAGGGGTCATTAATAGGAGGGTCCTCACACATCACACAGCAGCGTGTCCTGTATACAGGGGGGATATACACTGTATGGTGATGAGGGGTCATTAATAGGACGGTCCTCACACATCACACAGCAGCGTGTCCTGTATACACCGGGGATATACACTGTATGGAGATGAGGGGTCATTAATAGGACGGTCCTCACACATCACACAGCAGCGTGTCCTGTATACACGGGGATATACACTGTATGGAGATGAGGGGTCATTAATAGGAGGGTCCTCACACATCACACAGCAGCGTGTCCTATATACACGGGGGATATACACTGTATGGAGATGAGGGGTCATTAATAGGACGGTCCTCACACATCACACAGCAGCGTGTCCTGTATACACGGGGGATATACACTGTATGGAGATGAGGGGTAATTAATAGGAGGATCCTCACACATCACACAGCAGCGTGTCCTGTATACACGGGGGATATACACTGTATGGTGATGAGGGGTCATTAATAGGAGGGTCCTCACACATCACACAGCAGTGTGTCCTGTATACACGGAGGATATACACTGTATGGAGATGAGGGGTCATTAATAGGAGGGTCCTCACACATCACACAGCAGCGTGTCCTGTATACACGGGGGATATACACTGTATGGAGATGAGGGGTCATTAATAGGACGGTCCTCACACATCACACAGCAGCGTGTCCTGTATACACCGGGGATATACACTGTATGGAGATGAGGGGTCATTAATAGGACGGTCCTCACACATCACACAGCAGTGTGTCCTGTATACACGGGGGATATACACTGTATGGAGATGAGGGGTCATTAATAGGAGGGTCCTCACACATCACACAGCAGCGTGTCCTGTATACACGGAGGATATACACTGTATGGTGATGAGGGGTCATTAATAGGAGGGTCCTCACACATCACACAGCAGTGTGTCCTGTATACACGGAGGATATACACTGTATGGAGATGAGGGGTCATTAATAGGAGGGTCCTCACACATCACACAGCAGCGTGTCCTGTATACACGGAGGATATACACTGTATGGTGATGAGGGGTCATTAATAGGAGGGTCCTCACACATCACACAGCAGCGTGTCCTGTATACACGGAGGATATACACTGTATGGTGATGAGGGGTCATTAATAGGAGGGTCCTCACACATCACACAGCAGCGTGTCCTGTATACACGGAGGATATACACTGTATGGTGATGAGGGGTCATTAATAGGAGGGTCCTCACACATCACACAGCAGCGTGTCCTGTATACACGGGGGATATACACTGTATGGTGATGAGGGGTCATTAATAGGAGGGTCCTCACACATCACACAGCAGCGTGTCCTGTATACAGGGGGGATATACACTGTATGGTGATGAGGGGTCATTAATAGGACGGTCCTCACACATCACACAGCAGCGTGTCCTGTATACACCGGGGATATACACTGTATGGAGATGAGGGGTCATTAATAGGACGGTCCTCACACATCACACAGCAGCGTGTCCTGTATACACGGGGATATACACTGTATGGAGATGAGGGGTCATTAATAGGAGGGTCCTCACACATCACACAGCAGCGTGTCCTATATACACGGGGGATATACACTGTATGGAGATGAGGGGTCATTAATAGGACGGTCCTCACACATCACACAGCAGCGTGTCCTGTATACACGGGGGATATACACTGTATGGAGATGAGGGGTAATTAATAGGAGGATCCTCACACATCACACAGCAGCGTGTCCTGTATACACGGGGGATATACACTGTATGGTGATGAGGGGTCATTAATAGGAGGGTCCTCACACATCACACAGCAGTGTGTCCTGTATACACGGAGGATATACACTGTATGGAGATGAGGGGTCATTAATAGGAGGGTCCTCACACATCACACAGCAGCGTGTCCTGTATACACGGGGGATATACACTGTATGGAGATGAGGGGTCATTAATAGGACGGTCCTCACACATCACACAGCAGCGTGTCCTGTATACACCGGGGATATACACTGTATGGAGATGAGGGGTCATTAATAGGACGGTCCTCACACATCACACAGCAGTGTGTCCTGTATACACGGGGGATATACACTGTATGGAGATGAGGGGTCATTAATAGGAGGGTCCTCACACATCACACAGCAGCGTGTCCTGTATACACGGAGGATATACACTGTATGGTGATGAGGGGTCATTAATAGGAGGGTCCTCACACATCACACAGCAGTGTGTCCTGTATACACGGAGGATATACACTGTATGGAGATGAGGGGTCATTAATAGGAGGGTCCTCACACATCACACAGCAGCGTGTCCTGTATACACGGAGGATATACACTGTATGGTGATGAGGGGTCATTAATAGGACGGTCCTCACACATCACACAGCAGCGTGTCCTGTATACACGGAGGATATACACTGTATGGAGATGAGGGGTCATTAATAGGAGGGTCCTCACACATCACACAGCAGCGTGTCCTGTATACACGGAGGATATACACTTTATGGAGATGAGGGGTCATTAATAGGACGGTCCTCACACATCACACAGCAGCGTGTCCTGTATACACGGGGGATATACACTGTATGGTGATGAGGGGTCATTAATAGGAGGGTCCTCACACATCACACAGCAGCGTGTCCTGTATACACGGGGGATATACACTGTATGGAGATGAGGGGTCATTAATAGGAGGGTCCTCACACATCACACAGCAGCGTGTCCTGTATACATGGGGGATATACACTGTATGGAGATGAGGGGTCATTAATAGGAGGGTCCTCACACATCACACAGCAGCGTGTCCTGTATACACGGAGGATATACACTGTATGGAGATGAGGGGTCATTAATAGGACAGTCCTCACACATCACACAGCAGCGTGTCCTGTATACACGGAGGATATACACTGTATGGTGATGAGGGGTCATTAATAGGAGGGTCCTCACACATCACACAGCAGCGTGTCCTGTATACACGGGGGATATACACTGTATGGTGATGAGGGGTCATTAATAGGAGGGTCCTCACACATCACACAGCAGCGTGTCCTGTATACAGGGGGGATATACACTGTATGGTGATGAGGGGTCATTAATAGGACGGTCCTCACACATCACACAGCAGCGTGTCCTGTATACACCGGGGATATACACTGTATGGAGATGAGGGGTCATTAATAGGACGGTCCTCACACATCACACAGCAGCGTGTCCTGTATACACGGGGATATACACTGTATGGAGATGAGGGGTCATTAATAGGAGGGTCCTCACACATCACACAGCAGCGTGTCCTATATACACGGGGGATATACACTGTATGGAGATGAGGGGTCATTAATAGGACGGTCCTCACACATCACACAGCAGCGTGTCCTGTATACACGGGGGATATACACTGTATGGAGATGAGGGGTAATTAATAGGAGGATCCTCACACATCACACAGCAGCGTGTCCTGTATACACGGGGGATATACACTGTATGGTGATGAGGGGTCATTAATAGGAGGGTCCTCACACATCACACAGCAGTGTGTCCTGTATACACGGAGGATATACACTGTATGGAGATGAGGGGTCATTAATAGGAGGGTCCTCACACATCACACAGCAGCGTGTCCTGTATACACGGGGGATATACACTGTATGGAGATGAGGGGTCATTAATAGGACGGTCCTCACACATCACACAGCAGCGTGTCCTGTATACACCGGGGATATACACTGTATGGAGATGAGGGGTCATTAATAGGACGGTCCTCACACATCACACAGCAGTGTGTCCTGTATACACGGGGGATATACACTGTATGGAGATGAGGGGTCATTAATAGGAGGGTCCTCACACATCACACAGCAGCGTGTCCTGTATACACGGAGGATATACACTGTATGGTGATGAGGGGTCATTAATAGGAGGGTCCTCACACATCACACAGCAGTGTGTCCTGTATACACGGAGGATATACACTGTATGGAGATGAGGGGTCATTAATAGGAGGGTCCTCACACATCACACAGCAGCGTGTCCTGTATACACGGAGGATATACACTGTATGGTGATGAGGGGTCATTAATAGGAGGGTCCTCACACATCACACAGCAGCGTGTCCTGTATACACGGAGGATATACACTGTATGGTGATGAGGGGTCATTAATAGGAGGGTCCTCACACATCACACAGCAGTGTGTCCTGTATACACGGAGGATATACACTGTATGGTGATGAGGGGTCATTAATAGGACGGTCCTCACACATCACACAGCAGCGTGTCCTGTATACACCGGGGATATACACTGTATGGAGATGAGGGGTCATTAATAGGACGGTCCTCACACATCACACAGCAGTGTGTCCTGTATACACGGGGGATATACACTGTATGGAGATGAGGGGTCATTAATAGGAGGGTCCTCACACATCACACAGCAGCGTGTCCTGTATACACGGAGGATATACACTGTATGGTGATGAGGGGTCATTAATAGGAGGGTCCTCACACATCACACAGCAGCGTGTCCTGTATACACGGAGGATATACACTGTATGGTGATGAGGGGTCATTAATAGGAGGGTCCTCACACATCACACAGCAGTGTGTCCTGTATACACGGGGGATATACACTGTATGGAGATGAGGGGTCATTAATAGGAGGGTCCTCACACATCACACAGCAGCGTGTCCTGTATACACGGGGGATATACACTGTATGGAGATGAGGGGTCATTAATAGGAGGGTCCTCACACATCACACAGCAGTGTGTCCTGTATACACGGAGGATATACACTGTATGGAGATGAGGGGTCATTAATAGGACGGTCCTCACACATCACACAGCAGCGTGTCCTGTATACACGGAGGATATACACTGTATGGAGATGAGGGGTCATTAATAGGAGGGTCCTCACACATCACACAGCAGCGTGTCCTGTATACACGGAGGATATACACTTTATGGAGATGAGGGGTCATTAATAGGACGGTCCTCACACATCACACAGCAGCGTGTCCTGTATACACGGGGGATATACACTGTATGGTGATGAGGGGTCATTAATAGGAGGGTCCTCACACATCACACAGCAGCGTGTCCTGTATACACGGGGGATATACACTGTATGGAGATGAGGGGTCATTAATAGGAGGGTCCTCACACATCACACAGCAGCGTGTCCTGTATACATGGGGGATATACACTGTATGGAGATGAGGGGTCATTAATAGGAGGGTCCTCACACATCACACAGCAGCGTGTCCTGTATACACGGAGGATATACACTGTATGGAGATGAGGGGTCATTAATAGGACGGTCCTCACACATCACACAGCAGCGTGTCCTGTATACACGGAGGATATACACTGTATGGTGATGAGGGGTCATTAATAGGAGGGTCCTCACACATCACACAGCAGCGTGTCCTGTATACAGGGGGGATATACACTGTATGGAGATGAGGGGTCATTAATAGGACGGTCCTCACACATCACACAGCAGCGTGTCCTGTATACAGGGGGGATATACACTGTATGGTGATGAGGGGTCATTAATAGGACGGTCCTCACACATCACACAGCAGCGTGTCCTGTATACACGGGTGATATACACTGTATGGAGATGAGGGGTCATTAATAGGAGGGTCCTCACACATCACACAGCAGCGTGTCCTGTATACAGGGGGGATATACACTGTATGGTGATGAGGGGTCATTAATAGGACGGTCCTCACACATCACACAGCAGCGTGTCCTGTATACACCGGGGATATACACTGTATGGTGATGAGGGGTCATTAATAGGAGGGTCCTCACACATCACACAGCAGCGTGTCCTGTATACACGGGGGATATACACTGTATGGAGATGAGGGGTCATTAATAGGAGGGTCCTCACACATCAC
Organism: Phyllobates terribilis; assembly: GCF_046119375.1. Lineage (NCBI taxonomy): Eukaryota > Metazoa > Chordata > Amphibia > Anura > Dendrobatidae > Phyllobates > Phyllobates terribilis. The sequence goes on along the minus strand of NW_027362765.1, from coordinate 341,612,891 downwards.
ACAGCAGCGTGTCCTATATACACGGGGGATATACACTGTATGGAGATGAGGGGTCATTAATAGGACGATCCTCACACATCACACAGCAGCGTGTCCTGTATACACGGGGGATATACACTGTATGGAGATGAGGGGTAATTAATAGGAGGATCCTCACACATCACACAGCAGCGTGTCCTGTATACACGGGGGATATACACTGTATGGTGATGAGGGGTCATTAATAGGAGGGTCCTCACACATCACACAGCAGTGTGTCCTGTATACACGGAGGATATACACTGTATGGAGATGAGGGGTCATTAATAGGAGGGTCCTCACACATCACACAGCAGCGTGTCCTGTATACACGGGGGATATACACTGTATGGAGATGAGGGGTCATTAATAGGACGGTCCTCACACATCACACAGCAGCGTGTCCTGTATACACCGGGGATATACACTGTATGGAGATGAGGGGTCATTAATAGGACGGTCCTCACACATCACACAGCAGTGTGTCCTGTATACACGGGGGATATACACTGTATGGTGATGAGGGGTCATTAATAGGAGGGTCCTCACACATCACACAGCAGCGTGTCCTGTATACACGGGGGATATACACTGTATGGAGATGAGGGGTCATTAATAGGAGGGTCCTCACACATCACACAGCAGCGTGTCCTGTATACACGGAGGATATACACTGTATGGTGATGAGGGGTCATTAATAGGAGGGTCCTCACACATCACACAGCAGTGTGTCCTGTATACACGGAGGATATACACTGTATGGAGATGAGGGGTCATTAATAGGACGATCCTCACACATCACACAGCATTGTGTCCTGTATACACGGGGGATATACACTGTATGGAGATGAGGGGTCATTAATAGGAGGGTCCTCACACATCACACAGCAGCGTGTCCTGTATACACGGAGGATATACACTGTATGGTGATGAGGGGTCATTAATAGGAGGGTCCTCACACATCACACAGCAGTGTGTCCTGTATACACGGGGGATATACACTGTATGGAGATGAGGGGTCATTAATAGGAGGGTCCTCACACATCACACAGCAGCGTGTCCTGTATACACGGGGGATATACACTGTATGGAGATGAGGGGTCATTAATAGGAGGGTCCTCACACATCACACAGCAGTGTGTCCTGTATACACGGAGGATATACACTGTATGGAGATGAGGGGTCATTAATAGGACGGTCCTCACACATCACACAGCAGCGTGTACTGTATACACGGGGGATATACACTGTATGGTGATGAGGGGTCATTAATAGGAGGGTCCTCACACATCACACAGCAGCGTGTCCTGTATACACGGAGGATATACACTGTATGGAGATGAGGGGTCATTAATAGGACGGTCCTCACACATCACACAGCAGCGTGTACTGTATACACGGGGGATATACACTGTATGGTGATGAGGGGTCATTAATAGGACGGTCCTCACACATCACACAGCAGCGTGTCCTGTATACACGGAGGATATACACGGTATGGAGATGAGGGGTCATTAATAGGACGGTCCTCACACATCACACAGCAGCGTGTACTGTATACACGGGGGATATACACTGTATGGTGATGAGGGGTCATTAATAGGAGGGTCCTCACACATCACACAGCAGCGTGTCCTGTATACACGGGGGATATACACTGTATGGTGATGAGGGGTCATTAATAGGACGGTCCTCACACATCACACAGCAGCGTGTCCTGTATACACGGAGGATATACACTGTATGGTGATGAGGGGTCATTAATAGGACGGTCCTCACACATCACACAGCAGCGTGTCCTGTATACACGGAGGATATACACTGTATGGTGATGAGGGGTCATTAATAGGACGGTCCTCACACATCACACAGCAGCGTGTCCTGTATACACGGGGGATATACACTGTATGGAGATGAGGGGTCATTAATAGGAGGGTCCTCACACATCACACAGCAGCGTGTCCTGTATACACGGGGGATATACACTGTATGGTGATGAGGGGTCATTAATAGGAGGGTCCTCACACATCACACAGCAGCGTGTCCTGTATACACGGGGGATATACACTGTATGGTGATGAGGGGTCATTAATAGGAGGGTCCTCACACATCACACAGCAGCGTGTCCTGTATACACGGGGGATATACACTGTATGGTGATGAGGGGTCATTAATAGGACGGTCCTCACACATCACACAGCAGCGTGTCCTGTATACACGGAGGATATACACTGTATGGTGATGAGGGGTCATTAATAGGACGGTCCTCACACATCACACAGCAGCGTGTCCTGTATACACGGAGGATATACACTGTATGGTGATGAGGGGTCATTAATAGGACAGTCCTCACACATCACACAGCAGCGTGTCCTGTATACACGGGGGATATACACTGTATGGAGATGAGGGGTCATTAATAGGACGGTCCTCACACATCACACAGCAGCGTGTCCTGTATACACGGGGGATATACACTGTATGGTGATGAGGGGTCATTAATAGGACGGTCCTCACACATCACACAGCAGCGTGTCCTGTATACACGGAGGATATACACTGTATGGTGATGAGGGGTCATTAATAGGACGGTCCTCACACATCACACAGCAGCGTGTCCTGTATACACGGAGGATATACACTGTATGGTGATGAGGGATCATTAATAGGACGATCCTCACACATCACACAGCAGCGTGTCCTGTATACACGGGGGATATACACTGTATGGAGATGAGGGGTCATTAATAGGACGATCCTCACACATCACACAGCAGCGTGTCCTGTATACACGGAGGATATACACTGTATGGTGATGAGGGATCATTAATAGGAGGGTCCTCACACATCACACAGCAGCGTGTCCTGTATACACCGGGGATATACACTGTATGGAGATGAGGGGTCATTAATAGGACGGTCCTCACACATCACACAGCAGCGTGTCCTGTATACACGGAGGATATACACTGTATGGAGATGAGGGGTCATTAATAGGACGGTCCTCACACATCACACAGCAGCGTGTCCTGTATACACGGGGGATATACACTGTATGGAGATGAGGGGTCATTAATAGGAGGGTCCTCACACATCACACAGCAGCGTGTCCTGTATACACGGAGGATATACACTGTATGGTGATGAGGGGTCATTAATAGGACGGTCCTCACACATCACACAGCAGCGTGTCCTGTATACACGGAGGATATACACTGTATGGTGATGAGGGGTCATTAATAGGAGGGTCCTCACACATCACACAGCAGCGTGTCCTGTATACACGGGGGATATACACTGTATGGTGATGAGGGGTCATTAATAGGAGGGTCCTCACACATCACACAGCAGCGTGTCCTGTATACAGGGGGGATATACACTGTATGGAGATGAGGGGTCATTAATAGGACGGTCCTCACACATCACACAGCAGCGTGTCCTGTATACACCGGGGATATACACTGTATGGAGATGAGGGGTCATTAATAGGACGGTCCTCACACATCACACAGCAGCGTGTCCTGTATACACCGGGGATATACACTGTATGGAGATGAGGGGTCATTAATAGGAGGGTCCTCACACATCACACAGCAGCGTGTCCTATATACACGGGGGATATACACTGTATGGAGATGAGGGGTCATTAATAGGACGGTCCTCACACATCACACAGCAGCGTGTCCTGTATACACGGGGGATATACACTGTATGGAGATGAGGGGTAATTAATAGGAGGGTCCTCACACATCACACAGCAGTGTGTCCTGTATACACGGAGGATATACACTGTATGGAGATGAGGGGTCATTAATAGGAGGGTCCTCACACATCACACAGCAGCGTGTCCTGTATACACGGGGGATATACACTGTATGGAGATGAGGGGTCATTAATAGGAGGGTCCTCACACATCACACAGCAGCGTGTCCTGTATACACCGGGGATATACACTGTATGGAGATGAGGGGTCATTAATAGGACGGTCCTCACACATCACACAGCAGTGTGTCCTGTATACACGGAGGATATACACTGTATGGAGATGAGGGGTCATTAATAGGACGGTCCTCACACATCACACAGCAGCGTGTCCTGTATACACGGAGGATATACACTGTATGGTGATGAGGGGTCATTAATAGGAGGGTCCTCACACATCACACAGCAGTGTGTCCTGTATACACGGAGGATATACACTGTATGGAGATGAGGGGTCATTAATAGGACGGTCCTCACACATCACACAGCAGCGTGTCCTGTATACACGGAGGATATACACTGTATGGTGATGAGGGGTCATTAATAGGAGGGTCCTCACACATCACACAGCAGCGTGTCCTGTATACACTGGGGATATACACTGTATGGAGATGAGGGGTCATTAATAGGAGGGTCCTCACACATCACACAGCAGCGTGTCCTGTATACACGGGGGATATACACTGCATGGTGATGAGGGGTCATTAATAGGAGGGTCCTCACACATCACACAGCAGCGTGTCCTGTATACAGGGGGGATATACACTGTATGGTGATGAGGGGTCATTAATAGGAGGGTCCTCACACATCACACAGCAGCGTGTCCTGTATACACGGGGGATATACACTGTATGGTGATGAGGGGTCATTAATAGGAGGGTCCTCACACATCACACAGCAGCGTGTCCTGTATACACGGGGGATATACACTGTATGGTGATGAGGGGTCATTAATAGGAGGGTCCTCACACATCACACAGCAGTGTGTACTGTATACACGGAGGATATACACTGTATGGAGATGAGGGGTCATTAATAGGACGGTCCTCACACATCACACAGCAGCGTGTCCTGTATACACGGGGGATATACACTGTATGGTGATGAGGGGTCATTAATAGGAGGGTCCTCACACATCACACAGCAGCGTGTCCTGTATACACGGGGGATATACACTGTATGGTGATGAGGGGTCATTAATAGGACGGTCCCCACACATCACACAGCAGCGTGTCCTGTATACACGGGGGATATACACTGTATGGTGATGAGGGGTCATTAATAGGAGGGTCCTCACACATCACACAGCAGCGTGTCCTGTATACACGGGGGATATACACTGTATGGAGATGAGGGGTCATTAATAGGAGGGTCCTCACACATCACACAGCAGCGTGTCCTGTATACACGGAGGATATACACTGTATGGTAATGAGGGGTCATTAATAGGACGGTCCTCACACATCACACAGCAGCGTGTCCTGTATACACGGAGGATATACACTGTATGGAGATGAGGGGTCATTAATAGGACGGTCCTCACACATCACAGAGCAGCGTGTCCTGTATACACGGGGGATATAGACTGTATGGTGATGAGGGGTCATTAATAGGACGGTCCTCACACATCACACAGCAGCGTGTCCTGTATACACGGAGGATATACACTGTATGGAGATGAGGGGTCATTAATAGGACGGTCCTCACACATCACACAGCAGCGTGTCCTGTATACACGGGGGATATAGACTGTATGGTGATGAGGGGTCATTAATAGGAGGGTCCTCACACATCACACAGCAGCGTGTCCTGTATACACGGGGGATATACACTGTATGGTGATGAGGGGTCATTAATAGGACGGTCCTCACGCCTCACACAGCAGTGTGTCCTGTATACACGGGGGATATACACTGTATGGTGATGAGGGGTCATTAATAGGAGGGTCCTCACACATCACACAGCAGCGTGTCCTGTATACACGGGGGATATACACTGTATGGTGATGAGGGGTCATTAATAGGAGGGTCCTCACACATCACACAGCAGCGTGTCCTGTATACACCGGGGATATACACTGTATGGAGATGAGGGGTCATTAATAGGAGGGTCCTCACACATCACACAGCAGCGTGTCCTGTATACACGGGGGATATACACTGTATGGTGATGAGGGGTCATTAATAGGAGGGTCCTCACACATCACACAGCAGCGTGTCCTGTATACACGGGGGATATACACTGTATGGTGATGAGGGGTCATTAATAGGAGGGTCCTCACACATCACACAGCAGCGTGTCCTGTATACACGGGGGATATACACTGTATGGTGATGAGGGGTCATTAATAGGAGGGTCCTCACACATCACACAGCAGCGTGTACTGTATACACGGAGGATATACACTGTATGGAGATGAGGAGTCATTAATAGGACGGTCCCCACACATCACACAGCAGCGTGTCCTGTATACACGGAGGATATACACTGTATGGAGATGAGGGGTCATTAATAGGAGGGTCCTCACACATCACACAGCAGCGTGTCCTGTATACACGGAGGATATACACTGTATGGAGATGAGGGGTCATTAATAGGAGGGTCCTCACACATCACACAGCATCGTGTCCTGTATACACGGAGGATATACACTGTATGGAGATGAGGGGTCATTAATAGGACGGTCGTCACACATCACATAGCAGCGTGTCCTGTATACACGGAGGATATACACTGTATGGTGATGAGGGGTCATTAATAGGACGGTCCTCACACATCACACAGCATCGTGTCCTGTATACACGGGGGATATACACTGTATGGAGATGAGGGGTCATTAATAGGAGGGTCCTCACACATCACACAGCAGCGTGTCCTGTATACACGGAGGATATACACTGTATGGTGATGAGGGGTCATTAATAGGAGGGTCCTCACACATCACACAGCAGCGTGTCCTGTATACACGGGGGATATACACTGTATGGAGATGAGGGGTCATTAATAGGAGGGTCCTCACACATCACACAGCAGCGTGTCCTGTATACACGGGGGATATACACTGTATGGTGATGAGGGGTCATTAATAGGAGGGTCCTCACACATCACACAGCAGCGTGTCCTGTATACACGGAGGATATACACTGTATGGAGATGAGGGGTCATTAATAGGACGGTCCTCACACATCACACAGCAGCGTGTCCTGTATACACGGAGGATATACACTGTATGGTGATGAGGGGTCATTAATAGGAGGGTCCTCACACATCACACAGCAGCGTGTCCTGTATACACGGGGGATATACACTGTATGGTGATGAGGGGTCATTAATAGGACGGTCCTCACACATCACACAGCAGCGTGTCCTGTATACAGGGGGGATATACACTGTATGGTGATGAGGGGTCATTAATAGGAGGGTCCTCACACATCACACAGCAGCGTGTCCTGTATACACGGGGGATATACACTGTATAGTGATGAGGGGTCATTAATAGGAGGGTCCTCACACATCACACAGCAGCGTGTCCTGTATACAGGGGGGATATACACTGTATGGTGATGAGGGGTCATTAATAGGACGGTCCTCACACATCACACAGCAGCGTGTCCTGTATACACGGGGGATATACACTGTATAGTGATGAGGGGTCATTAATAGGAGGGTCCTCACACATCACACAGCAGCGTGTCCTGTATACACGGAGGATATACACTGTATGGTGATGAGGGGTCATTAATAGGAGGGTCCTCACACATCACACAGCAGCGTGTCCTGTATACACGGGGGATATACACTGTATGGTGATGAGGGGTCATTAATAGGACGGTCCTCACACATCACACAGCAGTGTGTCCTGTATACACGGAGGATATACACTGTATGGAGATGAGGGGTCATTAATAGTAGGGTCCTCACACATCACACAGCAGCGTGTCCTGTATACACGGGGGATATACACTGTATGGAGATGAGGGGTCATTAATAGGAGGGTCCTCACACATCACACAGCAGCGTGTCCTGTATACACGGAGGATATACACTGTATGGAGATGAGGGGTCATTAATAGGAGGGTCCTCACACATCACACAGCAGCGTGTCCTGTATACACGGGGGATATACACTGTATGGTGATGAGGGGTCATTAATAGGACGGTCCTCACACATCACACAGCAGCGTGTCCTGTATACACGGGGGATATACACTGTATGGAGATGAGGGGTCATTAATAGGAGGATCCTCACACATCACACAGCAGCGTGTCCTGTATACACGGAGGATATACACTGTATGGTGATGAGGGGTCATTAATAGGACGGTCCTCACACATCACACAGCAGCGTGTCCTGTATACACGGAGGATATACACTGTATGGTGATGAGGGGTCATTAATAGGAGGGTCCTCACACATCACACAGCAGTGTGTCCTGTATACACGGAGGATATACACTGTATGGAGATGAGGGGTCATTAATAGGAGGGTCCTCACACATCACACAGCAGCGTGTCCTGTATACACGGGGGATATACACTGTATGGAGATGAGGGGTCATTAATAGGAGGGTCCTCACACATCACACAGCAGTGTGTCCTGGCCTTTAGTCCCCTTTGTGTCTTGGCTTTTGGTGGTAATCGTCCTGTAATGGTCGCCTCTCCATGCTGTTGGTCGTCTTCTGGCTGTCCTGTCTCTAACATTAGTATTCTTGGTCCTGCAGGAGGACCACGGCCGGTCCTGGATTCTGCCGATCATCCAGGGCTTTGTGCAGATTGAGGAACTTGTTGTGAACTATAACGAGTCTTCGGATGATGAGAAGAGTAGTCCTGAGACGCCTCCACAAGAGGCCACATGTGTGGATGATGTCCACCCCCGCTTCTTGGTGGCCCTTATTTCTCGTAGGAGCAGACATAGGGCAGGTGAGTGCCAACTCTTTTCTAGCATGGGGCACATGTTTCTGGGGTGTAATGGCTGGATCCATCCCACCATTACAGGAATCTGCATGTGAAGCTATGTCCGCCTCATTCCGGTGATTGTGATGACCTGACATCTTCAACTAAGGTTCTCTCCTTGTGACTGATAGTGATGGAAAGACTCTGTGTTCAAGAGATTGAGAGTTGGGCTATGTGCCCACCATGCTGAAATGCCCCGCATGTTTCCTCAGCGTTTCTGCATCTACCTGGCAGAAAAAAACGCATGCGGATTGAGCGTGCGGATTGCACGTGCGGATTGTACGTGCGGATTGTACGTGCGGGTTGTGCATGCGGATTGTGCGTGCGGATTGTGCGTGCGGGTTGTGCATGCGGATTGTACGTGCGGATTGTGCGTGCGGGTTGTGCATGCGGATTGTACGTGCGGATTGTACATGCGGATTGTACATGCGTTTTTCCTGCCAGGGACATGCGGATGTGAAGCGTTCTTCACTTGCATTTCCGCATGCGGGTTGACGAGTGATTTTAGCATCACTTGGAAAGTGCTTGACAACTTGGTCACACTATATAAATCCATGCAACCGGCAGATATAGTGTGACCGAAAGAATGGTAAAAAATAAAAAAATAAATCTATACTTACCTTCTGATGGCCCCCGCAGTTTTGCTTCCCTCCATTATGGCTGCCGGCAGCTTGCGGTACACTGTCCTGAAGGACCTGCCGTCACATGACTAAATGACGTCAGCGCAGGTCCTTCATTCCATCGCGAACTGCCGGCATGCGGGGAGGAGCGCAGCACGGGCCATCAGAAGGTAAGCATAATATTCATTTTTTATTTTATTCTTTTTTTTAAAGGTTCTATGGTAGGGGGGTGGTCCGGAGGAGAGTCTCCTCTTCTCCAGACCCGGGTACTATCCGCACATTGAAACACATGGATTCCACATGTACAGATACAGTGATGCGTAATCCAAGCGATTCAATGCAAGTCAATGGCGGTGAAAACACAGCACTTCCGCAAAATAATTGTTAGTGCTGCGTTTTTTTCCGCAGTGATAATCCGCAGGGGAAATTTCCGCAGCATCTGCACAGCATGCGGATTATCATTGGGGAACATGGCAGGCCTTCTACCAAGCATTTTCTTATCGTTTCTGCCATGTTTTTGCCGCTGCGGAAACACTTAAAAACCTCATGGTGGGCACACAGCCTTAGAGCTGTGACGTGGGCCTGGTGTAGGCGTGGAAGGCTGTGTGAGGAACATCTGTCATCCATCTTGAGAATTATAGTTTCATTGTTTCCAGAGGGTCCTTAGGGGGCTACAATCCTCTACATCCTCTACCCACTGGTGATTGATGGATAGATGAGTAGAGAGCCGTCTGTAGAAGGGCGGTAAATCGGCCATTTTGAAGTCCTTTACCCCCCCTGGACTGCACAGACACGTTCCCTAACTCTCCAACAGTACTAGTTCAGCTTCTCTTACATGTTCTTGCTTACAGGAAGTCCAGCATTTATTAGTCTGATGAATCTCAGACGTTCTGCTTCTCCAGGATCTGCGTTGTGATTTCACTCCGCTCTGTATCGAAGCCTTGACCTTTCCATTTATAGGACAGATATATAAAGCATCGACCATTCTGTCTCCGCTCTTGATGACACGAGACCTTACCTATGATGCCATCTTGATAAGTTACTGCGTCTCCAAAACTCATTTTGAAACCAAAGAAAAGTTGTATTTTGTTTTTTGATTAGTAATAACATGGAGAAATTGATTTGTAGTTGACGATCCAATATAATGAAATGTGCAACAAAACCAAAAGGCGCTGAAGGCCGCCATCATTGGTAGGAGAGGCTTCATCTCCCTCAGATGACCCCTCTGAAATATGGCCAAGGCAGTCTTAGACATCCTTATGCCAGTACTTGACATTGGCCTACTGTAAGCGTGGACCACCCTGGTCTGCAGGTCAGACCTTCCTTTAGCATTACCTGTCCTGCATCTGGTGGGGCCTGTGTCTCCGTTCCTCTCTGTGGGGGGCTTCCCTGATATACAGCCCTGCAGACTGGCCGGAGTCAGGACTTCCTTGACCCTCTTCCATGCTTTGAATGAAATGTAAGTGATGTGTAAGGCGGTGGGTTGTGAGGTCCTCTGCCCACTCGGGTTGGAAAGACACACGTTGGGGATTGTTGTGTCTTGTGAAGGATGGTTATCTAAGGTGAGGCCGGATCCTGGTTCCAGCCTATGAACTATGAGAGACTGGGGATCATCTGCCACTTACTGTTGTCAGTAGGATTGAGCGAGTATGTTCTGTTAACCCTTTCGCTGAGTATGCTCGGGCCGAGCTCCGAGTATTTACAGCTGCTCGGTGATAAGGTTGAATCGCTCCCCATGATTTGAGACTGTTTGACAGCTTTATTACATGTGAAGAATGTCTGCTTCTTACACATTCCTCACATGTAATAAAACCGTCAAACAGTCACAAATCATGTGGAGCGATTCAACCATATCACCGAGCAGCTGTAAATACTCGGAGCTCGGCTCGAGCATACTCGCCGAAAGGGTTAATAGAACATACTCGCTCATCTCTAGTTGTCACCCATTTTGGTTTCCCTGCTGGATTTGAGAAACTATTCTAAGGAGCAGTGTCTTATTTTTCTTGGCATTGGATTACTGGGTGGCGCCCACAGATTTGCTCCCGTGACCTTGAGACCTTATATTAGTGTTTGTCTGGTTGGTCACCGATCTGCCGTGCCTGTGGGCACTGTCACTCGCCCCGTCACAAACTGTCCCGGCCTTCTCAGATCTCATTGTCACAAGTAACCACCCGAAGAATCACAGCGATGGAACAGCGGGTATGAGACGTGGAGGATTGGGGTATCTCTGATATAGCGGATGAAGAGCGCCAGCTCCGCCATGTAACTGAACAGTTAGACCATCTTGGAAACCGTCTACTAACCGGTAAAAGACCTGCTACAACTTGGCTCCCAAATGCTTTATGGTCCTGACTCTTACAACTGAAAGGTCCCGTCGTCGGGGACCAGACAAGCAAAACTCTACACAACGTACAAGACCCGTTATTCTTAAACTACTCAACTACAAAGAGAAAATCTAAATTCTGGAGGCTTAAAGAAAAGGCCCCCATATACCATACAATGGCACAATCTCCTAATCCGCCATGATTTCTCTGCAAATATATCTTCAAAACGTAAACTCCAATCTGCAAAGATATCTCCAACCAAAACTTGTGCGGTGTTCTCCTTTTATACGGCCAAACTTTGGATTTCGTTAAATAGAAGACTCCACTTTTTTGAAGATCCAAGTACTGTAAAGTTCAGGACTTGGTAAAGGCCTCATCACCCGCTACCTGGACTAGGAGATCTGACAGAACGGGCCCTCTCCACTTGTGACTTTTTCCTCTTTTTGACTGTTTAGATGATTTTCTTTATTAACATTGATTTTGTTAAGTACCGTACCTGGGTGGTCTACCCAACAAGAGTCTTGTACCACACTCCAATGTTACATAACGTTCTTCCATTATTTAGGGTTGGGAGGGAGTTGGTTCGAGGGACTCTGACAATCATCTAGGAATAGTGACGTGTGGCTTTGGCTTCTTTGACTCTGAATTCTTGCTTTATGAAGTCCTGTTTGCTGGGGTAGGGGCTCTTTAGCCAAAATGTTCACTGGTCAGATTTTATTCTTGCCCCCTATAGGTATAGACAACACACAAGGAACCACACAATTAATTCTACATCACTTAAATGGCTTCAACTTAATGATTAAACTACGTAAAGTCTTTGACCAAATCACTAAAATTTGTAGGAATTTTACAATAAATCCATTGGCTCCACCTATAAAAAAAACAATCCTTCTGAGGGATCTGAAGCTTTATATACCAAGAAAAAACTATTTCCAAGTGATCTTGACTGATTAGTGCTTGAAGTAATTGAAGCTCTTGTAGATTTATCATAATCCGATCACTTATCGAACAGCAATAACACTGTATAGTCAATATATAAGCTCCAAATACAAACTAACACAAAAGCTTTATTCTTTAACAAAATTTTTTAAAATCTTCAGGAATGAATTATTGGAGGAGAACTACCGTATTTTTCAGATTAAAAGACGCACCTTTTTCCTCCAAAATTTTGGAGGAAAGTGGGGGGTGCGTCTTATAGTCCGATATCCATAAATGCTGTGGGTGGTGGGGATGTGGGGAAAGCGACAGCAGCGGGGCACAGGAGGCAGCAGCCGCCTGCTGCAGCCTACACTGTGCCCGCTGCTAAAGAAAATGAATATTCACTGCTCCCCACTCCCATGGGTGTTGTAAATATTCATGGCCTTTAATAGCGGGCACGCTGACCGCCGAGCGCAGCAGGAGCCGCACTGCGGCTAACAGTGTGCGCGCTATTAGGGAGAATGAATGGTCACTGCTCCCCACGCACACAGTCCCGGCGTGGGGAGCAGTGACAATTCTGGCACAGAGAGGAACACAGCGCTGGAGGAGAGAGGAAGCGAGTATGATTGTTTATTTTTTTCTGTGCAGCGTGACAGGGATCAGAGGGTGCCAAGCATAACATGATGAGTGGGCCATACATACAGGGACGAAGGGTGCCATATATACCAGGAAAAGGGATGAGGGGGGCCATATATACAAGGATGAGGGGTGCTATACATACCAGGAAGAGGGATGAGGGGAGTCATACATAGATGGATGAAGGGGGCCATACATGTAGGGATGAAGGGGGCCATATATGCAGGGATGAAGGGGCCATACATGCAGGGATGAATGGGGCCATACATGCAGGGATGAAGGGGGCCATACATGCAGGGATGAAGGGAGCCATACATGTAGGGATGAAGGGGGCCATACATGCCGGGATGAAGGGGGCCATACATACAGGGATGAAGGGGGCCATACATACCAGGAAGAGGGATGAGGGGAGCCATATATACAATGATGAGGGGGGGGGCATATATACAGGGATGAAGGGTGCCATGCATACCCGGAAGGGGGATGAGGGGGCCATACATACAGGGATGAGGGTGCCATACATACCAGGAAGAGGGATGAGGGGGGCCATATATACAAGGATGAAGAGTGCCATACATACCAGGAAGAGGAATGAAGGTACCATACATACCAGGATGGGTGTGAGGGGGGGCCATACATAACAGGATGAAGGGTGCCATACATACCAGGAAGAGGGGTGAGGGGGCCATGCATATCAGGATGGGGGATATTAACAGAATTGGGGGACTTTACCCCTATAACAGTGTCAGCAGCAGACACCCTCCCCCTTAACAGGGCATCATGACCACATTTTTTGCTTACATTTTTTTCTATTTTTCTTTCCTAAAACCTAGGTGCGTCCTATAGTCTGAAAAATACGGTAAATGTTGTTCTTGACCCTTTTATGGACAGATCTGGTCCTTCTATCGGTGGGAACATCTCCGCTCCCCGATTCATAGAGTAGCTGGATCTAGCGGACTCCTGGCTTCTATGGCTGATTACATGATCTGCCTTCCAGACTTGATCATTGGCTCGTCATGTAGACTACAAACCATCAAAATACATTAAAACTCCATTTCAGATCACGCTTTTGTCACACTGGATTTAGATCTTCCTACACCTAAATCTGACGTTGAGGTTCAGATTTCCCTCGCACCTCCACATTACTCATCTCTTCAGACACTTTTTGGAGGCCATTGGGAGTAATGTGTATCAGTTAATCTGGATTATATCCGTTTATTCTGGATAACAGTAAAGGATGTCCTGAGAAGTCGTATTATCTCCTATGTATCTAGACAAAAGAAAAAATAACCGTCCATCACTCGTTCCTTACTTTCCAATCTTACAGAAGGATATAAGGATTAGTCCAAGGAACATCATCTACAGTATAAAAAGCTTTAGACTCTGTCCGTCACGAATAGGCTTCTTGCCGGTTAGTGTAGTAAAAGAATAAGTATTTCCTCCGTCTCACTCACAAAACCCTTTAAATCTGATGCTCAAGTCCCAGCTATTCCTTCCCCAGAAACTAGAGGCAGCGGGGAGGTCTTTGAGGTATTTTAGATAATTTTTTATAGAATTATATAGCTCTGAACCGGACCTATTTAATGGCGGTGTCACGGCAGTGGCTTGCACGCCTCCTCAGCACCACCCTACTCGCCATGGTTACCACGCGGAATCTCTTCCTCGCTTAGTTGCCTTTTGCAGCAATCCTCTGCACTGCTGCATCAGCATGTAGCTTCCATTTGGCCTTAGGGGGCATGGCTGGTCTCTTCAGGAATTTAACCCTCTGTGTCCTGCAGAGATTAGGTTCCCTGTCCTATCCCATGCCAGCAGGGTCTATATTAGGCAGCTCCTCCCACCACTTTTTGCCCGAATGTTGATTTCTGGTTAGTTCGCCGGTGTCCTATTTGTGTTTGTATTGATTCTCTCATTATCGACCTGGCTTGTATACCCGTCCTATCTGCTCTAGACCTCAGCATTGTACTCTGATTCTGTGCTACCTGTCCTGACCTTGGTCCATCTGACTATGCCTCTGTCTCTCCCTCTTGTAACTCTTACCTGCACCTCTGACCCTCCGGTCAGCTGCTGCAGTCCCAGGGACTTCCCTGAAGTGGTACCTGGTGTCTACCGGCTGTCAAGCTCATCCTCACCATCTAATGAAGACCTGGTAGACACTTGGTCACGTCCCTCCAGGGTAATACTGGCCCGTGGTGCAGGGAGCACACACCCAACAGCATTACATTACGTTCGCGCCAAGGACTACGCTTACAAATCAGAACCCAGTGATCCCAAGTCTAGTGTACAAGTATTGTACGAGGAGGTCTGCTCTGAGAGTGAGCATCAGGACCAACTGATGCAGGCCATGAGTGTGGTGGCATACCAGCTGCAGGGTCTGTCTACCACTATGTTTGCCTTGCCTTCCACTTCTACCATGTCTTACCAACTCTCCTATGGACATTCAGCTTCTCTGAGGGAACCACCTAATGCTTCTGTTTCTGGTGGAACTATGAGCTCCAGCTTCCACTTCCATGCCGCTACGATGGAGACCCCAAGGAGAGCCGCGGCTTCATCAATCAGTGTCAGATCCATTTCACACTCCATGCTCCCCTCTTTTCTTTAGACCAGACCAAGATAGTGTTTATGGTCTCTCTGCTGTCTGGACAAGCCCTGGCCTGGGCAAATTCCATTCAGTTGTGTGGAGGTCCAGAGACCCGCGATGTTGGGAGGTTCTTGGAGATTTTCCAAGCGGTATTCAAGGTTCCAGGCTGCACTTCCTCTGTTGCTTCTTCCCTGTTGTCTCTAAGGTAGAGCATGGATATCGTGGCCTGGTATGCCTTATGCTTCCGTACCTTGGTGGCAGAGCTGGCTTGGAACGAAAATGCCCTGGTGGTCGTTTCAAGGATGAGTTGCCTGGCAGAGAGAGTTAAGCAAGTTGAAGATGAAATGATGTCTAAAAGGCCTAAATTTACAGTTTTTTGTATTTTAGGCAAAAAATATATATCCGGTGATTTTTTTACATTTTAAAAATTACAAAAAGGAAAATGGGCCTATGCAAAAGTTTGGGCACCCTTGGAGATTTGTGTGCTCAGATAACTTTGACCAAGGTTTCAGACCTTAATTAGCATGTTAGGGTTATGGCTTGTTCACTATCATCAATAGGAAAGGCCAGGTGATGGAAATTTCCCAGCTTTATAAACACCCAGCCTCCTCTAACCTTGCACCAAAAAACAGCATCCATGGGTTCTTCTAAGTAGCTGCCTATCAATCTGAAAATGGTGGAAGCCCACAAAGCAGGAGAAGGCTATTAGAAGATGGCTAAACATTTTCAAGTTGCCCTTTCCTCAGTTTAATATGTAATTAAGAAATTGCAATTAACAGGAACAGTGGAGGTCAAGATGAGGTCTGGAAGACCAAGCAAAATATCAGTGAGAGCTGATTGCTACAGAGGCAAATCGGAACCCCTGTTTGACTGCAAAAGACCTTCAGAAAGATTAAACAGACTCTGGAGTTGTGGTACATTGTTCTACTGTGCAGAGACACCTGCAGAAATATGGCCTTCATGGAAGAGTCATCAGAAGCAGGGAGGAACCGCATTGTTCTAAGAACGGCGTTGTCAAACTTCACAGTAGATCATGGCTTAGGCTGTTACATTCGAAACGCGTCAATCCTAACTGGAGATACGGGGTGGTTGGTATTTTGAGGAGTTATTTTAAACAATATCCAATAAAGAATATTAGCTTTTAACCCTTTTACCCCCGAGGGTGGTTTGCACATTAATGACTGGGCCAATTTTTACAATTCTGACCACTGTCACTTTATGAGGTAATTACCCTGGAACGCTACAACGTATTCCCCTGATTCTGAGATTGTTTTTTCGTGACATATTGTACTTCATGATTGTGGTAAAATTTCTTCGATATCACTTGCGTTTATTTGTGGAAAAAAAATGGAAATTTAGCGAAAATTTTGAAAATTTTAATTTTTATGCCCTTAAATCAGAGAGATATGTCACACAAAATAGTTAATAAATAACATTTCCCACATGTCTACTTTACATCAGCACAATTTTGGAACCAAAATTTTTCTTTGTTAGGGAGCTATAAGGGTTAAAAGTTGACCAGCGATTTCTCAGTTTTCCAACAAAATTTACAAAAACATTTTTTTAGGGACCACATCATATTTGAAGTCACTTTGAGGGGTCTTTATGACAGAAAATACCCAAAAGTGACACGATTCTAAAAACTGCACCCCTCAAGGTGCTCAAAACCACATTCAAGAACTTTATTAACCCTTCAGGTGCTTCACAGGAATTCATGGAATGCGGGAGAAAAAAATTAACATTTAACTTTTTTCACAAAATGTTACTTTAGACCCAATTTTTTTTATTTTCGCAGGGGTAACAGGAAAAAATGGACCCAAAATTTGTTGTGCAATTTCCCCTGAGCACGCAGATACCCCATATGTGGGGAAAAACCACTGTTTGGGCGCACGGCAGGGTTCGGAAGGGAAGGAGCGCCATTAGACTTTTTGAATGTAAAATTTGCTTGAATAATTAGCGGACGCCATATTGCGTTTGGGGAGCCCCTGATGTGCCTAAACAGTGGAAACCCCCCACAAGTGACCCCATTTTGGAAACTAGACCCCTCAGGGAACTTACCTAGATGTGTGGTGAGCACCTTGGACCCCCAGGTGCTTCACAGAAGTTTAGAACATTGAGCCGTAAAAATAAAATGTTTACATTTTTCCCACAAAAATGTTTTTCAGCCCCCACTTTTACATTTTCATGAGGGTAACAGGAGAAATTTCTCCTGAGTACGCCGATACCCCATATGTGGGGAAAATACAGTGTTTGGGCTCACGGCAGAGTTCAGAAGGGAAGGAGCGCTGTGGGGCTTTTTGAACGCAAAATCGGCTGGAATCGAGAGCGGACGCCATGTTGCGTTTGGAGAGCCCCTGATGTGCCTAAACAGTGGAAATCCCCCACAAGTGACCCCATTTTGGAAACTAGACCCCTCAGGGATTTTATCAAGCGGTATAGTGAACATTTTGAACCCAGAGGTACGACACAGAATTTGATAACATTAGGTCATCATATTGAATAAGTTGTCATTAGTCTTGAGCGCAAGTGCTCGCTACTTGAGTTTGCATCGGGTACTCAGGTATGCACCATGTATCACGGGTGCTGGAGCGACATGCAATAGTCCCCGCCCACATGTTTCACGGTTATTAGACACCCAAAAAAAAACATGCGGGGATCGTTCGTGCTTGGCAGGCAATCCCCGCCAGGTTTTTTTGGCCGCGAAGCATATGGGCGGAGACTCGAGCGCCCGTGATACTCAGTGCATACCCGAGCACCCGATGCAAACTCAAGTAGCGAGCACTTGCGCTCAACACTAGTCGCCATATTGTCGTCATTTTTTCATTTTTTTTTTTACTTTTCAAAAAAAATCCCAACCCTAGCCCAACCCCAGCCCTAACCCCTAGCCCTTCCCTAACCCTAACCCTAACCCCTAGCCCTTCCCTAACCCTAACCCCTAGCCCTTCCCTAACCCTAACCCCTAGCCCTTCCCTAACCCTAACCCCTAGCCCTTCCCTAACCCTAGCACAACCCCAGCCCTAGAGTTTATTTTTTACGCCGTTCCTCGTGCAGTATAAGTGATTAGACGACCTTATTCTTCCGGTCGGTGTGATTACAGAGATACCAGATACATATGGGGTTTTTCTGACTGACAGCTGTCACACACTAAAAGACTCATATTTTTGCAGACTAGTTTTTGCATCGCCATATTTTGAGAGCTATAATTTTTCCAGATTTTGGCAGACAGAGTCATGTGACAGCTTGTTTTTTGCGGGATGAGTTGACGTTGTTATTGGTGCCATTTTCAGGCACGTGACATTTTTTGATCGCTTTCTATTCCGATTTTTGGGAGGCAGAATAAACAAAAACCAGAAATTCCAGACTTTTTTTTATGTTTTTTTTTTTTATTCTGTTCCGCGTGTGGTAAAATTGATAAGGCAGCTTTATTCTTCGGGTCAGTACGTTTACAGCGGTACCACATTTATATAGTTTTTCTATGTTTTGCACTTTTACACAATAAAAGCAATTTTATAGAAAAAAATATTTTTTAGCATCGCTTTATTCTGAGAGCTATAACTTTTTGATTTTTCGGCTGATGGAGCTGTATGGCGGCTTGTTTTTTGCGGGACAAGATGAAGTTTTCAGCGGTACCATTTTTATTTATATTCGTCTTTTTGATCACATGTTATTTCATTTTTTGTTCGGCGGTATGATGATAAAGCATTGTTTTTGCTTCGTTTTTTTTTTTTTTTTTTTTTTTACCCTGTTTACTAAAGGGGCTAACTGCTGGGACTATTTTATAGGTCAGGTCGTTCCGGACGCTGCGATACCAAATATGTGTACTTTTATTGTTGTTTTTTTTGTTGTTTTTTTCATAATAATATTTATTGATGGGTACATTATATTTTTATTTTTGGTGGATTATTTTTTTTTTTTATTATTATTATTTTATATTTTTATAATTTTATCATTTTTTTTTTTTTTTTTTTCATTTTCTGACACTTTTTTTTTACTTTTATTCTTCGTCCCACTCTGGGACTTTCACTTTTTTATTCTGATCGCCTGTATAGCACAGGAATGCAGCACCATCCCTGTGCCATGCAGGCTGTCAGCGCTGCACAGTGAGAAGATTGTTTGGTCATGCACTGCGCATGACCAAAGAATCTTCCTGCTGTCTGGTGACCCGGATGTTGTCATGACGACATCGGGTCGTCATGGCAGCATCCAGGAAGCCGCGGCAGACAGCGCTGGAGGCCGGAAGAGGAGGTGAGTACTGCGATCACCTCCCCTTGCCACCGCAATGTTGTGATCGACTTCAATCACAGCATTGAGGGGGTTAATGTGCTGGGAGCGGTGCGGGACCGCTCCCTGCACATAGTCACAGCTGACATCCTGTACTATCAGCTGACACCCTGCGGCGATCGCCCCGCACCGCTTGTGTGCGGCGCGGTTGCCATATGACCTAATAGTACGTCATTGGTCCAATCGTCCTAGGTCATCAAGACGTACTCTTAGGTCATACGTCAGAAAGGGGTTAAATCTTTTAACTTCCCTGCATCTCTGGAGATTTCCTCTTCTTCACAGCACACCACCAGTGTTACAGATGGCATCACTTTGCTTAATCTAATTTCCTCAAACTAATAGAATGCCAAAGAGAAATGGCTAATAAACCAATTTATATCAAGGATGTTAACAATGCCATAAGAACCTTACAATTGCATACATTTGGAGGTCTTAACGGATTTTCAGATGAATTCTATAAGATCTTACAACTTCTATTTTCCCAACAGCTTTTAAGGCTATGTGCGCACAATCAGGATTTGAAGCAGAAATTTCCGGAGTGTTTCTGCATCTCCTTGGCAAGAAAAACGCTATGGACAAACCACGCGATTTTGATGCGGTTTTTCAAGCGTTTTTGTTCATCAATGAATGCTTTTTGGAGCTAAATAAAGTTCTTTATTGGGACATTGCTTAAACCATTGGATTACCGTCCGAACTGGGGTGAGTATATTGGTTAATTTAAATTATTAAAGAATGTGTTTGTTGTATTTCAAATAAAGTGTTTACTCTGTTACTCTGTGTGTTTCTCTTTACTTTAATTAGGTTTGGTCATGAAAAGGTCTGATTGACACTTTGTCATCACCAAACAAAAGAGCTGGGTGTCAGCTAATGGCATTCACCCAATCTTCATTAGCATTTCTATTCAGGTTTCTCGTTAGCCACTACGTCCTCACGAACAGCAAGAAGCAGCACTTTGGACGCAGCGTATTTTTGTTGTGTCCAAAACACGGCGTTCTAATGCTGCACTTTTGTTGTCGGTAAATGTGAATCCACCGCATATAATGACACTTCGATCGGTCAAAATCTGTAGCGGAGACTGGCGTGTCCACTACAGAAATTGACATGCTGCGGGTGAGTTTGGGTACGTGGCCACGATCAGGAACTGCTGCAGGTTTGATGCTGGGTGTTTATACAGCGTCAAACCCGCAGTGTCCAGATGTTACAGCATAGTGGATGGGATCTCTAGAAATCCCATGTCCACTATGCGTGCATCTGATCACCCGTGGACACTGACATGCGGTGCGTCTTTCAGGACTGCAGTATGTCAAATTCTCTTGCAGAGTCGTCAGTCTCCGCAACAGAAATTTGAGCACTAGAAAGTATAGAATGTGGTAAATATGCATGGTTCAATGAACACATGTGAATTTACCTGTGTTCAATAGAACGCAACGTTTTGGACGCAGCAAAAAATATGCGTCCAAAGCGCTGCTACATCCGGATCGTGAGCACAGAGCCTAAAATTAAAAAAAAAAAATGGCGTAGGTTCCCGCATCATTTTTATAACCAGCAGAGGGGAAAGTCGACTGCTGGGGGCTGATATTAGTAGCCGCTCAATGTTCCCAACAATGTTCCCTGGCTATTAATATCAGCCCACAGTTGTTTGTTTAGCGTTTACTGGCTAGATTACAGGGGGACCCCATGAAAAAATTGCAGTGAGGTCCCCCTATAAAATCTAACCACATTGTCTATCAGCCGTCCGCGACTGCCTGTCTATCTGCCGTGCCCGCCTGCTTGTCTACCCGCATCACCTGCCTGTCTACCAGTCGTGCTCACCAGTTGTGCCTGTCTGCTTCAGCCATCAGTCCCATGGGAGTCGCCTGCTCTCACACAAGGTCAGTCCCAGAGTGGCACCTGGTTCACCTTCCCGGTCCCTCCTTGGTTCACGGAGTCGACTAAACCGCCGCGTGGCCAGGGTCTGTCCGGGTAGGCACTTAGTTACGCCCCTCTGGTTCCTCCTTGTATCACAGCACAGAGGTTCCACCACCCGGATCCGTAACATAGTAATCTGCAGAATTGATGGATCCATTCTCCTTGATATCTTTTCTCCATAGCTGCAATACTTTGAAGAAATCTCTCACCGTCCTCGTCGCTCACTGCTCCACAGTTTAGTGAAGAATAGTCTAGATGTGAATGTAAGAAATGAATCTTTTAAGGACTTGTTACAGCCAAGATCCTTATATGTTTTGAGGAGATTTTCCACCAGCTCTTCATAGTTATTTGCTCTTCAGTTTCCCAAAAAATCAGTTACCACTAATGCGAATGCGACTAATTCAGCCTTCTCCTTGCCCTGTAACAAACGGAGAAATAAAGACTTCTTTCTTTGCTTCACTCAACCTTGGAAATTTATCAATGAGATACTTGATGCTCTTGCATTTTTATCCATTGCCTTTACAAAGTTCTTCATTAGGCCCAACTTGATCTCCAATGGTGGTAACACAATCTTATGTGGGTCAGCAACATTTTTACTCCCTGGCTGAAGTCAGAGAGGCCAGGTTTTTTATTGTAGTGGTATCCTCTTGCGCGGCTATCCCACTCACACAAAGTAGCAGTAGTTTGCGTATCCACCCTGGAGACCAAGGAAGGGGGCAACCACCTTTAAGTCCCCACAGAGGGGTCACAAATGTTGGTCATCGTTGAGGCCCCTCAACGGCTATGATGAGGACGGCATAACCAACTGGAATTGAAGTTAGCGCATTGGTATTATGCGGCAAGATGACTTTTAGGCTTGTTTTGGATGAATCGATGAAGACCCGCTATTCCTCTGGATTATGACTTATCTTCAGAGTTTCCATTAAACTGTTGATGTTGTTGCCACAAGATCACCCTCCATGAAGAAGTATTGGACAAGATCTTTATCACCGTTGCAGAACAAAAAAATCCGAACATCGCCCGCTAAGAAATCCTACTGCTGCGTTATGGACGGGTAAATCAATACGCTGCTCACAATCTTATTTCTACGAGATGGGGCTTCTTATTGGGTCTGGGATTGTCTGCAGCTCGTCTGTGCAATGTGTGTATAGGGATTGCTTTAACATTTACTCTGGTGTGAGCTACTCTAAAGGTTGATGGGGTCAGAAAGGCCGGTGTGCAGACCCCTGTGAAATTGTTGGGTAACCACTTCTAATCTTGATGTCCACTTAAAATACACACATTTTTTGGTACGCCACAACAGTTATTAAATAGACCGGCCATCCATTTAGATAACAAGGTGGTGCTTAGTAATTCCACCGTCTTTTCCTGGTGCTGGGTACCATTTAAGGTAAGACCTGATATCTGATTTTTCAAGGTAACATTTACACAGTGATTAAGTGCTATACACTGTGTGATGGCAGACCGGACCCATTACAGTGTGAATAGTCAGCTTCAGAGAAGGCAACCTCTCTGGATCCTATCTGGATGCATCTGCAAGAGGTGAAGTTGGGGTAACGGGAAAGGGTCAACACAACTGGTAGCCCAAGCTCTTCCTGTCTGTCTGAGGGGCAGGCCACTCCCGTGGAACCGTGACCATGGTTTTCCCACCTATGCAGCCACAGGCAGACCCGCAGCCCTCTCTCTTTTCTGTTGCGATCTAGCTTCTTCTACTTGTTTTTATTATGTATACCCCTTTTGACATGTAAAACTCCATGGAATAAATGGCGCTATTATATTAACCTTTCAACAATTTTTCTCTGCCATCCACTTCCAGGGAGATTTGCTACAGTGTTATGGGTTGTAAACTTGTTGATTATGTTTCTCACAATGGACAAAGGAGCATCAAGTTCTCTGGAGATGGACTTGTAACCGTGAGACTGTTGACATTTTTCAACAATTTTGGTTCCCAAGTCCTCAGACGGTTCTCTCTTTCTGTTCTCCGTGCAAAGACTGAGTCAATTTCTTCCCTTTTTATCTGGTGTCAGGTGTGCTTTTCATATTGCCCACACCTGTTACTTGACACAGGTGAGTTTGAACGAGCATCACACGCTTGAAACAAAGTTGCTTATCCACAATTTTGGAAAGGTGCCTACAATTTTGTCCGGCCCATTTTTGTGTGAAATTATATCCAATTTGCCGCTTTTTTGTGTTGTTCCAATAGACACAAAGGAAATAAACGTGTGTATGACAAAACACGTGGAATTGTGATAATTGTCTGGGAAAAATACTTCATTTTCGGAAACAACTTCAAGGATGCCAACACTTTTGGCCATGACTGTATATAGTGTATAGATTTGTATGCAAGCACCTGGCTGGATTTCTAGTAATAACGGATGAGATGGGGCTGCGGTCGTTTACATCGAATATTGCTGTCCTCTCTCTCAGGAATGCGATATAAACGCCGCGGGGTCGATAAGAATGGAAACGTTGCAAACTACGTGGAAACGGAGCAGTTTATCCATGTCCACAACCACACGCTGTCCTTTGTGCAGACCCGGGGGTCAGTGCCCGTGTTCTGGAGCCAAGCTGGATATCGCTACAACCCCCGACCTCGCCTCGACAAAGGTAAGTGAGTGCCAGGGATGGGTGGTAGTGGTAGAGCGCTGCCACAGGGCACAATCTTTACCAGGGAAAGGCTATGTCCACATGTCCGGTAGTAATCCAGAAATCGGTTGACAAAAAAGTTCTGCAGACACAACTTTTTAGTCTGTTTTTAGAAAGAGATATCTGCTGGATCCATTTTTTAACATTGACGTCTATGTAAAACTGATCCGTTAGTTAGCCATCCCTTTTTCTTTCATTTGTGCCTGCATGTCATCTACAGCCCCGTACATCCACACATACCTCCATCATGGCCTCTGTACATCGTCTACAGCCCCGTACATCCACACATACCCCCATCATGGCCTCTGTACATCATCTACAGCCCCGTACATCCACACATACCCCCATCATGGCCTCTGTACATCATCTACAGCCCCGTACATCCACACATACCCCCATCATGGTCTCTGTATATCGTCTACAGCCCCGTACATCCACACATACCTCCATCATGGCCTCTGTACATAGTCTACAGCCCTGTACATCCACACATACCTCCATCATGGTCTCTGTACATCATCTACAGCCCCGTACATCCACACATACCTCCATCATGGCCTCTGTACATCGTCTACAGCCCCGTACATCCACACATACCTCCATCATGGCCTATGTACATCGTCTACAGCCCCGTACATCCACACATACCCCCATCATGGCCTCTGTACATCATCTACAGCCCCGTACATCCACACATACCTCCATCATGGCCTATGTACATCGTCTACAGCCCCGTACATCCACACATACCTCCATCATGGCCTATGTACATCGTCTACAGCCCTGTACATCCACACATACATCCATCATGGCCTCTGTACATCGTCTACAGCCCCGTACATCCACACACACCCCCATCATGGTCTCTGTACATCATCTACAGCCCCGTACATCCACACGTACCTCCATCATGGCCTCTGTACATCATCTACAGCCCCGTACATCCACACATGCCTCCATCATGGCCTCTGTACATCATCTACAGCCCCGTACATCCACACATACCTCCATCATGGTCTCTGTACATCATCTACATCCCCGTACATCCACACATGCCTCCATCATGGCCTCTGTACATCATCTACAGCCCCGTACATCCACACGTACCTCCATCATGGCCTCTGTACATCATCTACAGCCCCGTACATCCACACGTACCTCCATCATGGCCTCTGTACATCATCTACATCCCCGTACATCCACACATACCCCCATCATGGTCTCTGTACATCATCTACATCCCCGTACATCCACACATGCCTCCATCATGGCCTCTGTACATCATCTACAGCCCCGTACATCCACACGTACCTCCATCATGGCCTCTGTACATCATCTACAGCCCCGTACATCCACACGTACCTCCATCATGGCCTCTGTACATCATCTACATCCCCGTACATCCACACACACCCCCATCATGGTCTCTGTACATCATCTACAGCCCCGTACATCCACACGTACCTCCATCATGGCCTCTGTACATCATCTACAGCCCCGTACATCCACACACACCCCCATCATGGTCTCTGTACATCATCTACATCCCCGTACATCCACACATACCCCCATCATGGTCTCTGTACATCATCTACAGCCCCGTACATCCACACATACCTCTACCATGGCCTCTGTACATCATCTACAGCCTCGTACATCCACACATACCTCCACCATGGCCTCTGTACATCATCTACAGCCTCGTACATCCACACATACCGCCATCATGGCCTCTGTACATCATCTATAGCCCCGTACATCCACGCATACCTCCATCATGGCCTCTGTACATCCTCTACATCCCCGTACATCCCCACATACCCCCATCATGGTCTCTGTACATCATCTACAGCCCCGTACATCCACACATACCCCCATCATGGTCTCTGTACATCATCTACAGCCCCGTACATCCACACACACCCCCATCATGGCCTCTGTACACACATACCTCCATCATGGTCTCTGTACATCATCTACAGCCCCGTACATCCACACACCCCCATCGTGGCCTCTGTACATTACCAACAGCCCCGTACATCCACACACACCCCCATCATGGCCTCTGTACATCATCTACAGCCCCGTACATCCACACATACCCCCATCATGGTCTCTGTACATCATCTACAGCCCCGTACATCCACACATACCCCCATCATGGCCTCTGTACATCATCTACAGCCCCGTACATCCACACATACCCCCATCATGGCCTCTGTACATCATCTACAGCCCCGTACATCCACACATACCCCCATCATGGTCTCTGTACATCATCTACAGCCCCGTACATCCACACATACCCCCATCATGGTCTCTGTACATCATCTACAGCCCCGTACATCCACACGTACCTCCATCATGGCCTCTGTACATCATCTACATCCCCATACATCCACACACACCCCCATCATGGTCTCTGTACATCATCTACAGCCCCGTACATCCACACGTACCTCCATCATGGCCTCTGTACATCATCTACAGCCCCGTACATCCACACACACCCCCATCATGGTCTCTGTACATCATCTACATCCCCGTACATCCACACATACCCCCATCATGGTCTCTGTACATCATCTACAGCCCCGTACATCCACACATACCTCTACCATGGCCTCTGTACATCATCTACAGCCTCGTACATCCACACATACCTCCACCATGGCCTCTGTACATCATCTACAGCCTCGTACATCCACACATACCGCCATCATGGCCTCTGTACATCATCTATAGCCCCGTACATCCACGCATACCTCCATCATGGCCTCTGTACATCATCTACATCCCCGTACATCCCCACATACCCCCATCATGGTCTCTGTACATCATCTACAGCCCCGTACATCCACACATACCCCCATCATGGTCTCTGTACATCATCTACAGCCCCGTACATCCACACACACCCCCATCATGGCCTCTGTACACACATACCTCCATCATGGTCTCTGTACATCATCTACAGCCCCGTACATCCACACACCCCCATCGTGGCCTCTCTACATTACCAACAGCCCCGTACATCCACACACACCCAGATCATGGCCTCTGTACATCATCTACAGCCCCGTACATCCACACATACCCCCATCATGGCCTCTGTACATCATCTACAGCCCCGTACATCCACACATACCCCCATCATGGTCTCTGTACATCATCTACAGCCCCGTACATCCACACATACCCCCATCATGGTCTCTGTACATCATCTACAGCCCCGTACATCCACACATACCTCTACCATGGCCTCTGTACATCATCTACAGCCCCGTACATCCACACATACCCCCATCATGGTCTCTGTGTCGGGGTCGTAGTGACATTCCACTCGTCCTCCAGTCACTCCAAATTAAGGCTATGAGCATGGGTCAACCATTCAAAGAATGAGTCAGACAACAAGCTGGTTCAAACTCAGAGCATGCTCAGAAGGCTACTGGCAAGCCACGATCTCAGCAATGTTCTGTCTTTATTTCCGCATGCACAAACTGAAATACACTACTTAATGGGGAGGGGAAAGGGAGTGTTCGGGGCGGGGTAAGCCATAAATGTCTAGTATCCAGCCACTCCTGATTGGTCCACGTCTCCTTAACTCAGTCTCTGGGCAGACAACCGTCAGTTGATGTTTTGGTTTCATTTCTCTGAAACAGGTGCTGGCTGATACCGGCGCCATCTTAGCATAAGTTTCGATCTAAGTAACACGTAGCAAGGAAAGCTTATTGTTATAAGACACAAAATGGTGGTTAGTACATAAGCAAAGCGTATAAAAGTAGAGAAATATATATTCTTTTTTACCCTGACATTCCCCCCTAAACACTAAGCTTTCCCTTGCTTCGGGGCCTTTGAGACTGTCCATGTGTGGGGAGAGGGGAGGTGGATTTCTTCACCCAATTATCTTAGAAGCTGCCCCCTTATGGGACGCCCCCAAACAATTGAGCCCTACCCTAAATGACACATGGAGTTCTCCCAACTGACCCTAAACTAGATCTCTCAATTGGACTCTATCATGGGGGGTCTGGTCAGGCTTATTTAAAGGAGTGTATTTCTCCATGTCTTCCTTACTGGTATCATCATGTAACAGAGATGTGGTTTCTTGATTCAAAAAGGTCCCGGAGGTTGGAACAGCATTGTTTATAGCTTTCCTGTATAAGGGGACTATGCAGCATAGGACCACCAGGCCCAATACTAGTAGACCTCCCATTACTAGACAAGCTTGTTGGAGGAATCCCTTGAGCCCTCCCAACCAACCTGAGAAGAAGGAGGTATCCACCCCTGCGTTCGCCTTCACTTCCTCTGCCAGACTTGTTATCCTTTGAAGAGCTATCACGGTTTTCCCATTCACTCCAGAGTTCTGGGGAATGTATGTGCAACATTCTTCCCCTATCATCCCACATACTCCACCTTTCTCAGCGAGAATCATATCTATTGCCAATCTATTTTGAAGAGTCATCCTTGTATTGGGCCCTAGTTCCTCAACTATGCCCTGGAAGGCATCTCTGCTGTAATTTATAAATCTCTGTTCAGTGTAATAGACATAGTTTATCCAATCTACATTCCTATTGATCTGTATAGCCAGGATGAGTGAGAGAAATCCAGCAACTACTTGATTCTGGGCCTTGTACTCATCTGGGACCCCCCTAGGGACTCCTATAGAGTCTATATAGGCCTTCGGGTCTTCTGCATAGCTCATATGCAGCTGTTCCAGACTTCTCTTTTTCCTGGTCAGTTCAGGAGTTGTTTCCGGGTTCCAGGGCAGGATTCTGAATTGCATGGCTAATTTTACTAGGGTGCACTGTCCGGTCCAGGTGGTGGGAAGCCTGGGTCTGAGTCGTCCATCCCCACAGAGCCAATAACTATCATATATATATCTGGAATGATTGCTTAGTAGATCAGTGTCCACAGTCTCGTTAGTCTGACAGAAACCGTCTTTGAAAATTCCTAAAGAACGACCGGTAGAGTTGTCAGGGGAATAGCATGTATAATTATCTTTGGTTATTGTTACTTCACCTGGGGTCCGAATTTTTGCCTTGGAGCTAACCAGGGGAATGTATTCAGGACAAGAGCTATCGTCTACTTTATTTTTCAGCAACTCTAATAAGCAGAGGGTACTATTATGGTCAGCTGGGAAAGCATGGGTGTACAGATGAGTATTGGCGGCTGCACAGGCCACGCAACTTACGGATATGTTCTGGGCTTTAACATTGTACCGTACCCATTCTAACCATAGATTTTTACGGGGATTTACCTGGGTTTCTATGGAGAAAACTTCTTCCCACCCAAGCCCTGGGATGGGGATGACCTCGTTTAAAATTTTTTGCAGCATAACACCTCCGCTAGATTGACTTGTGTTCAAAGGGGCTGGTGTAGGTTTTGTTTGTATATCTTTTAGCTCTATTATTCCTTGACCAGGGTTTATAGCACCATTGTAGCTACTCAAAACATATTTCCCCAAATCTCCTGTTTGAGGGTTCTCCAAATTCAGATATAAAGGGAAGCAGTCTTTTTCCCATGAACATTTTGGTCTACGTGGCCACTGTACCTTATCTATAAATCCAGTGCTCAGGGTCATTCGGGTTAATAGAGATCTCCCTTCTCGGTCCTTCCTGTTTACAGCTTCCTTTGGTTTGTATCCCCAGTCAGTATCTCCCGTATTCCACCCCACATCTGACCAATAATAGCAATTTTCGTTTCCTGGACGGGTTACACAGAGAGAAAACGTTCCTCGGGCATAAGCATCATACCACTTCCATGTCATTCCTGCACAATCCACTATGTCACAGTAATCAAATCGATACGTCTGGATTTTTGCGTGAGTATCTACCCAAAATGTGGTAGCTGTCCACCCTGGGACAGACAGTAAGCATATGGAAAGGATATAGAAGAAGGTAGTCATCTTTTATAGACTCGTTCTGTCTCTCTTGCAGTGGGAGGCGTGAATCCAGGTGCTCTTGCCCTCAAGCTTCAGAGCCGTCGGGGTGGTGAGAAGCACAGTGTACGGTCCCTCGAACCGCGGCTGGAGGCAGTCTTTCCGGACAAACTTCTTTACGTACACCAGGTCGCCTGGAGTGAAATCATGTACTGCATCACCTGTGGATTCTGGGAGAGAAGCAGATACTGGAGAGCGGGTGTTAGTCAATTCTTTAGACAGAGCAATCACAAATTTTACTACTCTATCATGTGTTTCAGACAACTCTTGGGGCCTAATCTCTCCTATTTTAGGTGGGGTCCCAAACAAAATTTCATAGGGAGTTAGCCCATGTTTAGCTTGTGGGGTGTGTCTGATATGATACAATACTATAGGGAGTAGGTCGGGCCAGGGGAGGGGATGATCTTGGGTCATTTTCAAGAGCTGGGTCTTGAGTGTGGAATTCATCCTTTCCACTTTGCCTGAACTGGCAGGATGGTATGGAGTGTGGAGGCCCAAATCTGTTCCCAACATGTTCCAAAGTTCTTTGTAGATATTTGCTGTGAAAGCTGGTCCTTGATCCGATTCTATGACTTGGGGAACTCCAAATCTGCAGGCAATTTCAGTGATCAGTTTCTTGGCTGTGACTTTAGCAGTCATGTTGACAACCGGGTAGGCCTCGGGCCAGGCTGAGAACATATCCACGGCTACCAAAACGTACTCATATTTTCCTGCTTTAGGCATTTGGATATGGTCGACTTGTATTCTCTGCCAAGGGTAGTCTGGTTTAGCCAGGTGTTGGAGAGGGACCCGTGCCGTACACGTTGCGTTGCAGGTAGCGCAGACAGAGCAGGATTTTGAGTATGTAGTCACAGTGGAAGAGATTCCGGGTGCAAAGTACAGTTTCTTGATACATGCCAAGGCTTGATTCTTTCCTCTGTGTGTAGGCCCGTGAGCCCATGCTGCCACGGCTGAGTACATGCGCCTGGGCAAGCAAGGTTTTCCGTCCACTTTATAAAGAGCTGAGTCGATCTTTAAATCTTTGCGACCTGCCAGCACGGCTCCTGCCGCTTTCCATTGCTTGACTTCTTCAGTGGGGGTCTTCCTTTGTTCCTCACACAATTTTTCTTCAGGCATCCTGACCCCCCTGGATTCCACTCGTGTCTCCGCTGGACTTGTATGGTCTTCCGCCGGCTGTTCTTTGGCCCTTGCTCTAGTGAGCGCCACAGCTACGGTTTGCAGGGTCTCCCCCCATCTCTTCTTCCTTTTCCTGCCACTTTGATGACACATTCTCCACTGCCGCAGTCTTGGCTGCTTGGTCAGCTAGGTGGTTGCCCCTGGCTTCCCTGGAATCTAGTCTTCCATGAGCCTTGACCTTGATAACAGCAACCTGGATGGGTAGTTCCAGGGCCTTCATTAGGGCCTTAATCCATGAGGCATGTTTCACTGGTGTACCTGCAGCTGTGATGAATCCTCTAGACTTCCACAAGAGTCCAAAATCATTGCAAATTCCATGTCCATACCTAGAATCGGTATATATGTTTGCCGTTGTTCCAGCTGCCAGGTGGCAGGCTTCTGTGAGAGCTACAAGTTCAGCTTCTTGTGCAGACATGTATGGTGGTAGAGCTTCAGCCTTGAGGACTGTTAGGTCCGTTGTGACAGCATATCCCGTGTGGAACTTCCCTTGAGGGTCTGCGAAACGGGATCCATCAGTCCATAGATGCAAGGCAGGGTGTGCGAGCGGATGTGCCACCATATTCTCTGGAGCAGAAGTCTCTTCCTGCAAAATTTTTATACAATCATGAGGTTCCACCAATGGACCTTCACCCTGTTCATCTTCCCCCCTAGAAGGTGGAAGCAAAGTGGCAGGGTTGATAGTCAGACATCTGGTAAATGTTATATTGGAGGGCAACAATAGGGAACACTGCAGCCGCAGGTGTCTTTGGTTGGTTAGATGTTTCGGAGATGTTTGTTGCAGAACAGCCGAGAGATCATGGCCAGCCTGTATAACTAGATCATGTCCAAGGACGATATCAGCTGACTTGTCAAGGAGGATGTGAGCAGCGTGGACCGCCTTAAGGCACGTGGGGGCAGTTCGAGCGACAGGGTCCAGGCGGGCTGAGTAGTAGCCTAAAGGCCGATACTTATGATCATAGCGTTGTGCTAGAACTCCAGAGGCATGACCTTCCGATTCAGAGACAAAGAGGTGAAATGGCTGAGTATAGTCTGGTAAGCCCAAGGCCGGGGCAGAGACAACAGCCTGTTTAAGGCGGTCAAAACATAGTCTGCGTTGGTGAGAGACACGTGGATCTTCAGCATGAAGCCAGACGGAGCCTTCGTCCTTAAGACAGTCATACAGGGGTTGCATAAGCTTTGAGGCATCCGGGATCCATTGCCTGCAGTAAGTGATGAGGCCAAGGAAAGTCTGCATAGCGGAGTAGGTGGTTGGGAAGGTGATATCCTTGATGGCTTGTTTTCTTTCTTCAGTCAGATGTCTAGCACCTTGTGATATACAATGTCCGAGAAAAATGACCTTGGGCAGACACCATTGGACTTTGCCTTTCGAGACCTTACAGTTAGCTGAGTGAAGAAACCAGAGAAGGGATGTTGACATCTATGGCAAATTCTCTTCAGTGCCGCAGAGTAAAAGATCATCCACATATTGTAGAAGAGTGACCTGAGGGTTCTCTTGAACCCATGGCTCCAGAATAGACTTCATAGAATGAATGAATTGGTTAGGAGAGTTCTGGGCTCCTTGTGGAGTCCTGGTCCATGTAAGCTGTGCTCCTTGAAAGGTAAAGGCAAAAAGAAACCACGAATCTTCATGCAAGGGTATACTGAAGAAGGCGTTGGCCAGATCTAACACCGTAAACAAGGTGGCCGTTGGAGGCACCTGAGACAAGAGGGTGTTTGGGTTGGGTACCACTGGAGTTTCTAAAATGGTAGCTGCATTGACGGCTCTGAGATCCTGAACCAACCGGTATCTTGGAGGCTCTCCCAGAGCGGTTTTCTTCTTTACAGGAAAGAGTGGTGTATTGCATGGAGATACACATCTAACAAGGACTCCTGACTCCAGGAGGGAAGCGATTTGGGTACCCAAGCTTTGTTCTTGTGCCGCCTTGAGGGGGTATTGTGGCAACCGTGGGTACCTGTGTCCAGGCTTGAGGTGTACTTGGACCGGGGGAACCTGCAGGAGGCCAACGTCCTCTGGCCCGCTGGACCACAGAGAGTGAGGGAACTGTGAGGTATCAAGAAGATTGTGAGGTTGTATGGTCATCATCATGAGAGGGAAGGCTTTGAGAACGCAGCGGTCTTCAGTCCCTTGTTCGGAATGAGGATCTCGCAGAAGAAGCTCCATACCATGGCTTCCGAAGGTAATAGTTGCCTTCATCCGCTCTAAGAGATCGGCTCCCAACAAATTAACGGGGCAAGTTTCTGAGACCAAGAATCTTGTGAGTACTCCAGTGAATGGTCCTGTAGACACAGGGACTGTGAGTGGGGAGGAAGTATGTTGGCCTTCCACCCCAACACAGGTGAGGGTATCCGGTGATAGGGATACCGAGGGAGGGAGCTGTGTGGAAGAAATGACAGATGTGGCCGCCCCAGTGTCCACCAGGAACTTTAATGGTTGATGGTCCACCTGTAAAGTGACAGTCCCACAGGCGGCCGTGGGGTGCGTAGCCGGGAAAGTGGACACTGGTTGACCGGGCCGTCATTGGCGTGGGTGAGATGGTTCACGGGAAGGTCCATGGTTGTGTGGACCGTCATGAAACGAGCGGTCATGGTACTGTCTGCGGGTTGGACAGTCTCTGAGAATGTGATTAGGGCTACCACATTCCCAACACAGTATGCGTCCTTCAGAATCACGAGATTGTCTCTTGTCTCTAGGTGGCCCCCTGTCATTTCTTCTGTCTTGTTTTCTATATGTGGGAGGAGTATCATCACCTGTGCCTTTAACCATTACCCACTTGATTCCATGTTGGTTGCCAGGGGGTGGGTAGCTTTCTTGAGCTTGATATACCATGGCAGGAGCGGCTTTCTTCTTTGGCTTAGTATCCTTTTCCATTTTTAGCATGGCTTTTTGGAAAGCTTTGACAATGTCCACCGCGTCGTTAAAAGAAGAAGAACGGATCTCGGGGCGTACCCTCAGAACCTCATCTCTGAGGGCGTCTTGTAGGCCATCTACTAGGGCCTGAACCAACAGGGCGGCCTGCGTCTTGACGTGAGGACTGTATCCGAGATCCTCAAAATGCATGCTGAGTCTTGCAGCATATCTTTCCACAGATTCATCAGGGTCTTGTTGAACATCTTGTACAGACCCAGCTTGATCTGACAAGCGATCCTGAGCCCAGGCTTTTAACTGTTTCATGTATTCTAGGCCGGATTCATACGTACTAAGGGATCCTGCTTTTGTGGAATCCATGGCCTTTTCGATGATAGGCAAGAAATATTCCTTGGCCTTCACAGATGTGATACCTGCCAAATCAGCCCAGGTTGCACCATAAATGGCTCTGGTTGTGTCCAAGCGTCTAGCATACTGCATGGGAGATTTATCGGGATCAGGAAGCTTTGAGACCAGAGTGTCTACTTGTACTGGGGTAAAGGGTTGATATTTGATCATCCCTAAAGGTCCAGGAACTTGTTGAGGACCGGGCAGCGTCGCATGTTCCTTGGTGGTGTTTGGGGTGGCAGTTAGGGAGGATTCTTCAGGCAACAGAACCGCATTAGGTATCGGTGTTGGGGAGGAGGTTGCCACTAGTAGCTTAAGGGCCAAAGGCATAGCAGCATGAACTGCTGGACTACGGACACATACAATGCGTATTGAGTCCAATCCATGGGGGAGAGTCTCCATTCCTTCCTTGAGGGCTAGTACGTGTTCCTCCATGCACGGCCCGAGTGGGTAGCCGAAAATTCCAGAAGATATAAGTGGTATCGCTAAAGTGCGTCTGGGCATATCCTGATGACTCAATTTTCCTGCATGAAGGAGTACTGAACGGATGGTAGATGTGAGAGTGGAACGTGACTCTTCGGGGTTCTGGGGGTCATAAATAGGACCCACTGCATGTATGATAACATCAGCGGGCAGTCTACCCGCACGGGTGACTAAGGTCTGGCCTTTTGAAAGCTCTCCGTTTTCGGCTAAGTGAGCCTGGCATTCTGCAGCCAGAGTGGAACCAGCAGCAAGGGCAATTTTACGAGCCAATCCTCCAACATGGCTCATACGGGTGTTTGCAGGGTTGACTATGGCCCCCACCTGATGTGTAAGGATGTCACCATAGCCTATTGACAGAGTAACAGGGCGTCCTGATGGGTCTACTAGATTCCGGGAGCGGCAGGGGTCCCAGACTTCTGAGTGGCTGGGGGGTGGTGTTCTTTCAGCAGTTGCTTGGAGCAAGGGCCGGAGTATGGGTAATGGATGTGGGGTGGAGGATGCCATAGGAGACGTATGGGATAAAGGGGGGGGGGGCTGGAGTATCTTGAGCCCATCCCTCATCTGGCTCCGTATCGTCTTGAGTAACAGTATGTTGGCGGAGGGAGAGCAGTCTGGCCTGAAATTCTGAGGAGTTGAGGAGGATATCCCCAGGATTATGGGCGACCCCTATGGGGAACAGAGGGAGCGCCTCAGCATCGTGGACTGGAGCAGAGGGTATCACATTAGTTTCAGATGGGTGATCTGGGACTGCGGGCTTTTCCACCCGTGCTGGCGGCTGGTAATAAGCACCGGACGGATCTAGTAGTGGATATAGGCCGGATTGGGGCTTTCCGGGCCTCCCACAACAAGTAAAAGGTGTAGTTAGATGGCCGTTGGAGGGAGGAGTTGGAGTGGGAGTGGGATTGTTCTTGGAGGCAGGAAAAGGTGTAGTAAGATGGCCGTTGGAGGGAGGAGTTGGAGTGGGAGTGGGATTGTTCTTGGAGGCAGGAAAAGGTGTAGTAAGATGGCCGTTGGAGGGAGGAGTTGGAGTGGGAGTGGGATTGTTCTTGGAGGCAGGCTGGGCATCGTGCCATGGGCGGCCCGCCCCACAGACACAGCAGAACTCCGCCCAGGGCGGGTTCTGCTCTCCACACATACGACACGTCCATCCTTCCGATGATTTGGCGTCGGCGCCATTATAGGGTGGTGGCTGAGGGCTCGGTGTAGTGACAGGCATCAACGGGGTTACGGCCAATTTAGGGTCACATAACAAATCACATTCTGCAGCTTTCATGTATCCGAACAAAGGCTCGGCATTCTCTGTCCCCCCGCACCATCTACTTCTTTCCAGCCCTCAACCTTTAACTCATTCGCTACTCTAAGATGTGCTTGAGCCTGGTGCAGGAGTCCTTGATCACTCAACATCCCTTTATTTTGTATAATGTATTCTTTCCACACTGAAGGCTGGAGTCTGCCCGTACTGGGTAGCCTTATCATTTTATACAAATTCCTAACATTCTTAACAGCCTTCTTGCCTTCCCGTGATTCTACTAATTGGATGACTCCCACTGCACCATCCGGCAATTTGTGAAGCCTTTCAGATTTGAACATACGCAACATTTTCTTATAGAATGCAATGATCTGTCGCGACTCAGATCACTGGTGCAGCCGACAGGTCGCCACCGGTCAGTGTAGAGCACTCCTCAATACACTGGTGAGATAGATTGAGGTGTCTCTCTATCTCCTTTCCTAACCTTGAATGGCGACTTTACAGTGCGACTCACCACGGCACCCTGATTACAGGTCACCACCCGTCAGTGTAGAGCACACCTCAATACACTGATGAGATAGAGAGACACCTCAATCTATCTCCTTTCCTAACCGTCAGTGTAGAGCACACCTCAATACACTGATGAGATAGAGAGACACCTCAATCTATCTCCTTTCCTAACCTTGACTTTACAGCAGTCTCTGTGGTAGACGAAGAGCACTCCTCAATTCGTCACAGATTCTTTCTCCCTTACACTTCAATTCAAGGATGGCTTGGAATCGACTATCAGTCACGGGAGGCAACTATCTAAGAAAAGTACAGTGACCGGGGGAGGAGGAGGTGGTGTGCACATGAGAACGCGCAGGCATGTGACGTCACTCGGTCTCACAGTTGCTGGTTCAGGACGTGGTGCGGGATGCCCAAGGTCTCACCACTCGACCGGTCACCCACCCAGATCCAACCTGACAATCCCACAGGAACCGCTGCGGCTGACACACAGGCAAGTGAAACATATAAAATATATCTCAACTTACCGTGTTCAATGGAGGTTGATCAGGCCTCAAATTCAGCCGCCGCGGTCACCACCAGGGAAGTCAGCAATATGGGTCCGGGAGGGCGGCGTACCGCTAGCCACGCCCCACGTTGGGCACCATTTGTCGGGGTCGTAGCGACATTCCACTCGTCCTCCAGTCACTCCAAATTAAGGCTATGAGCATGGGTCAACCATTCAAAGAATGAGTCAGACAACAAGCTGGTTCAAACTCAGAGCATGCTCAGAAGGCTACTGGCAAGCCACGATCTCAGCAATGTTCTGTCTTTATTTCCGCATGCACAAACTTAAATACACTACATAATGGGGAGGGGAAAGAGAGTGTTCGGGGCGGGGTAAGCCATGAAAGTCCAGTGTCTGGCCACTCCTGATTGGTCCACGACTCCTTAACTCAGTCTCTGGGCAGACAACAGTCAGTTGATGTTTTGGTTTCATTTCTCTGAAACAGGTGCTTGGCTGATACTGGCGCCATCTTAGCATAAGTTTCGATCTAAGTAACACGTAGCAAGGAAAGCTTATTGTTATAAGACACAAAATGGTGGTTAGTACATAAGCAAAGCGTATAAAAGTGGAAAAATATATATTCTTTCTTACCCTGACATCTGTACATCATCTACAGCCCCGTACATCCACACATACCTCCATCATGGTCTCTGTACATCATCTACAGCCCCGTACATCCACACACCCCCATCGTGGCCTCTGTACATTACCAACAGCCCCGTACATCCACACACACCCCCATCATGGCCTCTGTACATCATCTACAGCCCCGTACATCCACACATACCCCCATCATGGTCTCTGTACATCATCTACAGCCCCGTACATCCACACATACCCCCATCATGGCCTCTGTACATCATCTACAGCCCCGTACATCCACACATACCCCCATCATGGTCTCTGTACATCATCTACAGCCCCGTACATCCACACGTACCTCCATCATGGTCTCTGTACATCATCTACAGCCCCGTACATCCACACATACCTCCATCATGGTCTCTGTACATCATCTACAGCTCCGTACATCCACACACACCCCCATCATGGCCGCTGTACATCATCTACAGCCCCATACATCCACACACACCCCCATCATGGCCTCTGTACATCATCTACAGCCCCGTACATCCACACGTACCTCCATCATGGCCTCTGTACATCATCTACAGACCCGTACATCCACACATACCCCCATCATGGCCTCTGTACATCATCTACAGCCCCGTACATCCACACACACCCCCATCATGGCCTCTGTACATCATCTACAGCCCTTTACATCCACACACACCCCCATCATGGTCTCTGTACATCATCTACAGCCCCGTACATCCACACGTACCTCCATCATGGCCTCTGTACATCATCTACAGCCCCGTACATCCACACACACCCCCATCATGGTCTCTGTACATCATCTACATCCCCGTACATCCACACATACCCCCATCATGGTCTCTGTACATCATCTACATCCCCGTACATCCACACATACCTCAATCATGGCCTCTGTACATCATCTACAGCCCCATACATCCACACATACCCCCATCATGGTCTCTGTACATCATCTACAGCCCTGTACATCCACACATACCCCCATCATGGCCTCTGTACATCATCTACAGCCCCGTACTTCCACACACACCCCCATCATGGCCTCTGTACACACATACCTCCATCATGGTCTCTGTACATCATCTACAGCCTCGTACATCCACACATACCCCCATCGTGGCCTCTGTACATTACCAACAGCCCCGTACATCCACACACACCCCCATCATGGCCTCTGTACATCATCTACAGCCCCGTACATCCACACATACCCCCATCATGGCCTTTGTACATCATCTACAGCCCCGTACATCCACACATACCCCCATCATGGCCTCTGTACATCATCTACAGCCCCGTACATCCACACATACCCCCATCATGGTCTCTGTACATCATCTACAGCCCCGTACATCCACACGTACCTCCATCATGGTCTCTGTACATCATCTACAGCCCCGTACATCCACACATACCCCCATCATGGCCGCTGTACCTCATCTACAGCCCCATACATCCACACACACCCCCATCATGGCCTCTGTACATCATCTACAGCCCCGTACATCCACACGTACCTCCATCATGGCCTCTGTACATCATCTACAGCCCCGTACATCCACACATACCCCCATCATGGCCTCTGTACATCATCTACAGCCCCGTACATCCACACACACCCCCATCATGGCCTCTGTACATCATCTACAGCCCCGTACATCCACACACACCCCCATCATGGTCTCTGTACATCATCTACAGCCCCGTACATCCACACGTACCTCCATCATGGCCTCTGTACATCATCTACAGCCCCGTACATCCACACACACCCCCATCATGGTCTCTGTACATCATCTACATCCCCGTACATCCACACATACCCCCATCATGGTCTCTGTACATCATCTACATCCCCGTACATCCACACATACCTCCATCATGGCCTCTGTACATCATCTACAGCCCCGTACATCCACACGTACCTCCATCATGGCCTCTGTACATCATCTACAGCCCCGTACATCCACACACACCCCCATCATGGTCTCTGTACATCATCTACATCCCCGTACATCCACACATACCCCCATCATGGTCTCTGTACATCATCTACATCCCCGTACATCCACACATACCTCCATCATGGCCTCTGTACATCATCTATAGCCCCGTACATCCACACATACCCCCATCATGGCCTCTGTACATCATCTACAGCCCCGTACATCCACACATACCCCCATCATGGTCTCTGTACATCATCTACAGCCTTGTACATCCACACATACCTCCATCATGGCCTCTGTACATCATCTACAGCCCCGTACATCCACACATGCCTCCATCATGGCCTCTGTACATCATCTACAGCCCCGTACATCCACACATGCCTCCATCATGGCCTCTTTACATCATCTACAGCCCCATACATCCACACATACCCCCATCATGGCCTCTGTACATCATCTACAGCCCCGTACATCCACACACACCCCCACCATGGCCTCTGTACATCATCTACAGCCCCGTACATCCACACATACCTCCATCATGGTCTCTGTACATCATCTACAGCCCCTTACATCCACACACACCCCCATCATGGCCTCTGTACATCATCTACAGCCCCGTACATCCACACATACCCCCATCATGGCCTCTGTACATCATCTACAGCCCCGTACATCCACACATACCTCCATCATGGTCTCTGTACATCATCTACAGCCCCTTACATCCACACACACCCCCATCATGGCCTCTGTACATCATCTACAGCCCCGTACATCCTCACATACCCCCATCATGGTCTCTGTACATCATCTACAGCCTTGTACATCCACACATACCTCCATCATGGCCTCTGTACATCATCTACAGCCCCGTACATCCACACATGCCTCCATCATGGCCTCTGTACATCATCTACAGCCCCGTACATCCACACATGCCTCCATCATGGCCTCTTTACATCATCTACAGCCCCATACATCCACACATACCCCCATCATGGCCTCTGTACATCATCTACAGCCCCGTACATCCACACACACCCCCACCATGGCCTCTGTACATCATCTACAGCCCCGTACATCCACACATACCTCCATCATGGTCTCTGTACATCATCTACAGCCCCTTACATCCACACACACCCCCATCATGGCCTCTGTACATCATCTACAGCCCCGTACATCCACACATACCCCCATCATGGCCTCTGTACATCATCTACAGCCCCGTACATCCACACATACCTCCATCATGGTCTCTGTACATCATCTACAGCCCCTTACATCCACACACACCCCCATCATGGCCTCTGTACATCATCTACAGCCCCGTACATCCACACATACCCCCATCATGGTCTCTGTACATCATCTAGTTTCATAGTTTATAAGGCCGAAAAAAGACAAGCGTCCATCCAGTTCAGCCTATTTCTTGTGCACTGCAGCTATTCCGCAGCGTTGATCCAGGGGAAGGCAACAAAAACCCATGTGGTATAGGCCAATTTACACTATTGAGGAAAAATTCACTTCCCGACACCAATCTGGCA
Organism: Phyllobates terribilis; assembly: GCF_046119375.1. Classification (NCBI taxonomy): domain Eukaryota; kingdom Metazoa; phylum Chordata; class Amphibia; order Anura; family Dendrobatidae; genus Phyllobates; species Phyllobates terribilis. The sequence goes on along the minus strand of NW_027362765.1, from coordinate 341,570,968 downwards.
TTCAGATTAAATCCCTGGATTAATTAACTATCACTAAGCATAAGATGTAATTTTATTGTTCTCAAGAAAGGCGTCCAGGCCTCTCTTGAACTCATTAAGTGAGTTGGACATCACCACTTCCTCTCCCAGAGAGTTCCAGAGTCTCACGGCTCTGACCGTAAAGAATCCCCTTCTATGCTGGTGCAGGAACCTCCTTTCCTCCAGACGCATAGTGTGCCCCCTCGTCTTTGTCACCATCCTTGGTATAAACAGGTCATGGGAGAGATCTCGGTACTGCCCCCTGATGTATTTATACATGTTTATGAGGTCTCCCCTAAGCCTTCTCTTTTCCAACGTAAATAGGCCTAATTTTGACAACCTCTCTGGGTATTCTAGTCCCTCCATTCCCTTTATTACCTTAGTCGCCCTCCTTTGTACCCTCTCTAGCTCCAATATGTCTTTCCTGAGCACCGGAGCCCAGAACTGTGCACAATATTCTAAGTGCGGCCTTACCAGCGCTTTATACAGAGGAAGAACAATGTTCTCATCACATGCTCCTATTCCTCTTCTGATGCATGCCATGACTCTATTTGCCTTCGCAGCTGCTGCCTGACACTGGGCACTCCAATTTAATTTGCTATTAACCAAGACGCCCAGGTCCTTCTCCATGTCAGATTTCCCCAACGGTTTCCCATTTAATATGTATGGGTGACTGCTGTTTTTCTTTCCCATGTGCATGACCTTACATTTATCGGCATTGAACCCCATTTGCCATTTTTTGGCCCAACTCCAACTACAGCCCCGTACATCCACACATACCTCCATCATGGCCTCTGTACATCATCTACAGCCCCGTACATCCACACATACCTCCATCATGGCCTCTGTACATCATCTACAGCCCCGTACATCCACACATACCTCCATCATGGCCTCTGTACATCATCTACAGCCCCGTACATCCACACATACCCCCATCATGGCCTCTGTACATCATCTACATCCCCGTACATCCACACATACCTCCATCATGGCCTCTGTACATCGTCTACAGCCCCGTACATCCACACATACCTCCATCATGGCCTCTGTACATCATCTACAGCCCCGTACATCCACACACACCCCCATCATGGTCTCTGTACATCATCTACATCCCCGTACATCCACACATACCTCCATCATGGCCTCTGTACATCATCTACAGCCTTGTACATCCACACATACCTCCATCATGGCCTCTGTACATCATCTACAGCCCCTTACATCCACACACACCCCCATCATGGCCTCTGTACATCATCTACAGCCCCGTACATCCACACATACCCCCATCATGGCCTCTGTACATCATCTACAGCCCCGTACATCCACACATACCTCCATCATGGTCTCTGTACATCATCTACAGCCCCTTACATCCACACACACCCCCATCATGGCCTCTGTACATCATCTACAGCCCCGTACATCCACACATACCCCCATCATGGTCTCTGTACATCATCTAGTTTCATAGTTTATAAGGCCGAAAAAAGACAAGCGTCCATCCAGTTCAGCCTATTTCTTGTGCACTGCAGCTATTCCGCAGCGTTGATCCAGGGGAAGGCAACAAAAACCCATGTGGTATAGGCCAATTTACACTATTGAGGAAAAATTCACTTCCCGACACCAATCTGGCATTCAGATTAAATCCCTGGATTAATTAACTATCACTAAGCATAAGATGTAATTTTATTGTTCTCAAGAAAGGCGTCCAGGCCTCTCTTGAACTCATTAAGTGAGTTGGACATCACCACTTCCTCTCCCAGAGAGTTCCAGAGTCTCACGGCTCTGACCGTAAAGAATCCCCTTCTATGCTGGTGCAGGAACCTCCTTTCCTCCAGACGCATAGTGTGCCCCCTCGTCTTTGTCACCATCCTTGGTATAAACAGGTCATGGGAGAGATCTCGGTACTGCCCCCTGATGTATTTATACATGTTTATGAGGTCTCCCCTAAGCCTTCTCTTTTCCAACGTAAATAGGCCTAATTTTGACAACCTCTCTGGGTATTCTAGTCCCTCCATTCCCTTTATTACCTTAGTCGCCCTCCTTTGTACCCTCTCTAGCTCCAATATGTCTTTCCTGAGCACCGGAGCCCAGAACTGTGCACAATATTCTAAGTGCGGCCTTACCAGCGCTTTATACAGAGGAAGAACAATGTTCTCATCACATGCTCCTATTCCTCTTCTGATGCATGCCATGACTCTATTTGCCTTCGCAGCTGCTGCCTGACACTGGGCACTCCAATTTAATTTGCTATTAACCAAGACGCCCAGGTCCTTCTCCATGTCAGATTTCCCCAACGGTTTCCCATTTAATATGTATGGGTGACTGCTGTTTTTCTTTCCCATGTGCATGACCTTACATTTATCGGCATTGAACCCCATTTGCCATTTTTTGGCCCAACTCCAACTACAGCCCCGTACATCCACACATACCTCCATCATGGCCTCTGTACATCATCTACAGCCCCGTACATCCACACATACCTCCATCATGGCCTCTGTACATCATCTACAGCCCCGTACATCCACACATACCTCCATCATGGCCTCTGTACATCATCTACAGCCCCGTACATCCACACATACCCCCATCATGGCCTCTGTACATCATCTACATCCCCGTACATCCACACATACCTCCATCATGGCCTCTGTACATCGTCTACAGCCCCGTACATCCACACATACCTCCATCATGGCCTCTGTACATCATCTACAGCCCCGTACATCCACACACACCCCCATCATGGTCTCTGTACATCATCTACATCCCCGTACATCCACACATACCTCCATCATGGCCTCTGTACATCATCTACAGCCTTGTACATCCACACATACCTCCATCATGGCCTCTGTACATCATCTACAGCCCCGTACATCCACACATACCTCCATCATGGCCTCTGTACATCATCTACAGCCCCGTACATCCACACATACCTCCATCATGGCCTCTGTACATCATCTACAGCCCCATACATCCACACATACCCCCATCATGGTCTCTGTACATCATCTACAGCTCCGTACATCCACACATACCCCCATCATGGCCTCTGTACATCATCTACAGCCCCGTACATCCACACACACCCCCATCATGGTCTCTATACATCATCTACATCCCCGTACATCCACACATACCCCCATCATGGTCTCTGTACATCATCTACATCCCCGTACATCCACACATACCCCCCATCATGGTCTCTGTACATCATCTACAGCCCCGTACATCCACACACACCCCCATCATGGTCTCTGTACATCATCTACAGCCCCGTACATCCACGCATACCTCCATTATGGCCTCTGTACATCATCTACAGCCCCGTACATCCACGCATACCCCCATCATGGCCTCTGTACATCATCTACAGCCCCGTACATCCACACATACCTCCATCATGGTCTCTGTACATCATCTACATCCCCGTACATCCGCACACACCCCCATCATGGTCTCTGTACATCATCTACAGCCCAGTACATCCACACGTACCTCCATCATGGCCTCTGTACATCATCTACAGCCCCGTACATCCGCACACACCCCCATCATGGTCTCTGTACATCATCTACAGCCCCGTACATCCACACGTACCTCCATCATGGCCTATGTACAACGTCTACAGCCCCGTACATCCGCACACACCCCCATCATCGCCTCTGTACATCATCTACAGCCCCGTACATCCACACATACCCCCACCATGGCCTCTGTACATCATCTACATCCCCGTACATCCACACACACATCTTCGGCTCGCTGCGGGGGGTTGGTATCTTGTGTTTTTGGGGATGTTTCCCTCCAGATGTTTCCTGGGGCTTAGAAGCTGAGACTTGGGATGCGGCTCCTCTTGAGGCTTTTCTCACTCTTGGTCTTTCTGTTGCAGGAGAGGTTGAGACTAATCTATACTTCTGCTCACATTTCAACAAGGAGCTGGAGACCTATAAGAAGCAGGTGGGTTTGGTGTGACCGCAGCGGGCGTTGACTATTTCTCTTGATGACCCCTCCTCCCTGACCCTGCAGGTTCTCATTAACCTGGTGGACCAGACAGGCCGTGAGAAGATCATTGGTGATGCGTATATGAAGCAGGTCCTGATGTTCAACTGCTCCAACCTGACTTATGTGACCTTTGACTTTCACGAGCACTGGTAAAGTATGCGATCCTGAATGTCGCCCCCTGCAGTCAGCTGATGTCAGTGCATGTCCAGGGCCATCTGCCCCATGTTTGTATTGAGCGTCACTGCTCTCGCTGAGCTCTTCGTGGCATCGGTTCTTAATCAGGTCATGGGTGCTGCTGATCTTGTTCCCTCTGATGGGTTCACCCATCTCTGGGGCTCGCTCAGGACACCGGAGATTAGTTTCAGGTCATGGGTGCTGCTTATCTTGTTCCCTGTGATGGGTTCACCCACCCCTGGGGCTCGCTCAGGACACCGGAGATTAGTTTCAGGTCATGGGTGCTGCTGATCTTGTTCCCTCTGATGGGTTCACCCATCCCTGGGGCTCGCTCAGGACACCGGAGATTAGTTTCAGGTCATGGGTGCTGCTGATCTTGTTCCCTGTGATGAGTTCACCCACCCCTGGGGCTCGCTCAGGACACCGGAGATTAGTTTCAGGTCATGGGTGCTGCTGATCTTGTTCCATCTGATGGGTTCACCCACCCCTGGGGCTCGCTCAGGACAGCGGAGATTAGTTTCAGGTCATGGGTGCTGCTGATCTTGTTCCCTCTGATGGGTTCACCCACCCCTGGGGCTCGCTCAGGACACCGGAGATTAGTTTCAGGTCATGGGTGCTGCTGATCTTGTTCCCTCTGATGGGTTCACCCATCCCTGGGGCTCGCTCAGGACACCGGAGATTAGTTTCAGGTCATGGGTGCTGCTTATCTTGTTCCCTCTGATGGGTTCACCCATCCCTGGGGCTCGCTCAGGACACCGGAGATTAGTTTCAGGTCATGGGTGCTGCTGATCTTGTTCCCTCTGATGGGTTCACCCATCCCTGGGGCTCGCTCAGGACACCGGAGATTAGTTTCAGGTCATGGGTGCTGCTTATCTTGTTCCCTCTGATGGGTTCACCCATCCCTGGGGCTCGCTCAGGACACCGGAGATTAGTTTCAGGTCATGGGTGCTGCTGATCTTGTTCCCTCTGATGAGTTCACCCACCCCTGGGGCTCGCTCAGGACACCGGAGACTAGTTTCAGGTCATGGGTGCTGCTGATCTTGTTCCCTCTGATGGGTTCACCCATCCCTGGGGCTCGCTCAGGACACCGGAGATTAGTTTCAGGTCATGGGTGCTGCTGAACTTGTTCCATCTGATGGGTTCACCCACCCCTGGGGCTCGCTCAGGACACCGGAGATTAGTTTCAGGTCATGGGTGCTGCTGATCTTGTTCCCTCTGATGGGTTCACCCATCCCTGGGGCTCGCTCAGGACACCGGAGATTAGTTTCAGGTCATGGGTGCTGCTGATCTTGTTCCATCTGATGAGTTCACCCACCCCTGGGGCTCGCTCAGGACACCGGAGATTAGTTTCAGGTCATGGGTGCTGCTGATCTTGTTCCCTCTGATGGGTTCACCCATCCCTGGGGCTCGCTCAGGACACCGGAGATTAGTTTCAGGTCATGGGTGCTGCTGATCTTGTTCCCTCTGATGGGTTCACCCATCCCTGGGGCTCGCTCAGGACACCGGAGATTAGTTTCAGGTCATGGGTGCTGCTGATCTTGTTCCCTCTGATGGGTTCACCCATCCCTGGGGCTCGCTCAGGACACCGGAGATTAGTTTCAGGTCATGGGTGCTGCTGATCTTGTTCCATCTGATGGGTTCACCCACCCCTGGGGCTCGCTCAGGACACCGGAGATTAGTTTCAGGTCATGGGTGCTGCTGATCTTGTTCCATCTGATGGGTTCACCCATCCCTGGGGCTCGCTCAGGACACCGGAGATTAGTTTCAGGTCATGGGTGCTGCTGATCTTGTTCCCTCTGATGGGTTCACCCATCCCTGGGGCTCGCTCAGGACACCGGAGATTAGTTTCAGGTCATGGGTGCTGCTGATCTTGTTCCCTCTGATGGGTTCACCCATCCCTGGGGCTCGCTCAGGACACCGGAGATTAGTTTCAGGTCATGGGTGCTGCTGATCTTGTTCCCTCTGATGGGTTCACCCATCCCTGGGGCTCGCTCAGGACACCGGAGATTAGTTTCAGGTCATGGGTGCTGCTGATCTTGTTCCCTCTGATGAGTTCACCCACCCCTGGGGCTCGCTCAGGACACCGGAGACTAGTTTCAGGTCATGGGTGCTGCTGATCTTGTTCCCTCTGATGGGTTCACCCATCCCTGGGGCTCGCTCAGGACACCGGAGATTAGTTTCTATATATTTACAACTTGTCTGCCTCTTTTCTGTATTTCTGGCAGTCGAGGGATGAAGTTTGAAAATGTGCAGACTCTGACAGATGCCATCAGTGACATCATCATGGACATGAAGTGGTGCTGGTGAGTGGCGGCCCGATGACAGGGAGGCAGACGATGGCGCAGTCTGTTCATGCTGGATTTTATCTTTGCAGGGTGGACCAGGCCGGCGTGATCTGCAAGCAAGACGGGATCTTCAGAGTAAACTGCATGGACTGTTTGGACCGGACCAACGTAGTTCAAGCCGCCATTGCCCGAGTGGTAATGGAGCAGCAGGTGAGACCCTCTGTTATTAGCCCCCAGTGAGTGGACGGGTCCTTGACAACGTGAGGGAGTGACGGTCTGTGACATGGCACGTAGGGACAGTGGACAGGTGAACAGTCAAGCAACCTTTATTGCTTCACTTATTGATCTAATTCCCAGAGTCTGTAACACCGCAAATGGCAAAAGGAACAAATCTGGTGGCGTCACGCGGTAATCAGACGCCAAGGAAGATAAAACACTGGTCCTCTAGATTTTCTCCTGTAATCCAGCAGGGTATCCAATACCAGGTGGCAGATGATCCACAGTCTCCTATAGGCCATACACTTGTACCAGGACCTGTCCTAAGCCGCAGATCCTCGCCCTGCACAAGACACAACAAGACACAACGCACAAATACTTGTGTCTTTCCCTTTTACTTGAGGTCAGCCCCTTGGTTAAGCAGAGGAGGTCACAACCACTTCGATAATTATCAGTTAGATATAATTCAAGGCCTTGAAGAGGGTCAATGAAGTCCTGACTCCGGCCAGTCTGCAGGGCTGTATATCAGGGAAGCCCCCCGCAGAGAGGAGCGGAGACGCACATGGCCCCACCAGATGCAGGACAGGGAATGCTAATGGAGGCTTTACAACCCCTGTCCTCCACAAAGTATGTACAGGTAAGTGACCTCAACAGGTCATACACGTAGAAATGGCTGACATGACTCATGGCTCCTCCTGCCTGGACACTGCATCAGCACTTTGATGTTCATTTTCTTTGATATTATAGGTAAAGTTGCATGATTGAACAGCCAGGCACCACTTTTACTTTGTTAGCTAAAACTCTGCTTTCTGCACCCACAAATCGGCATTGTAGATCTCCCACATAATTTCCTAGGACAGTATCTGCAGGCAGGCCACTCATCACCCCAACCACATACTGCTTGGCCCACAAAGTCCAGCTCTACTCTCACTTGTGGAATATTCCTCCATCTGCCCCCAGCTAGTTCAATAGTAATCCCCAATTCTTGTTGTATCGCCTCCAGCCAAACCACTCAGGGATCAACTATGGTGAGAAATTCCCCCTGAATTACAAAAATCAAGAACTCTCCGTCCGTCCAGCACGACCGTCTATAAGTTCTTGCTTGATGATTAGAGGAACTCGTGACTGTGTCCCGCACCCCATAAAACCCCTAATGGTCAAACATGGGTGTCTGAGTTATTAGGCAGGTCAACTCTGAGTGATGACACCTCTTCCTCCATTGTAGCTTGCTGTAGGTACGTAATAGCCCTATTTGGTGCAGGGTCATTCCTCAATCGACCATGAGGGCAGGTGTATTGCAGATGCCCAGGTTGCCCACTTCGGTAACGTGTGCTGTCACATTCCTTCCCATTTGTATTCTGGGGAAAGAGGTAAAGGAACCTGGAGGGTGATATCCACGTATAGGTGCATCAGATGGTTGTTGGAGTTGAGGACAACTCCTCCACTGGATAGCTGGGCATGTGGCCTGCAGGTGCCCGTGATGTCCACAACCATAACATCTGCGCTCTACTACTTTCCCTCCCAGTCACTTTCCAGAGAATGAGGTAGGACTAGCTGGAAAGTGATCCACATGTATCATGAGGTGGTGGTCTAGTTGGAGGATGAACACTGTGGATTGAAGGCCAATGTACCAAATGTGGTGGGTAGTTGGTAATCTTCTCTCCATCCGCAAGAAGCTTTTTCCACTGAGGCTTACTAGTGAGAAGCTCGACAGACCGATGACGTAGGGTGTGACATGGCAAGTAGCGACAGGAACAAATGTAAGGTCACCACCCGATAATAAGTAATGCAAGAACTCGGCACTCAGAATGTAATCGCCATAACGAGAGTGTGTCCACCGAAACGTCTGCGGTCTACACACTGTCTTCACGGCTATGACTCTACATTCCATAACGAGGGTGTGTCCACCGAAACTTCTGCGGTCTACACACTGTCTTCACGGCTACGACTCTACATTCCATAACGAGAGTGTGTCCACCGAAACGTCTGCGGTCTACACACTGTCTTCACGGCTGTGACTCTACATTCCATAACGAGAGTGTGTCCACCGAAACGTCTGCGGTCTACACACTGTCTTCAAGGCTATGACTCTACATTCCATAACGAGAGTGTGTCCACCGAAACGTCTGCGGTCTACACACTGTCTTCAAGGCTATGACTCTACATTCCATAACGAGAGTGTGTCCACCGAAACGTCTGCGGTCTACACACTGTCTTCACGGCTGTGACTCTACATTCCATAACGAGAGTGTGTCCACCGAAACGTCTGCGGTCTACACACTGTCTTCAAGGCTATGACTCTACATTCCATAACGAGAGTGTGTCCACCGAAACGTCTGCGGTCTACACACTGTCTTCACGCTATGACTCTACATTCCATAATGAGGGTGTGTCCACCGAAACTTCTGCGGTCTACACACTGTCTTCACGGCTACGACTCTACATTCCATAACGAGAGTGTGTCCACCGAAACTTCTGCGGTCTACACACTGTCTTCACGGCTACGACTCTACATTCCATAACGAGAGTGTGTCCACCGAAACGTCTGCGGTCTACACACTGTCTTCACGGCTGTGACTCTACATTCCATAACGAGAGTGTGTCCACCGAAACGTCTGCGGTCTACACACTGTCTTCAAGGCTATGACTCTACATTCCATAACGAGAGTGTGTCCACCGAAACGTCTGCGGTCTACACACTGTCTTCAAGGCTATGACTCTACATTCCATAACGAGAGTGTGTCCACCGAAACGTCTGCGGTCTACACACTGTCTTCACGGCTGTGACTCTACATTCCATAACGAGAGTGTGTCCACCGAAACATCTGCGGTCTACACACTGTCTTCAAGGCTATGACTCTACATTCCATAACGAGAGTGTGTCCACCGAAACGTCTGCGGTCTACACACTGTCTTCACGGCTATGACTCTACATTCCATAACGAGAGTGTGTCCACCGAAACGTCTGCGGTCTACACACTGTCTTCACGGCTGTGACTCTACATTCCATAACGAGAGTGTGTCCACCGAAACGTCTGCGGTCTACACACTGTCTTCACGGCTATGACTCTACATTCCATAACGAGAGTGTGTCCACTGAAACGTCTGCGGTCTACACACTGTCTTCACGGCTGTGACTCTACATTCCATAACGAGAGTGTGTCCACCGAAACGTCTGCGGTCTACACACTGTCTTCACGGCTGTGACTCTACATTCCATAACGGGAGTGTGTCCACTGAAACGTCTGCGGTCTGCACACTGTCTTCACGGCTATGACTCTACATTCCATAACGGGAGTGTGTCCACCGAAACGTCTGCGGTCTGCACACTGTCTTCACGGCTGTGACTCTACATTCCATAACGGGAGTGTGTCCACCGAAACGTCTGCGGTCTGCACACTGTCTTCACGGCTATGACTCTACATTCCATAACGGGAGTGTGTCCACTGAAACGTCTGCGGTCTACACACTGTCTTCACGGCTATGACTCTACATTCCATAACGGGAGTGTGTCCACTGAAACGTCTGCGGTCTACACACTGTCTTCACGGCTATGACTCTACATTCCATAACGAGAGTGTGTCCACCGAAACGTCTGCGGTCTACACACTGTCTTCACGGCTATGACTCTACATTCTGGGGGCCGAGTTCCTGCATTACATGTTTACTGGCGTTGGACCCTGCTCGAGCACCATATATATATACTGTATATCTACGTCTCTGGTGGTCCGAGTAGTGACTGCACCAGGATCTGCCCTCAGCAGCAGAAGTGCTCACACCCCCTTAAACATTTGTTACAGGCAGCTCAGAGTATGAAGAAGGTTCCAGAAGCCGAGTCCGAGGTCTGTCTGCAGGGTGGTGTATTAGTGAAGCCCCCTGCAGAGAGGAACAGAGACACACGTGCCCCCAGATGGCGTTCAGGGAATGCTAATGGGGCTGATTGCGGTGTGGTCCATGGGGTTGGGCTCTGGTGACATTGTTACTGGTTCTGTTGTTTTTTTCAGCTGAAGAAGCTGGGGGTCCTGCCCCCCGAGCAGCCGCTGCCTGTGAAGTGCTACCGACTCTACCAGATGATGTGGGCCAACAATGGTGATGCCATCAGCAGGCAGTACGCCGGGACGGCGGCATTAAAGGTACAGCACCACCATCCATCCCTGAGAGGATCTGCCCAGCTGAGGCCATTGTGGTGTCAGGGATAAAAAGATAATGGAGGTCATCATCTTTATATATAGGGAGGATAACCCTCATCATCTCTATATATACAGAGGATAACCCTCATTATCTCAATATATACAGAGGATAACCCTCATTATCTCTATATATACAGAGGATAACCCTCATTATCTCTATATATACAGAGGATAACCCTCATTATCTCAATATATACAGAGGATAACCCTCATCATCTGTATATATACAGAGGATAACCCTTATTATCTCTATATATACAGAGGATAACCCTCATTATCTCTATATATACAGAGGATAACCCTCATTATCTCTATATATACAGAGGATAACCCTCATTATCTCTATATATACAGAGGATAACCCTCATTATCTCTATATATACAGAGGATAACCCTCATTATCTCAATATATACAGAGGATAACCCTCATTATCTCAATATATACAGAGGATAACCCTCATCATCTGTATATATACAGAGGATAACCCTTATTATCTCTATATATACAGAGGATAACCCTCATTATCTCTATATATACAGAGGATAACCCTCATTATCTCTATATATACAGAGGATAACCCTCATTATCTCTATATATACAGAGGATAACCCTCATTATCTCAATATATACATATACATATATCCTCTGTATATATAGAGATGATGAGGGTTATCCTCTGTATATATAGAGATGATGAGGGTTATCCTCTGTATATATAGAGATGATGAGGGTTATCCTCTGTATATATAGAGATAATGAGTGCTATCCTCTGTATATATAGAGATAATGAGGGTTAGCTTCTGTATATATATAGAGATGATGGGGGTTATCCTCTGTATATATAGAGATGATGAGGGTTACCCTCTGTATATATAGAGATGATGAGGGTTATCCTCTGTATATATAGAGATAATGAGGGTTAGCTTCCGTATATATATATATAGAGATGATGAGGGTTATCCTCTGTATATATAGAGATGATGAGAGGTACCCTCTGTATATATAGAGATGATGAGGGTTACCCTCTGTATATATAGAGATGATGAGGGTTAACCTCTGTATATATAGAGATGATGAGAGGTACCCTCTGTATATATAGAGATGATGAGGGTTACCCTCTGTATATGTAGAGATGATGAGGGTTACCCTCTGTATATATAGAGATGATGAGGGTTATCCTCTGTATATATAGAGATGATGAGGGTTACCCTCTGTGTATATATAGAGATGATGAGGGTTATCCTCTGTATATATAGAGATGATGAGGGTTACCCTCTATATATAGAGATGATGAGGGTTATCCTCTGTATATATAGAGATAATGAGGGTTAGCTTCCGTATATATATATAGAGATGATGAGGGTTATCCTCTGTATATATAGAGATGATGAGAGGTACCCTCTGTATATATAGAGATGATGAGGGTTACCCTCTGTATATATAGAGATGATGAGGGTTAACCTCTGTATATATAGAGATGATGAGAGGTACCCTCTGTATATATAGAGATGATGAGGGTTACCCTCTGTATATGTAGAGATGATGAGGGTTACCCTCTGTATATATAGAGATGATGAGGGTTATCCTCTGTATATATAGAGATGATGAGGGTTACCCTCTGTGTATATATAGAGATGATGAGGGTTATCCTCTGTATATATAGAGATGATGAGGGTTATCCTCTGTATATATAGAGATGATGAGGGTTACCCTCTGTGTATATATAGAGATGATGAGGGTTATCCTCTGTATATATAGAAATGATGAGGGTTATCCTCTGTATATATAGAGATGATGAGGGTTACCCTCTGTATATATAGAGATAATGAGGGTTATCCTCTGTATATGTAGAGATGATGAGGGTTATCCTCTGTATATATAGAGATGATGAGGGTTACCCTCTGTATATATAGAGATGATGAGGGTTATCCTCTGTATATATAGAGATGATGAGGGTTATCCTCTGTATATATAGAGATGATGAGGGTTATCCTCTGTATATATAGAGATGATGAGGGTTACCCTCTGTGTATATATAGAGATGATGAGGGTTATCCTCTGTATATATAGAAATGATGAGGGTTATCCTCTGTATATATAGAGATGATGAGGGTTACCCTCTGTATATATAGAGATAATGAGGGTTATCCTCTGTATATGTAGAGATGATGAGGGTTATCCTCTGTATATATAGAGATGATGAGGGTTACCCTCTGTATATATAGAGATGATGAGGGTTATCCTCTGTATATATAGAGATGATGAGGGTTATCCTCTGTATATATAGAGATGATGAGGGTTACCCTCTGTGTATATATAGAGATGATGAGGGTTATCCTCTGTATATATAGAAATGATGAGGGTTATCCTCTGTATATATAGAGATGATGAGGGTTAGCTTCCGTATATATATATAGAGATGATGAGGGTTATCCTCTGTATATATAGAGATGATGAGGGTTACCCTCTGTATATATAGAGATAATGAGGGTTATCCTCTGTATATGTAGAGATGATGAGGGTTATCCTCTGTATATATAGAGATGATGAGGGTTACCCTCTGTATATATAGAGATGATGAGGGTTATCCTCTGTATATATAGAGATGATGAGGGTTAACCTCTGTATATATAGAGATGATGAGGGTTATCCTCTGTATATATAGAGATGATGAGGGTTATCCTCTGTATATATAGAGATGATGAGGGTTACCCTCTGTATATATAGAGATGATGAGGGTTATCCTCTGTATATATAGAGATGATGAGGGTTAACCTCTGTATATATAGAGATGATGAGGGTTATCCTCTGTATATATAGAGATGATGAGGGTTACCCTCTGTATATATAGAGATGATGAGGGTTATCCTCTGTATATATAGAGATGATGAGGGTTAACCTCTGTGTATATATAGAGATGATGAGGGTTACCCTCTGTATATAGGGATTTTTGGGTGTTGATGCTTTTTCTCTCGTCTTTTCCGTTATTATTTTGTGCTGCTCCTTTTCTGTTCTTATAGAAGCCTAGAATGTTAGCGTTAGTATGGACCTCCTGGGTCATCTGGTCCAATCCCCTGCTCAAAGCAGGATTCACTAAATCATCTCAGACAGATGTCTGTCCAGCCTCTGTTTGAAGACGTCCATTGAAGGAGAACTCACCACCTCTCGTGGCCGCCTGTTCCACTCATTGATCTCCTCACTGTCATACAGGGTCTTCTAATATCTAATCTGTGTCTCCTCCCATTTAGTTTCATCCCATTGCTTCTAGTCTTTCCTTGTGCAAATGAGAATAAAGATGATCCTTCTACAATGTGACAGCCCTTGACATATTTGTAGGCAGCTATTAAGTCTCCTCTCAGTCTTCTCTTTTCCAAGCTAAACATTCCCAAATCCTGTAACCGTTCCTCGTAGGACATGGTTTGCAGACCGGTCACCATTCTGGTCGCTCTTCTCTGAACTTGCTCCAGTTTTTCAATGTCTTTTTTAAAATGTGGCGCCCAAAACTGGCCACAGTATCCAGATGAGGTCTGACCAAAGAGGAGTAAAGACCGATAATGACTTCACGTGATCTAGACTCTATGCTTCTCCTAATACCTCCCAGAACTGGACACAGTATCCAGATGAGGTCTGACCAAGGAGGAGTAGAGGGGGATAATTACTTCACGTGATCAAGACTCTATGCTTCTCCTAATACCTCCCAGAACTGGACACAGTATCCAGATGAGGTCTGACCAAGGAGGAGTAGAGAGGGTTAATGACTTCACGTGATCTAGACTGTATGCTTCTCCTAATACCTCCCAGAACTGGACACAGTATCCAGATGAGGTCTGACCAAGGAGGAGTAGAGGGGGATAATTACTTCACGTGATCTAGACTCTATGCTTCTCCTAATACCTCCCAGAACTGGACACAGCATCCAGATGAGGTCTGACCAAGGAGGAGTAGAGGGGGATAATGACTTCACGTGATCTAGACTCTATGCTTCTCCTAATACCTCCCAGAACTGGGTTTCCCTTTTTGCTGCTGCATCACACCTTTGACTCATGTGCAGTCTGTGATCTATTAGTATACCTAAGTCTTTTTCACACGTGCTGTTGCCTTGTTCTATTCCTCCCATTTTGTAGATGTCATTTTCGTTTTTCTTACCCAGATGTAGAATCTTTCATTTCTCCCTGTTGAGTCCCATTCTATAATGGGATCAAGCCCATTGATCAAGCTCATCTAGATCCTTCTGAATCCTTTCTCTGTCTTCTCTAGTGTTAGCTATCCCTTCTAGCTTTGCATCCTCTGCAAATGTGATTAGTTTACCTTCAGTTCCCTCATCTAAATCACTTATAAAAATGTTGTACAACCCTGGGGCCAGGACGGAGCCTTGTGGTACCCCACTGGAAACACTCTTCCAATTGGATGTGCCACCATGTATTACCACTGAGTATGATCACTGAGCCAGTTATGAATCCACCTAACCGTAGCTTTGTCAATCCCCTACTTGGTCATGTTTTCAATAAGGATAGTGTGAGATACTTTACCAAATGCTTATGTGACAGTCGAGATATGTTATATCTGCCGCATTTACCTGATCCACCCAGTCAGTGATTCTGTCATAGAAGGAAATTAAGTTAGTCTGACATGACTTGTTAGTTACAAACCCATGCTGACTCTGGTTAATCACTTCATTCTTATCCAGGTACTTACATACATGATGTTTAATAATTTGTTCAAAGATCTTTCCTGGTATAGAAGTAAGTATCACTGGCCTGTAATTTCTTGGCTCCATCTTCTTTCCTTTTTTGAAGATAGGGACAACATTTGCACTTCTCCAATCTTCTGGGACTTCTCATGTTCTCCAGAAATTTATACTCTGACATCCATTACCTTTTTGGCTGTAGCACTTGCTTCGCATTGGTGACCGGCACCGTCACAACCATGATGCTTTCCGGTTTCAGACATTACAGCTTTTTCCAGGACCTAATTAACAGTACCGTGGACTATGGATCACTTGCTAACGTCTGCAACCACATACTAACGTTTAGAAAGAGCTATCACCCATCTTCACTGTTCTTCATCTTGAGTGACCCTCATTTTTGCCAGGGGCTGAAATGAGGTTGTATCTGGCAAAATTTGCTCCTCCTGGTAATGGCTCTTTCCTCCTGGCAGATCACACGAACCTCCTCACATTTTATTCCCTCTTGCCTGCCCAAAGGTTCAAAGGTCACAGAGATCAGTCTGCAATAGTCATGAGCGACCATGCTCATTACTTGAAATTTACGAGCATGCTCGGGTGTTTTCTTAGTATTCATTTCCTTGGTTTTTCCCTATTTTCTTACGTTATATCCTGTGGGTAAATATTTCTGTAATCTGATTTGTGTGATGTATCAGCAGTAAGTAGTCTAAGCCGGTGAAGTGAGGAAAATATCGGCATAAATTACATCTATAGGATCAAATGACTAACAATTGGCATGTGCATAAGTATTCACTCCCTTTACGATGAAGTCCATGTATAGTGACAGGGCGTCCACCTGTGTGCAATGTGTCACATGTCTGTCAGTATATACACTTAACCTTCTCTGAAAGGCCACAGAGACTGCAACACCATTAACAAGACGCACCACTAATCAACCACCATGAAGACCAAGCAGATCTCCACACAACACCATGAAGACCAAGGAGATCTCCAAACACTGCAATGAAGACCAAGGAGATCTCCAGACAACACCATGAAGACCAAGGAGATCTCCACACAACACCATGAAGACCAAGGAGATCTCTACACAACACCATGAAGACCAAGGAGATCTCCACACAACACCATGAAGACCAAGGAGATCTCCACACAACACCATGAAGACCAAGGAGATCTCCAGACAACACCATGAAGACCAAGGAGATCTCCAGACAACACCATGAAGACCAAGGAGATCTCCAAACACTGCCATGAAGACCACGGAGATCTCCACACAACACCATGAAGACCAAGGAGATCTCCAGACAACACCATGAAGACCAAGGAGATCTCCAAACAACACCATGAAGACCAAGAAGATCTCCAAACAAGTCAGGGACAAAGTTTTTGAGAAGTACAAGTCACACTTGGGTTAAAAAAAAAAAAATCCAATCTCTGATGATCCCCCAGAGCACCATCAAATCCATTATCATCAAATGGTAAAAACATGGTACCACAACAAACCTGCCAAGAGAGGGCGCCACCAAAACTCTCAGCCTGGGCACGGAGGGCATTAATCAGAGAGACAGCACAGAGACCAAAGGTAACCATGAAGGAGCTGCAGAGTTCGCAAGTGGAAACTGGATTATCTGTGTATACAACCACAATAAGCCGTACACTCCATAGAGGTGGTGTCACGGTTCCATCACGGACTGTGGCCTAGTGACGCCTCAGTCGCCCTATGGGATCTGGAGTGTGCTGGACTGTGGGTTTTGTAAGTGACAGTTCAGTCATCCAATCTGTTCCTGGGGCGTGCTGGGCTGTCAGCATTTTAATTGAGCAGTAGGGCTGTCAATCTGGTCTAGTCCGCGGGCGTTTCCTCAGGTGTCTCCTGTTTTCAATATTTGCTAGGTATTTAGCTGGCTATCTGTGAGCAGCAGAATATCAGTTGTAGCTCTGCTTTAGGTAGGCGTGTGTGCTCGCTCTGTGTCTAACTTCTGACCTTGCTGATGACCTCAGATCTATTGTGACAATTCGTGTGAATTATCCCTTCTGCTATTGACGCTCTCTGACTTCAGGTATCTGATCCCGGAATTGGCCTCTGACAATCCGTTTGTTGTACTCCCTGGTTTTGACGTACCTTGTACTGTTCCTGACCATGTCTTTGTCTTTTCCCCCTGTACTAGGAGCCCTCCTGGTATCTGACCTCCTGCTTACCCTGTCTCACAGCTCGCTCATGAGTAGTCACTAAGTGTCACATTACAACTGACTGTATACGATATTTTTTTTTGCCAGTATGAAGCCTGTTTACACGCTCTGTGACCAGGTGGCGAATTTGACTCCGAAGATGCAGGATCTGGCTAAGGAATGCCAGAGACTGGGATTATCACAGTACTAGGGTCAGATTATTCGTTTTATGAAAGCTTCCTCTAGCCCTTCCCTGCTAGCAGAGACTGTGATGTCTGTTCTCTATGATGTCCAGTTGGTCTCCTCTGAATCAGTATACGTTTTCGTGGGAGCAAAACCAGTTTAGAGTGTTCAGGGAGAGATGTAGGCTATTCTTTACCCTACGACCCCGGTCTTAAGGGGATGAGTTCTAGCGGGTGGTAATAGTTATGTCCCTGTTGCGAGGGGGGCCCCCAAACTTGGGCATTTTCCTTGTCCCCACAAGACCCAGAATGGTCTTCAGTTCATGCCTTTCTTTGATGCCTTAAGAGTAATCCATGACGAACCAGACAGAATCCAGGTCGCTGCGGCTAGGATCGTGAACCTGACACGGGAGCCGCACCGCTGAGGACTACTGGACTGCATTCTGACAGTGGTCCACTGAGGTTCAGTGGAATGATGCGGCCCTTAGGTGCCAATTTCATAGAGGTCTGTCTGAATCCCTGCAGGATACTCTGGTTCTGCATGGTTCTTTGGCGGAAGCCATAATCAAGGCCGTATAGATGGACTGCAGAATTTGTGAGCGGCATGGTGGGCAGCGGGATGCCTTGTATTCTTCTCTGGAGCAGACTCCTCTACTCACGGTAGGGCCAATGGAGGTTCAAGCTGACAGTTTCCGTGCTGTAGAGTAAGAAAAACAGAGACAGGATATTGGACTCTGTTTATACTGTGGTCTCTCAGGACATTTTTTAAAGGACTTCTCAGCTCGCCCTCAAGCAAGTAAGCCGTCGGGAAAACGTCTAAGTCTGGATGTTGGTCGAGGAGGTCACCCAGACTTTCCGGTACCCTTTTTCTCCTCCGATAAAGTACTGCTTAAAACTGTTTTGTCCTTCAAGAACGAGACATTTCCAGCATTGGCTTTCATTGACTAGAGGTCTGCAGCTAACTTTGATTTTGAACTGGTTTGGAAATTAGGATTAGGTGCACTTAGTCTGACAAAACCCATTCACATTTTTGTGCTTTAATAAACTTCACTACTTCAGAACGGTGTCAGATTTGTAATGGTGGAGTTCACGCTTCAAATAGGAGCTCTTCACTCTGAATCCATCTCCTGTGTTGTCTTGGATAGGCGATGTGCTGGGGTGGTGTTGGGGCTTCCATGGTTACTCATTCACAATCCGGTTATTGATTGGTGTCGGAAGGAAATTAAGTGTCATAAGAAATGTCCAAGCTGTGTGCAAGTAAGCTCTGCAAGTCTGGAGGGTCTACCGGGGAACCTGAAAGACTTTGGAGATGTGTTCTCGGAAAAAGAGACAGAGATATTACCTCCCCATCGTCTTTATCAGGGCCGGTGTCACCACCACCGGGGCAAGTGCCAGGGCACACTCACTGTCCTGGACACTGGTGTGCTATGGGGCCTGTGAGTCAGGGGAGCCCGGTGCTAGAGCCCGCGAGTGGGCCCCCCCCCCACTTGTTTAGAGCCCGGCACTTGCAGTACTTACCCCTCCTCGTTCCCTGATGCCGTCTCTCCCGCGTCTTCTGACTCTGTGAAGCTTAAGGGCAGAGGGCGTGATGACGGCACTACAACGCCCTCTGCTGTGCCTAGCTGGAAGACGATGAGGAGTATGGAAGATTATATGGGTCCATTATTCTGTATGGAGCATTATGTGGAGTCTATTATTCTATATGGAGCATTATGTGGGGCCCATTATTCTGTATGGAGCATTATATGGGGTCCGTTATTCTGTATGGAGCATTATATGGGGTCCATTATTCTGTATGGAGCATTATATGAGGCCCATTATTCTGTACGGAGCATTATATGGGGTCCATTATTCTGTATGGAGCATTATATGAGGCCCATTATTCTGTATGGAGCATTATATGGGGTCCATTATTCTGTATGGAACATTATATGGGGTCCATTATTATGTATAGAGCATTATATGGGGTCCTTTATATGTGGTCCATTATTCTGTATGGAGCATTATATAGGGTCCATTATTCTGTATGGAGCATTATATGGGGTCCATTATTGTGTATGGAGCATTATATGGGGTCCATTATTTTGTATAGAGCATTATATGGTGTCCATTATTCTGTATGGAGCATTATATGGGGCCCATTATTCTGTATGGAGCATTATATGGGGCCCATTATTCTGTATGGAGCATTATATGGGGCCCATTATTCTGTATGGAGCATTATATGGGGCCCATTATTCTGTATGGAGCATTATATGAGGTCCATTATTCTGTATGGCTCATTATATGGGGTCCATTATTCTGTATGGAGCATTATATGGGTCCATTATTCTGTATGGAGCATTATATGGGGTCCATTATTGTGTATGGAGCATTATATGGGGTCCATTATTCTGTATGGAGCATTATATGGGGTCCATTATTCTGTATGGAGCATTATATGGGGTCCATTATTCTGTATGGAGCATTATATGGGACCCATTATGCTGTATGGAGGACTATGTGGGGCCATTATTCTGTATGGAGGACTATGTGGGGCCATTATTCTGTATGGAGGACTATGTGGGGCCCATTATAATGTATGGAGGACTATGTGGGGCCATTATTCTGTATGGAGCACTATGTGGGGCCATTATTCTGTATGGAGCACTATGTGGGGCCATTATACTGTATGGAGGACTATGTGGGGCCATTATACTGTATGGAGGACTACGTGGGGCTCATTATACTGTATGGAGGACTATGTGGGGCCATTATACTGTATGGAGGACTATGTGGGGCCCATTATACTGTATGGAGGACTATGTGGGGCCCATTACAGTGTATGGAGGACTATGTGGGCCCATTATACTGTATGGAGGACTACGTGGGGCTCATTATACTGTATGGAGGACTATGTGGGGCCCATTATACTGTATGGAGGACTATGTGGGGCCCATTATACTGTATGGAGGACTATGTGGGGCCCATTACACTGTATGGAGGACTATGTGGGCCCATTATACTGTATGGAGGACTATGTGGGGCCCATTATGCTGTATGGAGGACTATGTGGGGCCCATTATACTGTATGGAGGACTATGTGGGCCCATTATACTGTATGGAGGACTATGTGGGCCCATTATACTGTATGGAGGACTATGTGGGCCCATTATACTGTATGGAGGACTATGTGGGGCCCATTATACTGTATGGAGGACTATGTGGGGCCCATTATACTGTATGGAGGACTATGTGGGGCCCATTATACTGTATGGAGGACTATGTGGGGCCCATTATACTGTATGGAGGACTATGTGGGGCCCATTATACTGTATGGAGGACTATGTGGGGCCCATTATACTGTATGGAGGACTATGTGGGCCCATTATACTGTATGGAGGACTATGTGAGGCCATTATACTGTATATAGTACTATGTGGTGCCATTATACTGTATGGAGGACTATGTGGGCCCATTATACTGTATGGAGGACTATGTGAGGCCATTTTACTGTATATAGTACTATGTGGTGCCATTATACTTTATGGAGGACTATGTGGGGCCATTATACTGTATGGAGGACTATGTGGGGCCATTATACTGTATGAAGGACTATGTGGGGCCATTATACTGTATGAAGGACTATGTGGGGCCATTATACTGTATGGAGGACTATGTTGTGCCATTATACTGTATGGAGGACTATGTGGGCCCATTATACTGTATGGAGGACTATGTGAGGCCATTATACTGTATATAGTACTATGTGGTGCCATTATACTGTTTGGAGGACTATGTGGGGCCATTATACTGTATGGAGGACTATGTGGGCCCATTATACTGTATGGAGGACTATGTGAGGCCATTATACTGTATATAGTACTATGTGGTGCCATTATACTGTTTGGAGGACTATGTGGGGCCATTATACTGTATGGAGGACTATGTGGGGCCATTATGCTGTATGGAGGACTATGTGGGGCCATTATTCTGTATGGAGGACTATGTGGGGCCCATTATAATGTATGGAGGACTATGTGGGGCCATTATTCTGTATGGAGCACTATGTGGGGCCATTATTCTATATGGAGCACTATGTGGGGCCATTATACTGTATGGAGGACTATGTGGGGCCATTATACTGTATGGAGGACTACGTGGGGCTCATTATACTGTATGGAGGACTATGTGGGGCCATTATACTGTATGGAGGACTATGTGGGGCCCATTATACTGTATGGAGGACTATGTGGGGCCCATTACAGTGTATGGAGGACTATGTGGGCCCATTATACTGTATGGAGGACTATGTGGGGCCCATTACAGTGTATGGAGGACTATGTGGGCCCATTATACTGTATGGAGGACTATGTGGGGCTCATTATACTGTATGGAGGACTATGTGGGGCCCATCATACTGTATGGAGGACTATGTGGGGCCCATTACACTGTATGGAGGACTATGTGGGCCCATTATACTGTATGGAGGATTATGTGGGCCCATTATACTGTATGGAGGACTATGTGGGGCCCATTATACTGTATGGAGGACTATGTGGGTCCATTATACTGTATGGAGGACTATGTGAGGCCATTATACTGTATATAGTACTATGTGGTGCCATTATACTGTACGGAGGACTATGTGGGCCCATTATACTGTATGGAGGACTATGTGAGGCCATTATACTGTATATAGTACTATGTGGTGCCATTATACTGTATGGAGGACTATGTGGGGCCATTATACTGTATGGAGGACTATGTGGGCCCATTATGCTGTATGGAGGACTATAGTGTCCGGTCTGCATTGTCAGCTGCGAGGATTCGCTGGTTTCTGAGCTATTGTAGAATTTACTATAGTTATCGCTCATGTAATGTAAGAAGTGAAATCTTTGGCACTGTACTATATATATAGAGAGAGAGAATGCCAAGAGTGTGCAAAGCAGTCATCAAAGCAAAAGGTGGCTACTGTGAAGACCCTAGAATATAAGACATATTTTCAGCTGTTTCACACTTTTTTGGTAAGTATATAATTCCACATGTGGTAATTCATAGTTTTGATGCCTTCAGTGTGAATGTACAATTTTCATAGTCATGAAAATACAGAAAAATCTTTAAATGAGAAGGTGTGTCCAAACTTTTGGTCTGTACTATATAATAAATATATTAGAATATATTTTAATAAATATATAATTTCTCTGCGGTATCTGTGCATGATGAATCGTGTATGTGTTAAAGGGGCCGCTGAGACTTTTCCTCCTGGGGCCCATGAAATCCTGCAGCCGGCCCTGCTCCTTATGACCGTACTATTGATCTTGTCCCTGGTGCTAAATAACCTAAAGCTCGCCGGTACAATTCATCTGGGCCTGAACGTACCGCCATGATCAGTTCTGTGAAGCTTTGCTGAAGATCCCGGTTAAAAATACTTCCCCCTTCCCCTCATCCCGACCTCTATAATCAGTTTACGGGGGCTAAATGGTTTTCTAAGCTGGATCTTAGAGGGGCTTACAATGTAATACGCATCCACATATTCGTAACTCTTGTCATGCCTTTTGGGGTAACCGATGCCCCAGCAGTGCTTCCACGCTTTATGAGCGATGTCTTTTCTGATTGCATTGGCAGATTTGTGATTTACCTTGATGATATTTTGGTTTTCTCGCCTGGTTTGGACTCTCATCAGGAACATGTCCGTGAACTATTACAAAGATTGAGGGGAAATTCTTTGTTTGCCAAAATTGAGAAATGTATTTTTTCTGTTCCGGAGGTTTCATTTCTGGGAAACATTTTATTGGCTGATGGGTTTAAAATGGATCCTGGGAAGGTGCAATCCATAATTGATTGGGTTCAACCTCGTGACCTGAAAGCGTTGCAACGTTTTGTAAGATTCGCCAACTATTATAGCAAATTCACTAAGGGGTTTTCTCATATTGTTAATCCTCTTACTGACCTCACGGGTAGGGGGGCCGACCTCAAGCTTGGGTTACCGGATGCTACTGCGGCTTTTGAAAACTTGAAAAAGTACTTAATGTATTTTTGTGTCTGCTCCTGTTCGAATCCACCCCAATCTTCAGGAACCATTCATTGTGGAGCTGAAGTACAGACTGTCCTTTTGGTTTTGATGTTCCCTCCTGGACTCTTGTCTGAATTATGAGTCCTCATGGTATCTGACGTCGGCCCTCCTGACTACCCTGTCTCGGGGCTTGCCCGTGAGCAGTGACTCAGTGTTACATGTGGCCTTTATGGAAGAGTGGGCAGAAAAAAAGCCTTTATTTTCATGCAAAAATTGTAAGGCTCGTTTTGATTTTTTCAAAAGAGATGTGGGAGACTCCCCAAGTGTACGGAGGAAGGTGCTGTGGTCAGATGAGACCAAAGTTTAACTTTTTGGCCACCAAGGTGGTAGCAGCCTCATGCTGTGGGGATGTTTTTCGGCATCAGGGAAAGGGAAAATGTTCAGAGTCGAGCAAGGATGGATGGTGCGAAATCCAGGGATATTCTTGAGCAAAATCTGTTTGTCTGTCAATGATTTGAGACTGGGATGGAGGTTCACCTCCCAGCAAGACAATGACCCAAAGCTACTGCTAGAGGAACACTCGAGTGGTGTAAAGGGAAACATGTAAATATTCTAGAGCGGCCGGTCACATCCCAGACCTTAGTCCAATGGAGAATCTGTGGCCTGACTTGAAGATCGCTGTTCACCAGAGGAAACCATCGAACTTGAAGGAGCTGGAGCAGTTTTGCCTTGAGGAATTGACAGAAATCCAAGTGGCCAGATGTGGAAAGCTCATGGCTAAAGCGGATAATGAATTGAGGCTTGCAAGAGATGTCAAAAGCAAGAAGAATGGATTTTGGGGGTATGTCAAAAGTAAAATACAAGTCAAAGATGCTATAGGATGCTGAGAAGACTGAGCTTGTAAATTCCTATTTTCCTTCTGTTTTCTCCCAAAAAGTAAATGTAAAATCAACATCATGAAGGAATAGAAGAATCCACACGATCTATAAACAGAGAAATAGTCAGGGAATACGTAGATAACATAAATGAGTTCAAGTCTCCAGGTCCAGATGAATTACACCCCAGAGTACTGAAGGAGATCGTAGAAGAAATTATTCAACCACTCTCCATAATCTTATAGAACAGGAGAAGTCCCAGAAGACTGGAGAAGAGCGAATGTTGTCCCTATCTTCAAAAAGGGGAAGATGGTGGATCCAGGACAGGGCCGGCTCCATTGATTTGTGGGCCCCAGGCGAAAGAGTCTCAGTGGCCCCTTTAACACATACACGATTCATGATGCAGAGAAATATATATATACAGTACAATGCAAAGATTTCACTTCTTACATTACATGAGCGATATCTATTGTAAATTCTACAATAGCTCAGAAACCGGCAAATCCTCGCAGCTGACAATGCAGACCGGACAGTATAGTCCTCCATACAGTATAATGGGCCCCACATAGTCCTCCATACAGCATAATGGGCCCACATAGTCCTCCATACAGAATAATGGACCCCATATAACGCTCCATACAGAATAATGGACCCAATATAACGCTCCATACAGAATAATGGCCCCACATAGTCCTCCATACAGTATAATGGCCCCACATAGTCCTCCATACAGTATAATGGCCCCACATAGTCCTCCATACAGTATAATGGCCCCCATATAACGCTCCATACAGAATAATGGCCCCACATAGTCCTCCATACAGTATAATGGCCCCACATAGTCCTCCATACATTATAATGGCCCCACATAGTCCTCCATACATTATAATGGCCCCACATAGTCCTCCATACAGTATAATGGCCTCGCATAGTCCTCCATACAGTATAATGGCCCCACATAGTCCTCCATACAGTATAATGGCCCCACATAGTCCTCCGTACAGTATAATGGCCCCACATAGTCCTCCATACAGTATAATGGCCCCACATAGTCCTCCATACAGTATAATGGCCCCACATAGTCCTCCATACAGTATAATGGCCCCACATAGTCCTCCATACAATATAATGGGCCCCACATAGTCCTCCATACAGGATAATGTCCCCACATAGTCTTTCATACAGTATAATGGCCCCGCATAGTCCTCCATACAGTATAATGGGCCCCACATAGTCCTCCATACAGGATAATGTCCCCACATAGTCTTTCATACAGTATAATGGCCACACATAGTCCTCCATACAGTATAATGGCCCCACATAGTACTCCATACAGTATAATGTCCCCACATAGTCCTCCATACAGTAAAATGGCCCCACATAGTCCTCCATACAGTAAAATGGCCCCACATAGTCGTCCATACAGGATAATGTCCCCACATAGTCATCCATACAATATAATGGCCCCACATAGTCCTCCATACAGTATAATGTCCCCACATAGTCCTCCATACAGTATAATGGCCCCACATAGTCCTCCATACAGTATAATGGCCCCACATAGTCCTCCATACAGTATAATGGCCCCACATAGTACTCCATACAGTATAATGTCCCCACATAGTCCTCCATACAGTATAATGGCCCCACATAGTCCTCCATACAGTATAATGTCCCCACATAGTCCTTTATACAGTATAATGGCCCCACATAGTCCTCCATACGGTATAATGGGCACCACATAGTCCTCCATACAGTATAATGGCCCCACATATTCCTCCATACAGTATAATGGCACCACATAGTCCTCCATACAGTATAATGGGCCCACATAGTCCTCCATACAGCATAATGGGCCCCACATAGTCCTCCATACAGTATAATGGGTCCCACATTGTCCTCCATACAGTATAATGCCCCCACATAGTCCTCCATACAGTATAATGGCCCCACATAGTCCTCTATACAGTATAATGGGCCCAAATAGTGCTCCATACAGTATAATGGCCCCACATAGTGCTCCATACAGTATAATGGCCTCACATAGTCCTCCAGACAGTATGATAGCCCCCACATAGTCCTCCATACAGTATAATGGCCCCACATAGTGCTCCATACAGAATAATGGCCCCACATAGTCCTCCATACAGTATAATGGGCCCCACATTGTCCTCCATACAGTATAATAGACCCACATAATCCTCCATACAGTATAATGGCCCCACATGGTCCTCTATACAGTATAATGGGCCCACATAGTCCTCCATACAGTATAATGGGCCCGCATAGTCCTCCATACAGTATAATGGGCCCGCATAGTCCTCCATACAGTATAATGGCCCCACATGGTCCTCTGTACAGTATAATGACCCCACATAGTCCTCCATACAGTATAATGGCCCCACATAGTCCTCCATACAGTATAATGGCCCCACATAGTCCTCCATACAGTATATTGTCCCCACATAGTCCTTTATACAGTATAATGGCCCCACATAGTCCTCCATACAGTATAATGGCCCCACATAGTCCTCCATACAGTATAATGGCCCCACATAGTCCTGCATACAGAATAATGGGCCCCACATAATCCTCCATACAGTATAATGGCCCCACATGGTCCTCCATACAGTATAATTGCCCCACATAGTCCTCCATACGGTATAATGGGCACCACATAGTCCTCCATACGGTATAATGGCCCCACATATTCCTCCATACGGTATAATGGCACCACATAGTCCTCCATACGGTATAATGGGCCCACATAGTCCTCCATACAGCATAATGGGCCCCACATAGTCCTCCATACAGTATAATGGGTCCCACATAGTCCTCCATACAGTATAATGGCCCCACATAGTCCTCCATACAGTATAATGGCCCCACATAGTCCTCCATACAGTATAATGGCCCCACATAGTCCTCCATACAGTATAATGGGCCCAAATAGTCCTCCATTCAGTATAATGGCCCCACATAGTGCTCCATACAGTATAATGGCCTCACATAGTCCTCCAGACAGTATGATAACCCCCACATAGTCCTCCATACTGTATAATGGCCCCACATAGTGCTCCATACAGAATAATGGCCCCACATACTCCTCCATACAGTATAATGTCCCCACATAGTCCTCCATACAGTATAATGTCCCCACATAGTCCTCCATACAGTATAATGGCCCCACATAGTCCTCCATACAGGATAATGGCCCCACATAGTCATCCATACAATATAATGGCCCCACATAGTCCTCCATACAGTATAATGGCCCCACATAGTACTCCATACAGTATAATGGCCCCACATAGTCCTCCATACAGTATAATGGCCCCACATAGTCCTCCATACAGTATAATGGCCCCACATAGTACTCCATACAGTATAATGTCCCCACATAGTCCGCCATACAGTATAATGGCCCCACATAGTCCTCCATACAGTATAATGGCCCCACATAGTCCTCCATACAGTATAATGGCCCCACATAGTCCTCCATACAGTATAATGGCCCCACATAGTCCTCCATACAGTATAATGGCCCCACATAGTCCTCCATACAGTATAATGGGCCCAAATAGTCCTCCATACAGTATAATGGCCCCACATAGTGCTCCATACAGTATAATGGCCTCACATAGTCCTCCAGACAGTATGATAGCCCCCACATAGTCCTCCATACTGTATAATGGCCCCACATAGTGCTCCATACAGAATAATGGCCCCACATACTCCTCCATACAGTATAATGTCCCCACATAGTCCTCCATACAGTATAATGTCCCCACATAGTCCTTCATACAGTATAATGGCCCCACATAGTCCTCCATACAGGATAATGGCCCCACATAGTCATCCATACAATATAATGGCCCCACATAGTCCTCCATACAGTATAATGGCCCCACATAGTACTCCATACAGTATAATGGCCCCACATAGTCCTCCATACAGTATAATGGCCCCACATAGTCCTCCATACAGTATAATGTCCCCACATAGTCCTTTATACAGTATAATGGCCCCACATAGTCCTCCATACAGTATAATGGCCCCACATATGCCTGCATACAGAATAATGGGCCCCACATAATCCTCCATACAGTATAATGGCCCCACATGGTCCTCCATACAGTATAATGGCCCCACATAGTCCTCCAGACAGTATGATAGCCCCCACATAGTCCTCCATACTGTATAATGGCCCCACATAGTGCTCCATACAGTATAATGTCCCCACATAGTCCTCCATACAGTAAAATGGCCCCACATAGTCCTCCATACAGTAAAATGGCCCCACATAGTCGTCCATACAGGATAATGTCCCCACATAGTCATCCATACAATATAATGGCCCCACATAGTCCTCCATACAGTATAATGTCCCCACATAGTCCTCCATACAGTATAATGGCCCCACATAGTCCTCCATACAGTATAATGGCCCCACATAGTCCTCCATACAGTATAATGGCCCCACATAGTACTCCATACAGTATAATGTCCCCACATAGTCCTCCATACAGTATAATGGCCCCACATAGTCCTCCATACAGTATAATGTCCCCACATAGTCCTTTATACAGTATAATGGCCCCACATAGTCCTCCATACGGTATAATGGGCACCACATAGTCCTCCATACAGTATAATGGCCCCACATATTCCTCCATACAGTATAATGGCACCACATAGTCCTCCATACAGTATAATGGGCCCACATAGTCCTCCATACAGCATAATGGGCCCCACATAGTCCTCCATACAGTATAATGGGTCCCACATTGTCCTCCATACAGTATAATGCCCCCACATAGTCCTCCATACAGTATAATGGCCCCACATAGTCCTCTATACAGTATAATGGGCCCAAATAGTGCTCCATACAGTATAATGGCCCCACATAGTGCTCCATACAGTATAATGGCCTCACATAGTCCTCCAGACAGTATGATAGCCCCCACATAGTCCTCCATACAGTATAATGGCCCCACATAGTGCTCCATACAGAATAATGGCCCCACATAGTCCTCCATACAGTATAATGGGCCCCACATTGTCCTCCATACAGTATAATAGACCCACATAATCCTCCATACAGTATAATGGCCCCACATGGTCCTCTATACAGTATAATGGGCCCACATAGTCCTCCATACAGTATAATGGGCCCGCATAGTCCTCCATACAGTATAATGGGCCCGCATAGTCCTCCATACAGTATAATGGCCCCACATGGTCCTCTGTACAGTATAATGACCCCACATAGTCCTCCATACAGTATAATGGCCCCACATAGTCCTCCATACAGTATAATGGCCCCACATAGTCCTCCATACAGTATATTGTCCCCACATAGTCCTTTATACAGTATAATGGCCCCACATAGTCCTCCATACAGTATAATGGCCCCACATAGTCCTCCATACAGTATAATGGCCCCACATAGTCCTGCATACAGAATAATGGGCCCCACATAATCCTCCATACAGTATAATGGCCCCACATGGTCCTCCATACAGTATAATTGCCCCACATAGTCCTCCATACGGTATAATGGGCACCACATAGTCCTCCATACGGTATAATGGCCCCACATATTCCTCCATACGGTATAATGGCACCACATAGTCCTCCATACGGTATAATGGGCCCACATAGTCCTCCATACAGCATAATGGGCCCCACATAGTCCTCCATACAGTATAATGGGTCCCACATAGTCCTCCATACAGTATAATGGCCCCACATAGTCCTCCATACAGTATAATGGCCCCACATAGTCCTCCATACAGTATAATGGCCCCACATAGTCCTCCATACAGTATAATGGGCCCAAATAGTCCTCCATTCAGTATAATGGCCCCACATAGTGCTCCATACAGTATAATGGCCTCACATAGTCCTCCAGACAGTATGATAACCCCCACATAGTCCTCCATACTGTATAATGGCCCCACATAGTGCTCCATACAGAATAATGGCCCCACATACTCCTCCATACAGTATAATGTCCCCACATAGTCCTCCATACAGTATAATGTCCCCACATAGTCCTCCATACAGTATAATGGCCCCACATAGTCCTCCATACAGGATAATGGCCCCACATAGTCATCCATACAATATAATGGCCCCACATAGTCCTCCATACAGTATAATGGCCCCACATAGTACTCCATACAGTATAATGGCCCCACATAGTCCTCCATACAGTATAATGGCCCCACATAGTCCTCCATACAGTATAATGGCCCCACATAGTACTCCATACAGTATAATGTCCCCACATAGTCCGCCATACAGTATAATGGCCCCACATAGTCCTCCATACAGTATAATGGCCCCACATAGTCCTCCATACAGTATAATGGCCCCACATAGTCCTCCATACAGTATAATGGCCCCACATAGTCCTCCATACAGTATAATGGCCCCACATAGTCCTCCATACAGTATAATGGGCCCAAATAGTCCTCCATACAGTATAATGGCCCCACATAGTGCTCCATACAGTATAATGGCCTCACATAGTCCTCCAGACAGTATGATAGCCCCCACATAGTCCTCCATACTGTATAATGGCCCCACATAGTGCTCCATACAGAATAATGGCCCCACATACTCCTCCATACAGTATAATGTCCCCACATAGTCCTCCATACAGTATAATGTCCCCACATAGTCCTTCATACAGTATAATGGCCCCACATAGTCCTCCATACAGGATAATGGCCCCACATAGTCATCCATACAATATAATGGCCCCACATAGTCCTCCATACAGTATAATGGCCCCACATAGTACTCCATACAGTATAATGGCCCCACATAGTCCTCCATACAGTATAATGGCCCCACATAGTCCTCCATACAGTATAATGTCCCCACATAGTCCTTTATACAGTATAATGGCCCCACATAGTCCTCCATACAGTATAATGGCCCCACATATGCCTGCATACAGAATAATGGGCCCCACATAATCCTCCATACAGTATAATGGCCCCACATGGTCCTCCATACAGTATAATGGCCCCACATAGTCCTCCAGACAGTATGATAGCCCCCACATAGTCCTCCATACTGTATAATGGCCCCACATAGTGCTCCATACAGTATAATGGGCCCACATAGTCCTCCATACAGCATAATGTCCCCACATAGTCCTCCATACAGTATAATGTCCCCACATAGTCCTCCATACAGTATAATGGCCCCACATAGTCCTCCATACAGGATAATGGCCCCAAATAGTCCTCCATACAGTATAATGGCCCCACATAGTGCTCCATACAGTATAATGGCCTCACATAGTCCTCCAGACAGTATAATGGCCCCAAATAGTCCTCCATAAAGTATAATGGCCCCACATAGTCCTCCATACAGTATAATGGCCCCACATAGTCCTCCATACAGTATAATGGCCCCACATAGTCCTCCATACAGTATAATGGCCCCACATAGTCCTCCATACAGTATAATGGGCCCCACATAGTCCTCCATACAGTATAATGGCCCCACATAGTCCTCCATACAGTATAATGGCCCCACATAGTCCTCCATACAGTATAATGGGCCCAAATAGTCCTCCATACAGTATAATGGCCCCACATAGTGCTCCATACAGTATAATGGCCTCACATAGTCCTCCAGACAGTATGATAGCCCCCACATAGTCCTACATACTGTATAATGGCCCCACATAGTGCTCCATACAGAATAATGGCCCCACATACTCCTCCATACAGTATAATGTCCCCACATAGTCCTCCATACAGTATAATGTCCCCACATAGTCCTCCATACAGTATAATGGCCCCACATAGTCCTCCATACAGGATAATGGCCCCACATAGTCATCCATACAATATAATGGCCCCACATAGTCCTCCATACAGTATAATGGCCCCACATAGTACTCCATACAGTATAATGGCCCCACATAGTCCTCCATACAGTATAATGGCCCCACATAGTACTCCATACAGTATAATGTCCCCACATAGTCCTCCATACAGTATAATGGCGCCACATAGTTCTCCATACAGTATAATGGCCCCACATAGTCCTCCATACAGTATAATGGCCCCACATAGTCCTCCATACAGTATAATGGCCCCACATAGTCCTGCATACAGAATAATGGGCCCCACATAATCCTCCATACAGTATAATGGCCCCACATGGTCCTCCATACAGTATAATGGCCCCACATAGTCCTCCATACGGTATAATGGGCACCACATAGTCCTCCATACAGTATAATGGCCCCACATATTCCTCCATACAGTATAATGGCCCCACATAGTCCTCCATACAGTATAATGGGCCCCACATAGTCCTCCATACAGTATAATGGGTCCCACATAGTCCTCCATACAGTATAATGGCCCCACATAGTCCTCCATACAGTATAATGGCCCCACATAGTCCTCCATACAGTATAATGGGCCCAAATAGTGCTCCATACAGTATAATGGCCCCACATAGTGCTCCATACAGTATAATGGCCTCACATAGTCCTCCAGACAGTATGATAGCCCCCACATAGTCCTCCATACAGTATAATGGCCCCACATAGTGCTCCATACAGAATAATGGCCCCACATAGTCCTCCATACAGTATAATGGGCCCCACATTGTCCTCCATACAGTATAATAGACCCACATAATCCTCCATACAGTATAATGGCCCCACATGGTCCTCCATACAGTATAATGGGCCCACATAGTCCTCCATACAGTATAATGGGCCCACATAGTCCTCCATACAGTATAATGGGCCCCACATAGTCCTCCATACAGTATAATGGGCCCGCATAGTCCTCCATACAGTATAATGGCCCCACATGGTCCTCCATACAGTATAATGACCCCACATAGTCCTCCATACAGTATAATGGCCCCACATAGTCCTCCATGCAGTATAATGTCCCCACATAGTCCTCCATACAGTATAATGGCCCCACATAGTCCTCCATACAGTATAATGGCCCCACATAGTCCTCCATACAGTATAATGTCCCCACATAGTCCTTTATACAGTATAATGGCCCCACATAGTCCTCCATACAGTATAATGGCCCCACATATGCCTGCATACAGAATAATGGGCCCCACATAATCCTCCATACAGTATAATGGCCCCACATGGTCCTCCATACAGTATAATGGCCCCACATAGTCCTCCATACGGTATAATGGGCACCACATAGTCCTCCATACAGTATAATGGCCCCACATAGTCCTCCATACAGTATAATGGCCCCACATAGTCCTCCATACAGTATAATGGGCCCAAATAGTCCTCCATACAGTATAATGGCCCCACATAGTGCTCCATACAGTATAATGGCCTCACATAGTCCTCCAGACAGTATGATAGCCCCCACATAGTCCTCCATACTGTATAATGGCCCCACATAGTGCTCCATACAGAATAATGGCCCCACATACTCCTCCATACAGTATAATGTCCCCACATAGTCCTCCATACAGTATAATGTCCCCACATAGTCCTTCATACAGTATAATGGCCCCACATAGTCCTCCATACAGGATAATGGCCCCACATAGTCATCCATACAATATAATGGCCCCACATAGTCCTCCATACAGTATAATGGCCCCACATAGTACTCCATACAGTATAATGGCCCCACATAGTCCTCCATACAGTATAATGGCCCCACATAGTCCTCCATACAGTATAATGTCCCCACATAGTCCTTTATACAGTATAATGGCCCCACATAGTCCTCCATACAGTATAATGGCCCCACATATGCCTGCATACAGAATAATGGGCCCCACATAATCCTCCATACAGTATAATGGCCCCACATGGTCCTCCATACAGTATAATGGCCCCACATAGTCCTCCAGACAGTATGATAGCCCCCACATAGTCCTCCATACTGTATAATGGCCCCACATAGTGCTCCATACAGTATAATGGGCCCACATAGTCCTCCATACAGCATAATGTCCCCACATAGTCCTCCATACAGTATAATGTCCCCACATAGTCCTCCATACAGTATAATGGCCCCACATAGTCCTCCATACAGGATAATGGCCCCAAATAGTCCTCCATACAGTATAATGGCCCCACATAGTGCTCCATACAGTATAATGGCCTCACATAGTCCTCCAGACAGTATAATGGCCCCAAATAGTCCTCCATAAAGTATAATGGCCCCACATAGTCCTCCATACAGTATAATGGCCCCACATAGTCCTCCATACAGTATAATGGCCCCACATAGTCCTCCATACAGTATAATGGCCCCACATAGTCCTCCATACAGTATAATGGGCCCCACATAGTCCTCCATACAGTATAATGGCCCCACATAGTCCTCCATACAGTATAATGGCCCCACATAGTCCTCCATACAGTATAATGGGCCCAAATAGTCCTCCATACAGTATAATGGCCCCACATAGTGCTCCATACAGTATAATTGCCTCACATAGTCCTCCAGACAGTATGATAGCCCCCACATAGTCCTACATACTGTATAATGGCCCCACATAGTGCTCCATACAGAATAATGGCCCCACATACTCCTCCATACAGTATAATGTCCCCACATAGTCCTCCATACAGTATAATGTCCCCACATAGTCCTCCATACAGTATAATGGCCCCACATAGTCCTCCATACAGGATAATGGCCCCACATAGTCATCCATACAATATAATGGCCCCACATAGTCCTCCATACAGTATAATGGCCCCACATAGTACTCCATACAGTATAATGGCCCCACATAGTCCTCCATACAGTATAATGGCCCCACATAGTACTCCATACAGTATAATGTCCCCACATAGTCCTCCATACAGTATAATGGCGCCACATAGTTCTCCATACAGTATAATGGCCCCACATAGTCCTCCATACAGTATAATGGCCCCACATAGTCCTCCATACAGTATAATGGCCCCACATAGTCCTGCATACAGAATAATGGGCCCCACATAATCCTCCATACAGTATAATGGCCCCACATGGTCCTCCATACAGTATAATGGCCCCACATAGTCCTCCATACGGTATAATGGGCACCACATAGTCCTCCATACAGTATAATGGCCCCACATATTCCTCCATACAGTATAATGGCCCCACATAGTCCTCCATACAGTATAATGGGCCCCACATAGTCCTCCATACAGTATAATGGGTCCCACATAGTCCTCCATACAGTATAATGGCCCCACATAGTCCTCCATACAGTATAATGGCCCCACATAGTCCTCCATACAGTATAATGGGCCCAAATAGTGCTCCATACAGTATAATGGCCCCACATAGTGCTCCATACAGTATAATGGCCTCACATAGTCCTCCAGACAGTATGATAGCCCCCACATAGTCCTCCATACAGTATAATGGCCCCACATAGTGCTCCATACAGAATAATGGCCCCACATAGTCCTCCATACAGTATAATGGGCCCCACATTGTCCTCCATACAGTATAATAGACCCACATAATCCTCCATACAGTATAATGGCCCCACATGGTCCTCCATACAGTATAATGGGCCCACATAGTCCTCCATACAGTATAATGGGCCCACATAGTCCTCCATACAGTATAATGGGCCCCACATAGTCCTCCATACAGTATAATGGGCCCGCATAGTCCTCCATACAGTATAATGGCCCCACATGGTCCTCCATACAGTATAATGACCCCACATAGTCCTCCATACAGTATAATGGCCCCACATAGTCCTCCATGCAGTATAATGTCCCCACATAGTCCTCCATACAGTATAATGGCCCCACATAGTCCTCCATACAGTATAATGGCCCCACATAGTCCTCCATACAGTATAATGTCCCCACATAGTCCTTTATACAGTATAATGGCCCCACATAGTCCTCCATACAGTATAATGGCCCCACATATGCCTGCATACAGAATAATGGGCCCCACATAATCCTCCATACAGTATAATGGCCCCACATGGTCCTCCATACAGTATAATGGCCCCACATAGTCCTCCATACGGTATAATGGGCACCACATAGTCCTCCATACAGTATAATGGTACCACATAGTCCTCCATACAGTATAATGGGCCCACATAGTCCTCCATACAGCATAATGGGCACCACATAGTCCTCCATACAGTATAATGGGTCCCACATAGTCCTCCATACAGTATAATGGCCCCACATAGTCCTCCATACAGTATAATGGCCCCACATAGTCCTCCATACAGTATAATGGGCCCAAATAGTGCTCCATACAGTATAATGGCCCCACATAGTGCTCCATACAGTATAATGGCCTCACATAGTCCTCCAGACAGTATGATAGCCCCCACATAGTCCTCCATACAGTATAATGGCCCCACATAGTGCTCCATACAGAATAATGGCCCCACATAGTCCTCCATACAGTATAATGGGCCCCACATTGTCCTCCATACAGTATAATAGACCCACATAATCCTCCATACAGTATAATGACCCCACATGGTCCTCCATACAGTATAATGGGCCCACATAGTCCTCCATACAGTATAATGGGCCCACATAGTCCTCCATACAGTATAATGGGCCCCACATAGTCCTGCATACAGTATAATGGGCCCGCATAGTCCTCCATACAGTATAATGGCCCCACATGGTCCTCCATACAGTATAATGGCCCCACATAGTCCTCCATACGGTATAATGGGCACCACATAGTCCTCCATACAGTATAATGGCACTACATAGTCCTCCATACAGTATAATGGGCCCACATAGTCCTCCATACAGCATAATGGGCACCACATAGTCCTCCATACAGTATAATGGGCCCCATATAGTCCTCCATACAGTATAATGGGCCCCATATAATGCTCCATACAGGATACTGGCCCCCATATAACTCTCCATACAGGATACTGGCCCCCACATAATGCCCCATGCAGGTTGTGCCCCCCCACATAATGCCCCATGCAGGCTGTGCCCCCTCGCCACACACATAATGCCCCATGCAGGATGTCACTCCCCCGCATCATATAATGCCGCATGCAGGATGTCACTCCCCCCCCTCCCCATATAATGCCCCATGCAGGACGTCACCCCCCCCCATATAATGCCCCATGCAGGACGTCCCCTCCCCCCCGTATAATGCCCCGAGCATGATGTCACACTCCCCCCCCCCCCCCCCGACCCCCCCTCCATAAAAATGCCCCAAGCAGGATGTCACCCCCCCATATAATGCCCCATGCAGGATGTCACTCCCCCTCCCATATAATGCCCCATCCAGGATGTCACCTCTCCCCCTCCATATAATGCCCCATGCAGGATGTCACCTCTCCCCCCCATATAATGCCCCATGCAGGATATCACTCCCCCCCTATAATGCTCCATGCAGGATGCCACTTACCCCCCCCATATAATGGCCCATGCAGGATGTCACCTCTCCCCTCATATAATGCCCCATGCAGGATGTCACCCCCCCATATAATGCCCCATGCAGGATGTCACCTCTCCCCCCATATAATGCCCCATGCAGGATGTCACCCCCTCCCTATGTAATGCCCCATGCAGGATGTCACCCCCCCATATAATGCCCCATGTAGGATGTCACTTCCCCCCCTCGTTATAATGCTCCATGCAGGATGCCACTTACCCCCCCCCATATAATGCCCCATGCAGAATGTCACCCCCCCATATAATGCCCCTTGTAGAATGTCACCCCCCCATATAATGCCCCATTCAGGATGTCACACACCCCCATATAATGCCCTATGCAGGATGTCACCTCTCCCCCCATATAATGCCCCATGCAGGATGTCACACCCCTTCACTTATAATGCCCCATGCAGGATGTCACCTCTCTCCCCATATAATGCCCCATGCAGGATGTCACCTCCCCCCATATAATGCCCTATGCAGGATGTCACCCCCCCCCCTTATAATGCCCCATGCAGGATGTCACCTAACCCCATATAATGCCCCATGCAGGATGTCAACTCCCCATATAATGCCCCATGCAGGATGTCACTTCCCCCTCCCATATAATGCCCCATGCAGAATGTCACTCCCCCCCCCCCCCCCCATATCCTCCGGGATAAATAAAGTATATCTTATATAATGCCCCATGTAGGATGTCACCTCCCCCCATATAATGCCCCATGCAGGATGTCACCACCCCATATAATGCCCCATGCAGGATGTCACCCCCCCTCATATAATGCCCCATGCAGGATGTCACTTCCCCCCTCCTGCCCCATATAATGCCCCATGCAGGATGTCATCACCCCCTCCATCATATAATACCCCATGTAGGATGTAATCACCCCCCCATCATATAATACCCCATGTAGGATGTCATCAACCCCCCATCACATAATACCCCATGTAAGATGTCATCACCCCTCCCCCCGTCATATAATGCCCCATGTAGGATGTCATCACCCCCCCATCATATAATGCCCCATGTAGGATGTCATCACCCCCCCATCATATAATACCCCATGTAGGATGTCATCACCCCCCCCATCATATAATGCCCCATGTAGGATGTCATCACCCCCCATCATATAATGCCCCATGTCGGAGGTCATCACCCCCCGCCATCATATAATGCCCCATGTAGGATGTCATCACCCCCCCATCATATAATGCCCCATGTAGGATGTCATCACCCCCCCATCATATAATACCCCATGTAGGATGTCATCACCCCCCCCATCATATAATGCCCCATGTAGGATGTCATCACCCCCCCATCATATAATGCCCCATGTCGGAGGTCATCACCCCCCGCCATCATATAATGCCCCATGTAGGATGTCATCACCCCCCCATCTTATAATACCCCATGTAGGATGTCATCACCCCCCCATCATATAATGCCCCATGTAGGATGTCATCACCCCCCCATCATATAATGCCCCATGTAGGATGTCATCACCTCCCCCATCATATAATGCCCCATGTAGGATGTCATCACCCCCCCCCATCATATAATGCCCCATGTAGGATGTCATCACCCCCCCATCATATAATGCCCCATGTAGGATGTCATCACCCCCCCCCCATCATATAATGCCCCATGTAGGATGTCATCACCCCCCCATCATATAATGCCCCATGTAGGATGTCATCACCCCCCCATCATATAATGCCCCATGTAGGATGTCATCAGCCCCCCCATCATATAATGCCCCATGTAGGATGTCATCAGCCCCCCCATCATATAAGGCCCCATGTAGGATGTCATCACCCCCCCCATCATATAATGCCCCATGTAGGATGTCATCACCCCCCCCATCATATAATGCCCCATGTAGAATGTCATCAACCCCCCCATCATATAATGCCCCATGTAGGATGTCATCACCCCCCCATCATATAATGCCCCATGTAGGATGTCATCACCCCCCATCATATAATGCCCCATGTAGGATGTCATCACCCCCCATCATATAATGCCCCATGTAGGATGTCATCATCCCCCCATCATATAATGCCCCATGTAGGATGTTATCACCCCCCCCATCATATAAGGCCCCATGTAGGATGTCATCACCCCCCCCATCATATAAGGCCCCATGTAGGATGTCATCACCCCCCCATCATATAAGGCCCCATGTAGGATGTCATCACCCCCCCATCATATAATGCCCCATGTAGGATGTCATCACCCCCCCCATCATATAAGGCCCCATGTAGGATGTCATAACCCCCCCATCATATAATGCCCCATGTAGGATGTCATCACCCCCCCCATCATATAATGCCCCATGTAGGATGTCATCACCCCCCCATCATATAAGGCCCCATGTAGGATGTCATCACCCCCCCATCATATAATGCCCCATGTAGGATGTCATCACCCCCCATCATATAATGCCCCATGTAGGATGTCATCACCCCCCCCCCATCATATAATGCCCCATGTAGGATGTCATCACCCCCCCATCATATAAGGCCCCATGTAGGATGTCATCACCCCCCCATCATATAATGCCCCATGTAGGATGTCATCACCCCCCCCCATCATATAATGCCCCATGTAGGATGTCATCACCCCCCCATCATATAAGGCCCCATGTAGGATGTCATCACCCCCCCATCATATAATGCCCCATGTAGGATGTCATCACCCCCCCCATCATATAAGGCCCCATGTAGGATGTCATAACCCCCCCATCATATAATGCCCCATGTAGGATGTCATCACCCCCCCCATCATATAATGCCCCATGTAGGATGTCATCACCCCCCCATCATATAAGGCCCCATGTAGGATGTCATCACCCCCCCATCATATAATGCCCCATGTAGGATGTCATCACCCCCCATCATATAATGCCCCATGTAGGATGTCATCACCCCCCCCCATCATATAATGCCCCATGTAGGATGTCATCACCCCCCCATCATATAAGGCCCCATGTAGGATGTCATCACCCCCCCATCATATAATGCCCCATGTAGGATGTCATCACCCCCCATCATATAATGCCCCATGTAGGATGTCATCACCCCCCATCATATAATGCCCCATGTAGGATGTCATCACCCCCCATCATATAATGCCCCATGTAGGATGTCATCACCCCCCCATCATATAATGCCCCATGTAGGATGTTATCACCCCCCCATCATATAAGTCCCCATGTAGGATGTCATCACCCCCCCCATCATATAATGCCCCATGTAGGATGTCATCACCCCCCCATCATATAAGGCCCCATGTAGGATGTTATCACCCCCCCATCATGTAAGGCCCCATGTAGGATGTCATCACCCCCCCATCATATAATGCCCCATGTAGGATGTTATCACCCCCCCATCATATAAGGCCCCATGTAGGATGTCATCACCCCCCCCATCATATAAGGCCCCATGTAGGATGTTATCACCCCCCCATCATATAAGGCCCCATGTAGGATGTCATCACCCCCCCCATCATATAAGGCCCCATGCATCCATACATAAAGAAAAAAAAAATCAAATACTCACCTGACTTCTCACCTGCGCCGGCGTCTTCCCGCTCTGCGCTGCCTGTGACGGCTCAGCAGAGGGCGCGGTGGAAAGACATCTCCGCGCCCGCTGACCTGAGACATCACAATCAGAGGACGCGGAAGACATCGGAGCTGCTGCAGAGGCACGGGGAGAGGTAAGTATTGTGCCATCGGCTGCCAGGGCCCTGAGCAAGCGGGGGTGGCGGGCGCCGACACCCTACTGATCACGGGTCTCATAGCACAGGGGTGCCCAATGGCGAGTGGGCCCCGTCACCTGCTCAAGGCCCCAGCACTTGCCCAGGTGCGCTGGGTGCTGATGCCGGGCCTGGCCCAGGGAACTATAGGCCTGTGAGCCTTACTTCTATACCACCAGGAAATATCTTTGAACAAAATTAAACATGTATTCAAGTACCTTTATAAGAATGAAGTGATTAACCAGAGCCAGCTTGGGTTTGTAAATAGTGATGGGCGAACCTGAACAGTAAAGTTCGGGGTCCATACCGAACGCCTACTGTTCGGGCACGGATCTTGAACACGGACTTCCTCAGGAAGTCCGTGTTACTGTTCCGCTCGGGTTCAGGTGTTTCCCGCGCTGTCACTTGTGTGACAGCGCAGGGAACACAGACTCTGATCGGGGGTAATAGCATTACCGCGGTCAGAGCGCTGTGGCAGTGACCTGCGGTAAAAAGCTTACCACAGGTCATAGGCACCAGCTGATAGTTCTACTACCACCATCCGCCGGCGCCTCCTGCCATAGGAAACAGCGAGCGCAGGCACTGCTGGATGGGAGCAGTAGTCTCTCATCCGTCAGCGCCTGTGCTCTGCTGAAAGTAAAAAAAAAAGTTAAAATTAATAAAAAAAAATGTTCAATTAAAAATAAAACACATTATACTCACCTAGACCTTCTCCCCGATGTTCGCCACCCCTGCAAAAAATAAAAAAACACCATATACTCACTGTCAGTAATGACCGCGACGACACCGGGGAGACCACACAATATCCCACCGCTGCCGTCAGGATTGAGCAGGGATTTGTGCGCACACGATCCCAGTTATTCACTACGTAGCTATCAGCAAACGGGCAGAAAGCTTATGGCGTATACACCTCCGGATTCCAACGCATGGAATATGTTCATACGCCCCCGTACGATTACCGCCAGCTGCACGATAGCCCAATTATTATTATTCGCTGTCACCACCGACCCAATTTGAAATATAATACAGGCCGGGTCGGACACCTGCGTTCTGGTAGCGTATATGGTTTTGAGGGAGGGAATGATAACAGAACAAAAGAGACAGAACTATTACATTTT
The DNA here is from genome assembly GCF_046119375.1 of Phyllobates terribilis. Taxonomy (NCBI): domain Eukaryota; kingdom Metazoa; phylum Chordata; class Amphibia; order Anura; family Dendrobatidae; genus Phyllobates; species Phyllobates terribilis. The sequence goes on along the minus strand of NW_027362765.1, from coordinate 341,527,849 downwards.
ATATTTAATCCAAAAGGGAGGCAGTGTTTAGGAAAATATACAAAAGGTTTTACAAAAGGAGACAATAAAATACATGGGCAGTTACACAAAATAATAAGGATTAAAGAAGAACTTACTATAAGATCGCAGAGACGATTCAGTATAGCTGGAGGGGGGCGCCCCACTTTGATTTGACTGTTATCGAACGTGATCCTTTGCTTATAGTCTCTATACCCCCCAGCAATAAATACTGACCCCCCCCCCCCTTCCGCTGTGCCTTTTATGCCGAAGGGAGAGACCCGCCCACACCCCCCTATAATGACCTCATGTGGGCTGGGCTCTAGCCTTCATATTTTTATTAGAATCTCTTAACTTCTGGGATAACTTATCGCTGGTTGATCGCAGAAGCCCGAAAGTGGTACCATATTTTCTATTATGAATTTACCTTTCTACAGAGACCACACATGACCTGGCTGCGGTCCGTTATTCTGGTACTTTTGCGCCACAGCTCACCGGAGGGGCTTACAGCTACGGGAAAATAAGCATATTGTTCCTTAGTGCCAGATATTCCAGATTTCGTGTCAGCGCCGGCCCAGCTGCAGATTTCTGTTGAATTCTTTTGAAGCTCGGTATTAATCTTCCTCAGATGTAAATTGTCACAGGTCTGTGTCACTGGAAACTACACTCCCATGTTAATTGGGTCAGTAGCACCTTTTGTGCTAGCATTTGCTTACAAGCTACTTCTGCTGTGTGGGCTTAATTTGCATGGGGACAGCTGCGTGGAGTGTCAGTTCCTCTCCTCTGACAAATACTGTAGGGGAGGGGGGATGAAGAGGGGTCTGGGAGGGAGAAATTCTCAATATTTATATGACACTCACCTTACAGCTAATCCCCGAAGCCCATGATCACCTGTAATAAAAGTAAAATAATAAAGCAACCTCATCCTCACCTGTCCGCCGCAGTCCAAATAGCAAAGAGTCCCACGAAGATCCCATGAACAGAGCGGCCACATTGTAAAATGTGACTGCTCTGTTCAGCAGCCGGCAATACACTGAAGTTCAATGTATTGCCGGCAAATGAGGTCAACTCATTGGCAAGCGTGGAAAAAATACTCACCGCGCATGCGCTGACCTCATTTGTCAGCAATACACTGAGTCAGTGTATTGCCGGCAAATGAACAGTGCGGTCACATTCAATGCCCTTGCACTCAAAATCTCACGATACATGGCCCCATTCATTCTTTCATGTACACGGATCAGTGATCCTGGTCCTTTGGCAGAGAAACAGCCCCAAAGCATGATGTTGCCACCCCCATGCTTCACAGTAGGTATGGTGTTCTTTGGATGCAACTCAGCATTTTTTCTCCTCCAAACACGACGAGTTGTGTTTCTACCAAACAGTTCTACTTTGGTTTCATCTGACCATATGACTTTCTCCTAATACTCTTCTGGATCATCCAAATGCTCTCTAGCAAACTTCAGACGGGCCCGGACAGGTAATGGCTTAAGCAGGGGGACACGTCTGGCACTGCAGGATCTGAGTCCCTGGCGGTGTAGTGTGTTACTGATGGTAGCCTATGTAACGTTGGTCACAGCTCTCTGCAGGTCATTCACTAGGTCCCCCCGTGTGGTTCTGGGATTTTTGCTCACCGTTTTTGAGATCATTTTGACCCCACAGGGTGAGATCTTGTGTGGAGCCCGAGATCGAGGGAGATTATCAGTGGTCTTGTATATTCTAATTATTGCTCCCACAATTGATGTCTTCACACCAAGCTGCTTGCCTATTGCAGATTCAGTCTTCCCAGCCTGGTACAGGGCAACAATTTTGTTTCTGTGTCCTTCGACAGCTCTTTGGTCTTCACCATAGTGGAGTTTGGAGTGTGACTGTTTGAGGTTGTGGACAGGTGTCTTTTATACTGATGATAAGTTCAAACAGGCGCCAGTACTACAGGTAATGAGTGGAGGACAGAGGAGCCAGTACTACAGGTAATGAGTGGAGGACAGAGGTGCCAGTACTACAGGTAATGAGTGGAGGACAGAGGAGCCAGTACTACAGGTAATGAGTGGAGGACAGAGGAGCCAGTACTACAGGTAATGAGTGGAGGACAGAGGAGCCAGTACTACAGGTAATGAGTGGAGGACAGAGGAGTCAGTACTACAGGTAATGAGCGGAGGACAGAGGAGCCAGTACTACAGGTAATGAGTGGAGGACAGAGGAGTCAGTACTACAGGTAATGAGCGGAGGACAGAGGAGCCAGTACTACAGGTAATGAGTGGAGGACAGAAGAGCCAGTACTACAGGTAATGAATGGAGGATAGAGGAGCCAGTACTACAGGTAATGAGTGGAGGACAGAGGAGCCAGTACTACAGGTAATGAGTGGAGGACAGAGGAGCCAGTTCTACAGGTAATGAGTGGAGGACAGAGGAGCCAGTACTACAGGTAATGAGTGGAGGACAGAGGAGCCAGTACTACAGGTAATGAGTGGAGGACAGAGGAGCCAGTACTACAGGTAATGAGTGGAGGACAGAGGAGCCAGTACTACAGGTAATGAGTGGAGGACAGAGGAGCCAGTACTACAAGTAATGAGTGGAGGACAGAGGAGCCAGTACTACAGGTAATGAGTGGAGGACAGAGGAGCCAGTACTACAGGTAATGAGTGGAGGACAGAGGAGCCAGTACTACAAGTAATGAGTGGAGGACAGAGGAGCCAGTACTACAGGTAATGAGTGGAGGACAGAGGAGCCAGTACTACAAGTAATGAGTGGAGGACAGAGGAGCCAGTACTACAGGTAACGAGTGGAGGACAGAGGAGCCAGTACTACAAGTAATGAGTGGAGGACAGAGGAGCCAGTACTACAGGTAACGAGTGGAGGACAGAGGAGCCAGTACTACAAGTAATGAGTGGAGGACAGAGGAGCCAGTACTACAGGTAACGAGTGGAGGACAGAGGAGCCAGTACTACAGGTAACGAGTGGAGGACAGAGGAGCCAGTACTACAGGTAACGAGTGGAGGACAGAGGAGCCAGTACTACAGGTAATGAGTGGAGGACAGAGGAGCCAGTACTACAGGTAATGAGTGGAGGACAGAGGAGCCAGTACTACAGGTAATGAGTGGAGGACAGAGGAGCCAGTACTACAGGTAATGAGTGGAGGACAGAGGAGCCAGTACTACAGGTAATGAGTGGAGGACAGAGGAGCCAGTACTACAGGTAATGAGTGGAGGACAGAGAAGCCAGCACTACAGGTAATGAGTGGAGGGCAGAGGAGCCAGTACTACAGGTAATGAGTGGAGGACAGAGGAGCCAGTACTACAGGTAATGAGCGGAGGACAGAGGAGCCGGTACTACAGGTAATGAGCGGAGGACAGAGGAGCCGGTACTACAGGTAATGAGCGGAGGACAGAGGAGCCGGTACTACAGGTAATGAGTGGAGGACAGAGGAGCCAGTACTACAGGTAATGAGTGGAGGACAGAGGAGCCAGCACTACAGGTAATGAGTGGAGGACAGAGGAGCCTCTTACAGAAGAAGTTACAGGTCAGAGAGAGCCAGAAATCTTGCTTGTCTATAATTGACCAAATACTTATTTTCCACCAAAATGTAAAAAAAAAATTCTTTCCAGATCAGACAATGTGATTTTCAGGATTTGTTTTCTCATTTTGTCTCTCATAGTTGAGGTCGACCTATGATGGCAATTACAGGCCGACCTCAAGTTTGAGAACTTGCACAATTGGGGGCTGACCAAATACTTTTTTTTTCCCCACTGTATATGGATAGATAGATCGATATATGGATATCTAGCTATATAGATAATAGATAGATATACAGAAAAATATAAATGTGATGTATATAATCAGTGCTTTGCGTGTGTACCTTACTGTTCATGTCATTTATTAATTACATTTATGGAAAAGAATGGCGTGCGGTCCCCCGTAATTTTATTATCCAGCAGAGGGAAAGCGGACAGCTAGAACGGATGTTTTTAGCCTGGGAAGGGGGTAATACCCATGGAGCTTCCCAGGCTACTAAAAGCAACCCCCAGCTGTATACATAGCCTTTACTGGCTATTAAAATGGCCAGTAAAAAAATGATGTAGGATCCCCCTATCAGCCCCCCCAAAAAAATGACGTGGGGTCCCCCTATTTTAACAGCTAGCAAAGGCTATGCAGACTGCTGGGGGCTGATATTAATAGCCTAGGAAGGGGCCATGAATATTGGCCCCCTCTGAGGCTAGAAACGGGAGCCCTCACCCGCCCCAGAAATGGCGCATCCATAGGATGCGCCAATTCTGGCACTTAGCCTCGCACTGCCCTGTAGCGGTGGCAGTGGGGTAATAGGGCTGGGGTTGATGTCAGCTTATAATGCCAGCTGACATCAAGCCCAGGTTAGTAATGGAGAGGTGTATATGTATATATATTGTTATGATCTGCTACAGAGACTAAGGAAAGAGAGGAGATCTGTCCCTACAATAGAACTAAACTAGATCCCTACGATGTAACGGGGAACCTGATCCTGCGATCAGACCCGCTAAAGTCCTCGGCTAGTCTGAACGCAGACCTATAGATGTGAGGGAGGGATCCCTACAAGATCTAGGGACTGGGAAAAGATGGACACCTCCTAGCAGAAATAGTAGCAGTCAAAGACAAACACACAACAAAAAGGCATAGGGGTCAGAAGACCTAGCAAAACTAACAGAGAACGGCAACAAGCTAGCTCAACAGTAGTAAATACAAATGAAGTCCAGCAAAGCCAGGAGGGCGGAGCCGGATTAAATAGGCAAAATGGTCATGTGACCAGCAAACTAAAAAAAACCTAACAGGAGAGTTGTAACAGTACCCCCTCTTCTAAGAGGATCCTCCGGATCCCCTAGGCCCAGGCTTACCAGGAAACCTCCTGTGAAACGCTCGGACAAGTCTGGGAGCAGAAACATCATCCGCCCTCACCCATGAGTTATCCTCAGGTCCGAAACCCTTCCAAGCGACGAGATACTGCAAACTCCCTCTATACCGTCTAGAATTTAGGATGCGGGAAATTTCATATTCCCCGTCCTCCACCACCGGAGGAACAGTGGCAGAGGCGTCACCATCCGACACATCAGCTTTTTTCAACAGAGAAACATGAAACACCGGATTAATCCTCCAGGACGTAGGAACCTCCAGCCTAACAGCAGATTGGTTAACTATCTGAAGTACCTTAAAGGGCCCTACGAACTTGGGACTCAATTTTTTAGAAGGAATCCTCAATCGCAGATTCTTAGAGGACAACCAAACCATGTCACCAACAGCAAACAAAACCTCTTGCCGTTTCCTATCAAAGTACCTCTTAGATTTTTTGTTAGCCTCCTGAAGATTACCACGCACATCCGTCCAAACTCTCTCCAAATCACTGGAAAAACTCTCCTCCTCAGGCACAGCCGAAACCAATTTGGAAAATGACCCAAAAGACGGATGTCTCCCAGAACAACAAAAAAAAGGCGAACACCCAGCAGAAGAGGATGTATGGTTGTTAAGAGCAAATTCAGCAAGTGGCAGAAACTCAGACCACCCCTCTGGATTGTCTGCCACAAAACAACGCAAGAACTGCTCAACATCCTGGTTCTTCCTTTCTGTCTGGCCATTAGACTCAGGATGATATCCAGATGAAAACGACAAATGAACTCCCAACCTGTCACAAAAGGCACGCCAAAAAAGAGCCACGAACTGAGGTCCCCTATCAGAAACAATGTCAGTAGGAACACCATGTAGTCTGGCAATCTCCTTGACAAAGGCCTTAGCGAGTGTCTTAGCGCAAGGCAGTTTGATGAAGGGAACCAAGTGATACATCTTGCTAAAACGGTCCACGACCACCCAGATGACCGTGAAACCTTCAGAGGGGGGAAGGTCAGTAATAAAGTCCATAGCCAGATGTGTCCAAGGTGCACTAGGAACCTCCAGAGGGCAAAGCAACCCCGCAGCAGGAGCATGCGAAGACTTGGATCTTGCACACACAGTACATTGGCGCACCCACTTAATGACTTCCTTCTGCCATCCAGGCCACCAAAAACTGTGACCCACAAGTCTTTTGGTCTCAGAAATTCCTGGATGACCTGCCAACCGAGACTCATGACACTCAACAAACAAATCTCTCCTAAAGGTCCTAGGCACAAACAACCTCCCATGGGGAGTGTTAGATGGGGCATTCTCCTGTGCTTTAAGAATCTCATCCTCCAAAACGGAGTCCAATGCAGCAATCACAACACCTTCTTGTAAAATGCTCTCCTCCTCCTCAGCACCGACCATGGGAGAAAAGCTGCGAGACAAGGCATCCGCTTTAACATTCTTGGTACCCGGGATGTAAGTAACGGAAAAATTAAACCGCGAGAAAAAAAGTGCCCACCTAGCCTGACGGGCATTCAAGCGCTTGGCAGCATCAAGATAGATCAGATTTTTATGATCAGTGAAAACCTGAATGGGAAATTCAGCAGCTTCCAAGAGATGAAGCCACTGTTCAAATGCGAGTTTAATCGCCAGCAATTCCCGATTACCAATATCGTAATTAAGTTCAGTCTCAGAAAAATGTTTTGAAAAAAAGGCACAGGGATGTACTCCATCCTTGTTTTCCTGAGACAACACCGCACCGACCCCCACCGAAGAAGCATCAACCTCAACCAAAAACGGCTTAGTCACATCAGGCTGCATAAGGATGGGAGCAGAGGTGAACCTCTCCTTTAGAAACACAAACGCCTCAATGGCCTCAGAAGTCCACTGAACCGCATCAGCACCTTTCCTGGTGAGATCGGTCAGAGGTTTGACAATAATAGAAAATTTTTTTATGAATTTTCTGTAATAATTGGCGAAACCCAAAAACCTCTGTATCGATTTCAAACCAATAGGCCTAGGCCATTCCTGAACCGTCTGAACCTTCACCGGGTCCATCTCAAAACCTTCACTGGAGACAATGTAGCCCAAAAAACTAATTCTCTGTACAGCGAACTCACATTTCTCCAGCTTAGCAAAAAGCGAATTGTCCATTAACAACTGTAATACCTCACGTACGCTCCGCCAATGAGACTCCAGATCCGGCGAATAAATCAGAATGTCATCCAAATACACAACCACATTTTTGCCGATTAAAGGTCTAAGGATGTCATTAATCAGATTCTGAAAAAATGCAGGAGCATTAGTGAGACCAAAAGGCATAACCAGATTCTCAAAATGACCCACAGGAGTGTTAAAAGCAGTCTTCCATTCATCACCCTCCTTCATGCGCAACAAATTGTATGCCCCCCGGAGATCAATTTTAGAGAACCACTTGGCCCCCACTAACTGGTTAAATAAATCAGGAATCAATGGCAGTGGGTAAGGATTGCGTACAGTAATTTTATTAATCTCACGAAAGTCCAGACAAGGACGTAAACCGCCATCTTTTTTTTTTACAAAAAAAAATCCAACAGCCACAGGAGACTTGGAAGGCCTAATGTGACCAGCGGCCAAGCTTGTCTGTATGTATTCCTCCAAAGCCTTCCTCTCAGGAATAGTAAGATTAAATAAACGACTTTTAGGAAGAGTCGCTCCAGGGACAAATTCAATAGAACAATCATAGTCTCTATGGGGAGGCAAAACCTGCGACTCCTCCTCAGAAAAAACTCTCCAAAAATCCTGAATAGGTACAGGCAATTCCCCTTTTTCCACCGCAGCAATACGTCCGTTACAACACTTGTCATAACACTTAGGGCTCCAGGACTTAATTTCATTGGTAGACCAATCCAGTACAGGATTGTGCAATTTTAACCAGGGTAACCCCAATATTACTGGAGAAGGCAAATTATCCAATACCACCAAATCCAAATTCTCTTGATGAATACCATTAATAGTGAGGGGAAATTCACAGACCTTGTGAGTAACACTCTTCAAGGGAGAGCCATCAACAGAAACCACAGCAATAGGGGATGACAAAGGTTTAGGTTCTAATCTAAGTTTTTCCAAGAATCCCCCATCAATCACATTCAGAGTAGATCCACAATCCACAAATACCCTAAATTCAATTAATTCATCCTGAGCAGCGGTAGTGGCAGATAGGAATACTCCCTTAGAATTTAAACAGGCAATACGTGCATGACTGACCATTTTTTTTTCTTTCTTCATACGAAGCACACAGCTCTTAATAAAATGACCAGAATTTCCGCAATAGAAGCACAAGCCTTCAGAAAGGCGGCGGTCTTTTTCCTGAGAGCGGGGTGCCATCGCCCCAATTTCCATCGGCTCTCTATTGTCAGCACAGAACCTCTCAGGACTCGAAGCTGACATAGCAGAGGATTTGCTCTCATTAACCCTTTCACGCAGTCTCCTGTCCACCCGTATAGCTAATTGCATTGCCTCCTGCAAGTTTCCAGGTGTGGGATAAGCAATCAGTAAATCCTTTACCCTTTCACATAGCCCTGCAAGAAACAAGCTTTTCAAAGCAGAATCGTTCCACCCCACCTGGGCAGACCACCGACGGAAGTGAGAACAATATTTTTCCACATTACCTGATCCCTGCCTCAAACGTCTTAATTCAGACTCAGCAGATGAGACACGATCAGGATCATCGTACAACAAACCCAAAGCAGAAAAAAAACTATCCACTGATCTAAAGCACGGATCACTAGGTTGGAGAGAGAAGGCCCATCCCTGAGGATCTTTGCGCAAAAGTGACATTATGATCCCTATGCGCTGTGATTCATCACCAGAGGATCCGGGTCTCAAACGAAAATATAATAGACAAGCATTTTTTCAAAAAAAAAAATCTTGTTGTTCGCCAAAAAATAGATCAGGCAGACGTACCTTAGGTTCCACAAAATGCGCTCCAGAACAGCTACTCACGTGTTGTTGGAGCTTGGTCACCTCCAGAGAGAGTCCCTGCAGGCGTTGAGCCAAATCTTGCACCGAGACCATGATGGAAAACTGGAGGTCTTTACTTAGAGAAATTTTTTTTTTTTTTATGGCTGGACTTACTGTTATGATCTGCTACAGAGACTAAGGAAAGAGAGGAGATCTGTCCCTACAATAGAACTAAACTAGATCCCTACGATGTAACGGGGAACCTGATCCTGCGATCAGACCTGCTAAAGTCCTCGGCTAGTCTGAACGCCGACCTATAGATGTGAGGGAGGGATCCCTACAAGATCTAGGGACTGGGAAAAGATGGACACCTCCTAGCAGAAATAGTAGCAGTCAAAGACAAACACACAACAAAAAGGCATAGGGGTCAGAAGACCTAGCAAAACTAACAGAGAACGGCAACAGAGCAACAAGCTAGCTCAACAGTAGTAAATACAAATGAAGTCCAGCAAAGCCAGGGTGGCGGAGCCGGATTAAATAGGCAAAATGGTCATGTGACCAGCAAACAAAAAAAACCTAACAGGAGAGTTGTAATATATATATATATATATATATATATATATATATATATATATATATATATATATATATATATTATTCGCTGCCACCACCGACCAGCTTTGAAATATAATACAGGCCTGATCGGACGCCTGATTTCTGGTAGCGTATATGGCTTTGGGGGAGGGAATGATTACAGAGTAAGCAGAACTATTAAATTTTATATTTAATCCTAAAGGGAGACAGTGTTTATGAAAAATATACAAAGATTTTACAAAGGGGGGCAAAACAATACATATGCAGTTACATAAAATAAAAAGGATTAATGAAGAACTTGACAAATCGCAGAGATGATTCAGTCTAGCTGGAGGGGAGGCACTCCAATTAATTTGACCGTTATAGAACGGGACCCCTTGTTTATAGAATCTATACCCCCGGCAATGAATACTGACCCCTCCTCGGCTGGATCTTTTATGTTGAAGGGGGGAGGACCTGCCCACACACCCCCTGTGTTGACCTCATGTGGGTGGTCTCTGCACTTTATGGTTTTATTAAAATATCTGGCTTTTGCGATAACTTCTCGTTGGTTGATCGCAGAAACCCGAAAGTGTGACCATATTTTCCATTATGAATTTACCTTTCTTTAGAGACCACACATGACATAGCTGTGGTCCATTATTTTATACTTTTGCATTACCGCTCACCAGAGGTGCATACAGCTACGGAAAATTATACATATTGTTCCTTAGCTGAACCTGACGCTAAAAATATGTGTCCCATTATTATCGGAAGTATAGAACTTCAGATATTCCATATTTCGTGTCGCCGATGGCCAGAATGTAGATTTCTGTAGAGCAAAAGGGCCATGCCCTGGGGGTTAAAGAGAACTCTTTTGAATCCAGGGACTTCATCTTTCTCACCACTGGAAAATACACTCGTATGTTAATTGGGTTAGTAGCTCCCTTGGTACTAGCATTTGCCGATTAGCCACTTCTCCTATGTGTGCTAATTTGCATACAGACAGCTCCGTAGATTGTCAGCTCTTCTACTCTGGCAAATCGTATAGGGGAGGGGGAATGAGGGGTTTGGAAAAATCCTTAACGTTTGCTTAATATTTTTATGACACTATCCATATATCTATTAATCTATTTCTCTATCTATCCATATATCTATTATCTATCTATCAATATATCCATATATCTAACTATTATCTATCTTTAAATCTATTTATCTATTTATATATCTATTATCTATCTATCTATCCATATATCTATTAATCTGTTTATCTATCCATACATCTATTATCGATCTATCCATATACAACCCTTGGCAAAAATTATGGAATCACCGGGCTCGGAGGATGTTCATTCAGTTGTTTAATGTTGTTGAAAAAAAGCAGATCACAGACATGGCACAGAACTAAAGTAATTTCAAATGGCAACTTTATGGCTTTAAGAAACACTAAAAGAAATCAAGATTAAAAATGTGGTACTCAGTAAGGGTAATTTTTTTCAGACCAAGCAGAGGGAAAAAATTATGGAATCACTCAATTCTGAGGAAAAAATTATGGAATCATGAAAAACAAACACACAAAAGAACACTCCAATACATCACTAGTATTTTGTTGCACCACCTCTGGCTTTAATAACAGCTTTCAGTCTCTGAGGCATGGACTTAATGAGTGACAAACAGTACTCTTCATCAATCTGGCTCCAACTTTCTCTGATTGCTGTTGCCAGATCAGCTTTGCAGGTTGGAGCCTTGTCATGGACCATTTTCTTCAACTTCCATCATAGATTTTCAATTGGATTCAGATCCGGCCTTTTTGCAGGCCATGACATTGACCTTATGCGTCTTCTTTCAAGGAATGTTTTCACAGTTTTTGTTTGCTCTATGGCAGGATGAATTATCATTTTGAAAAATGATGTCATCATCCCCAAACATCCTCTCAATTGATGGGATAAGAAAACTGTCCAAAATATCAATGTAAACTTGGGTATTTATTGAAGATGTAATGACAGCCATCTCCCCAGTGCCTTTACCTGACATGCAGCCCCATATCATCAATGACTGTGGAAATTTGCATGTTCTCTTCATGCAGTCATCTTTATAAATCTCATAGGAACGGCACCAAACAAAAGTTCCAGCATCATCACCTTGCCCAATGCAGATTCGCGATTCATCACTGAATATGACTTTCTGTTCATTTGCCGGCAATGCAATGACTCAGTATATTGCCGGTGACAGCACAGGAAACTCAGGCTCTGAATGGGGGTAATAGCGGCTCCCCCATTCACATGAATTGGGTTCGGGTACTGTTCTGAGCCGAACTTTTAAAAATACTGTCCGGCGTATGGCTCAATTAGCCGAACAGTCACGGGTTCGCCCATCACTATTTGTGACTAATAAATTATGTCAGGCTAACTTAATTTCCTTCTATAATAGAATCCCTGACTGGGTGGATCAGGGAAACATAGTAGATATAGTTTATCTTGACTTCAGCAAAGCATTTGACAAAATATGAGAATACCATCCTTATTGACAAAATGAGCAACTATAGAATGGACTAAGCAGCTGTTAAGTGGATTCATAATTGGCCTAGTGATCGGATCCAAAGAGTGGCTAAATAAATGGTTGCACATCCAGTTGGATGAATGTCTCAAGTGGGGTACTGTCCTGGGACCTGTATTGTTCAACATCTTTATCAATGATTTAGATGAAGGAATTGAGGGTAAACTGATTAAATTTGCTGATGACACAAAGCTAGGAGGGACAGCTAATACTAGAGAAGAGAGAGAGAGGCTTCAAACCCTAATCCTAAACTGGAGCAAGTTCAGAGAAGAGCGACCAGGATGGTGAGCGGTCTGCAAAGAATGTTCTACGAGGAACGGTTAAAGGATCTGGGAATGTTCAGCTTGCAAAAAAGAAGGCTAAGGCTATGTGCCCACGATGCAGAAATGCTCCGGACTTTTCCTGAGTGTTTCTGCATCTCCCTGGCAGAAAAAACGCATGCGGATTGTACATGCGGATTGTACATGCGTTTTTCCTGCCAGGGACATGCGGATGTGACGCGTTCTTCACTTGCATTTCCGCATGCGGGTTGACGAGTGATTTCAGCATCACTTGGAAAGTGCTTGACAACTTGGTCACACAATATAAATCCATGCAACCGGCAGATATAGTGTGACCGAAAGAATGGTAAAAAATAAAAATATTATACTTACCTCCTGATGGCCCGCGGTGTCCTGGTCTCTGCTTGCCAGCAGCTCGCGGAAGACTAAAGAACCTGTCGACGTCAGCGGTCGCGTGACCCGTCACATGACTATGACGTCAGCGCAGGTCCTTCAATCCATCGCGAACTGCCGGCAAGCAGAGACCAGGACATCGCAGGCCATCAGGAGGTAAGTATAATATTTATTTTTTATTTTATTCTTTTTTTTTTACAGGTTCTATGGTAGGGGGGTGGTCCGGAGGAGAGTCTCCTCTTCTCCAGACCCGAGTACCATCCGCACATTGAAACGCATGGAATCCGCATGTACAGATGCAGTGATGCGGATTCCATGCGTTCCAATGCAAGTCAATGGCGGCGAAAACGCCGCGTTTATGCAAAATAATTGGTAGTGCTCTGGATTTTTCCGCAATGATAATCCGCAGTGGAAATTTCCGCAGCATCTGCACAGCACATGCGGATTATCATTGGGGAACATGGCAGGCCTTCTACCAAGAGTTTTTTAAGCGTTTCTGCAGTGGAATTGCCGCTGTGGAAATGCTTAAAAAAACGCATAGTGGGCACACAGCCTAAGAAGAGACTTAATAGCTGCCTACAAATATCTGAAGGGCTGTCACATTGTAGAAGGATCATCTTTATTCTCATTTGCACAAGGAAAGACTAGAAGCAATGGGATGAAACTGAATGGGAGGAGACACAGATTAGATATTAGAAGACCCTGTATGACAGTGAGGAGATCAATGAGTGGAACAGGCGGCCACGAGAGGTGGTGAGTTCCCCTTCACTGGACGTCTTCAGAAGCTGGACAGATATCTGTCTGAGATGGTTTAATGGCTAACTGAAAAGATGGTAAACATAGCAAGCTTTCGAGACAACTCGGGTCTCTTCTTCAGGCTAATAAGAAGAGACCTGAGTTGTCTCGAAAGCTTGCTATGTTTACCATCTTTTCAGTTCGCCATTAAAAGGTATCAACCACTGAGGACTCTCAGATTCCAACATTGTTCTATCTACTGGCTAACACGGTATAAATATTCTTTACCTTATTGAGATGGTTTAGTGACTCCTGCATTGAGCCGGGGGGCTGGACACGAGGACCCTGGAGGTCCATACTAACGCTAACATTCTAGGCTTCTAGAGAATTATCCAAAGCGACTTGCAGCTTTAATTGGCACAAAAGGGGGCTCTAAAAAGTACTGACTTTAGGGGGGTGAATAGTTATGCACACTATAGTTTTCAGTTATTTTGTCCTATTTGTTGTTTGCGTCACAATACAAAGAAAACCAAATGTTCACAGTTGTCGGCAGGTTCTTTACATGATCTGATGCAAACCCTCAAAAAAACTGTGAAATTCCAGGTTGTGAGGTAGAAAAACATGAAAAATGACAAGGGGGTGAATACTTTTGCAAGCCACTGTATGTATACAGTAGCTACCAAAAGTATTTTGCATTGTTTTTAAAAGTGTGATTCCTTCTGTCTGGTCGCTGTGACGCCATTTTTTCCTGGTGATGAAATGAAAGTGCATGAAGTTGTCATCAGACAAGACATTAATTTTACCCACAATGCTTCTGAATATAGGTCTGGTCATTAAAGAAACTGACGGCCAATAGTTTTGCATCTACAATTTATTGATCACAACGTAGAGAGTAATTCACGGTTACAATCCATGACTTTGCACTTTGTAGCAGAACCTCTTGCTGTAATTCCTGCACTGACGGGACATTGAGGCCACGGGGGATTCAGGACGTCTGGAGGGATCTCGCTCCATGTACAAATCTGCAAACAATTCATCTTTATTGCTCTGGGTCCGGGCCCCAACTCGTGGCCCTAACTCACCCCAAAGGTGCTCTATAGGGTGTAAATCAGGCGATCGGCTCGGCCATGGCAACAGGCAGACATTTTTCTTTGGATGTGTGCTCAGGATCATTGTCTTGCTGGAATCTCCGTCTGCCTACTTTGGTTTTACCATGTGGCGGCATTACATTCTCCAGTATATCCTCATACATGGTAGCATTCATATTTCCATCAATTCTATGCAGAGGGCCAATGGCAGATGCAGAAAAGCAGCCCCAAACCGTGACATTGCCTCCACCATGTTTCACTGTAGGTGTTTGGTACCTTATATCATTACGTTTTCACATTGGGCGGTATATATAGTGCTGCCATCGCCACCAAACAGATTGAACTTGGATTTATAGGGGGGGGGGAACCAAGGAAATAGGTGGGATGTGAGGTAAGCAAGGGGGAAGGGGAGAAGTGAATATAATGAGGGTGGAGAGGGGGGTGGGGATAGTACAGTTAGATCGTTAGAGAAGAATAGGATGCTAAATAACCCCAAAGTTTTATCTTGCATGCTGACCAACGCAAGAAGCCTGACCAATAAGGCGGATGAGCTGCAGGCGCTTATATCGGAGGAGAGGTATGACATCGTAGGTATAACAGAGACTTGGCTAGACGATAGCTACGACTGGGCGGTAAATTTAACAGATTATAGTTTATTTAGAAGGGACCGGAAACAGGGGAAAGGCGGAGGAGTCTGCTTATATGTAAAGTCATGTCTAAAACCCAGACTAAGGGAAGATATAGGAGAGGGAGAAGAGGGGGTCGAGTCCATGTGGGTAGAGATAGAGGGAACTAAAAATAATAATAAAATATTACTGGGGGTCTGCTATAAGCCACCAAATATAACAGAGGAGAATGAGAATCTGCTATTAGGACAAATAGACAAAGTAGCAAAACATAATGAAGTGATTGTAATGGGGGATTTCAACTACCCGGATATTGACTGGGAAACAGAAACCTGTAGATCTCAGAAAGGAAAAAGGTTCTTGACAAATATTAAGGATAATTATCTCTCCCAACTAGTGCAGGAACCAACGAGAGGGAAGGCCGTGTTGGACTTAATATTGACTAATAGGCCTGATAGAATAACTGAGGTACAGATAGGGGGGCACCTAGGTAATAGCGATCATAATATTATAGACTTCAAAATGCCCTTCAGTAGGGTTATCAATAAGGGAACAACAAAAACATTAAACTTTAGGAGGGCGAAGTTTGATCAGCTGAAAGAAAAGCCTTCAACTTATAGACTGGGACAAAGTTCTTAATCAATGGAATACGAATAGTAAATGGGAAACCTTCAAAAGAATTTTGAATACTCAGTGCGAGAGGTATATACCGTATGGGAATAAAAGGGCCAGAAATAAGAGGAAACCAATATGGTTGAATAAGAACGTAAAAGGGGCGTTAAATAGCAAAAAAGAGGCATTCAAGAGATTAAAACAGGAAAACAGTAAGGAGGCACTAAAGTGTTACAAGGAAAAAACGAGAACCTGCAAAAAACAAATAAAAATAGCGAAGGAGGAAACAGAGAGACGTATTGCCAGGGAAAGTAGATCAAATCCCAAACTGTTCTTTACGTATATAAATAGTAAAAGGATTAAATCGGATAATATTGGACCGATAAAAAGTGATGAAGGCAAAATCATAGAGAAAGATGAGGATAAAGCTAATCTATTAAATAAATTTTTTTCGACAACTTTCACAAAGGAAATCGAACTAACAGGAGAAATGAGAAGTGACAAGCTTAATCCTCCACTAAGTATGACAAATCTAACCCAAGCTGGGGTACAGAAACACCTCAGTAACATTAAAATAACCAAATCACCAGGACCTGATAGCATACACCCACGGGTACTAAGGGAACTAAGTAATGTGATAGACAGACCGTTATATCTTATATTTAAGGACTCTGTTGAGACTGGGTCTGTACCACTTGATTGGCGACAGGCGAATGTAGTGCCAATATTCAAAAAGGGAGCGAAAAGTGATGCCGGAAACTATCGGCCGGTGAGTCTGACGTCCGTTGTGGGCAAAATTTTTGAAGGCTTTATTAATGAGGCAATCATGGAGCATCTTGATGCTAATAATCTATTAACCCCGAACCAACATGGATTCATGAGGAATCGCTCCTGCCAAACTAACCTGATTGACTTCTACGAGGAGGTGAGCTCTCGAGTAGATCAGGGGGAACCAGTGGATGTCGTGTACCTCGACTTCTCAAAAGCGTTCGATAGCGTGCCACATAATAGGTTGGTATACAAAATGAGAATGATGGGGCTGGGGGAAAATGTCTGCAAGTGGGTAGCTAACTGGCTAAAGGATAGAAGGCAGAGGGTGGTTATAAATGGAATATACTCAGATTGGGTAAGCGTCACTAGTGGGGTACCACAGGGGTCTGTACTAGGCCCAATGTTATTTAATATCTTTATTAACGACATAGTCAACGGGATAAATAGTAAAATATCAATATTTGCAGATGACACAAAGTTATGTAAAACAATTAATACAAAAGAGGACAGTGCAGACCTACAGAGGGATTTGGATAAGCTGGGTAGGTGGAGCATTAAATGGCAAATGAGGTTTAACGAGGAGAAATGTAAGGTCATACATATGGGAAGGAAGAATGGAAGTCACCAGTACTCACTGAATGGGAAATCATTGGGGAATTCAGAGATGGAGAAGGACTTGGGCATCTTGATTGATAGCAAACTAAATTGGAGTGCCCAAAGTCAGGCGGCTGCTGTAAGGGCAAACAGGGTAATGGGATGTATCAGAAGAGGTATAGCTGCAAAGGATGAGAACATTGTTCTTCCACTGTACAAAGCACTTGTCAGACCACACTTGGAATACTGTGCTCAGTTATGGGCCCCAATATATAGAAAGGATATAAACGAGCTTGAAAAGGTACAAAGGACGGCAACAAAATTACTAAAGGGAATGGAGGGACTGCAATACCCAGAGAGGTTGTCAAAACTAGGACTATTCAGCCTGGAAAAGAGAAGGTTGAGGGGGGACATAATAAATGTGTACAAATATGTTAGGGGACAGTATAGAGACCTTGCCCGGGATTTGTTCAAAAGGAGGGATATTACGGTAACAAGAGGGCATTCACTAAGACTGGAAGAGAAAAGGTTTCAGCACCAGCATAGGAAGGAGTTCTTTACGGTAAGAGCAGTGAGAATATGGAATTCACTGAGTGAGGAGACGGTAATGTCGGATTCACTACACCAGTTCAAGCGGGGACTGGATGCATTTCTAGATACCAGGCAGATTTCTGCATATACTTAAAAATAAAATAAAATAGTAGGTTGATACAGGGATTTATTCTGACTGCTGGTTTCAGAGTCGGGAGGGAATTTTTCCTCAGGTGAAGATTGGCCAAATCATTTGGGGTTTTTGCCTCCTCTGGATCAACTTTAGCAATTACAGAACTAACAGGTCGAACTTGATGGACGCAAGTCTTTATTCGGCTTTACAAACTATGTTACTATGTTACTATGATGTTTTTCAATGGCAAAAATCAATGAATAATGTCGATGTACAAACAGTAACTATGTTACTATACAACCAGAACACCTGAGCCCAATCTGTCTTTCCATTGTTCTTTGTTCCGGTCCTTTGCAGAGATGAAAGGCTTATTGACTGGACCTCGTGCTTTCACCCGTCTCTCAGCTGTAGCACCACAGTTTGGGACTCACTTTGACCCCATATTCTTCCTTCATTTCTTGCGATATCTGTCCAGCACTTTTATGGACGTCAGATACTGACTTTTTCTTTATAATGTGATCGGCTCTGGAGGACGTTCTCCGTGGTCGTCCACTTCTAGGTTTCTCAGCTGTTCCAGAACCTTCTTTTTCTTCTTTAATATACACGACACTTGACTCTGAGAACAGGTGAATTTTTGGATTTTCCTGACTTCTCTCTCAGAATAATCAGCTTCCTGACATCTGGAGATACATTTGGCTTTGTATTTGCCATGTTATAACCTAAAAACACATGCAAAAAGAAAAAAAATGTAGGCAAAATTCGACAAAATAAGCAAAACATTTGGCCCAGCAAATGCTGAAAACTAACACAATAAAGGGATAAAACAATGTCAGACACAATTTTCGTTCTTATAGTTGACAACCATTTGCTTTAGGGATACTAAAATCACCAGGAAAATGGCGTCACAGCGACCAGACAGAAGTCATCACACTGTAAAAAAATGCTAAACTTTTGGTCACTACTGTAGATATAGCTGGAGCCGCATGTTGTGCCCTTATGGCAGCAATTCTACTATTAGACTCCAGAAGCTGCCACCACTCCCAAGTGTCTGACGCCTGATGAAGATCCTGGTGCAGGATCAGAAGCGCATTGGTTTTCAGACAAACTTTTAGGCTACGTTTACACTTGGCATTTTTGCAGGTTTTTATTCTGCAGAAAAGAATCTGCTTTTTACAGGATCCGCCAAAGCTCTGAGAGTTCAGACGTCTCCTTTTTACATGATCAGCCAAAGCTCTGAGACTTCAGACGTCTCCTTTTTACAGGATCCGCCAAAGCTCTGAGACTTCAGACGTCTCCTTTTTACAGGATCAGCCAAAGCTCTGAGAGTTTAGACGTCTCCTTTTTACAGGATCCGCCAAAGCTCTGAGAGTTCAGACGTCTCCTTTTTACAGGATCAGCCAAAGCTCTGAGAGTTTAGACGTCTCCTTTTTACAGGATCCGCCAAAGCTCTGAGACTTCAGGCGTCTCCTTTTTATAGGATCCGCCAAAGCTCTGAGACTTCAGACGTCTCCTTTTTACAGGATCCGCCAAAGCTCTGAGACTTCAGACGTCTCCTTTTTACAGGATCCGCCAAAGCTCTGAGACTTCAGACGTCTCCTTTTTATAGGATCCGCCAAAGCTCTGAGACTTCAGACGTCTCCTTTTTACAGGATCCGCCAAAGCTCTGAGACTTCAGACGTCTCCTTTTTACAGGATCCGCCAAAGCTCTGAGACTTCAGACGTCTCCTTTTTACAGGATCCGCCAAAGCTCTGAGACTTCAGACGTCTCCTTTTTACAGGATCCGCCAAAGCTCTGAGACTTCAGACATCTCCTTTTTACAGGATCCGCCAAAGCTCTGAGACTTCAGACATCTCCTTTTTACAGGATCCGCCAAAGCTCTGAGAGTCCAGATGTCTCCTTTTTCAGCAGCAGAAGGGAAGGAAGGGAGACACAGGTTCTCTACTTCGTGGGTAGGCGGAGCCCCATAGGATTGTCACCTCAGATTGGAAAAAGACGACCGGCCCCTCCAGTATATAGGCTCCTCCTACTCCCATGTTCATCAGTCTTTTTATCTGAGGTCTCAGAGGATAGTCGCTGCTTCGGCAGCTCCTCAGAAGAGTTGTTATTTTATATCCAGCGAGTCCTGGACCCCCCGTGGTCTAGAGGTCTCTGGGGGTCTCGGCGCTGCTGAGACCCCTGACCCTCCCCTGGCAGCTCTGTGTACCCCTTGAGGAGGTTCCCACTTATGCCTGCCGGCCCCGGGGGATACAGGGCGCTCCCTGGCGGAGGCGCACACCACACATCAGAGAGGGTCCCTGCGTGCTCCGCCATAGGGGGGAGCAAAGAGCCATGGCGCCACACATCCCTGAGGATCCCTGTGGCGTTCAGCCGGGTAAGTGCTCTTTGGTCTAAAGAGTATCTTTGACGGCTACGGCAAGTGTACTGCCTGTGTGTTTCTTGTCTATTTCAGACGCTGCCTTGACTGGGGAGCAGAGACGGAGGCCAGTAATTTTTATTTTTATTTGCGCATGCTTTTTCGTTTTTGCTTCCTGCCTTCATTGAGGTAGGAAGTTTTCTGCCCTCATTTTTTGTTTGAATAAGGCGGGGGCGTGGCCTAGTGGGGGCGTGGCGTATCGGGGCGTGGCTTAGGCAGGAAGCGCTTGGTTGAGCGTGCGCTGGCGGTCCCTGCTTCTCCCTCCGGCGTCCAGCGGCGCCTCCTGCTCTCTGCTCCCCGTCCGTCCGCACACTTAGGAGGAGCGGTCGCCGCAGTACTGGTGAGTCGCCTCTGCCTCTGGCAGGGGTTCTTTGTCAGTGCTGTCTCTCCAGGCTACCTATTAGGAGTCCTCGTGAGCACTGCCGCTTTCTCTCCTAAAGCTATTTACTTCACTGACCTTTTAGGCTGTGTAGTATTATAGTTGCTGTGATGTTAACCCCTTCTGAAAAAGTGGAACTTTAGGGGAAACACATGGTGTTTAAGGGAGTTTCCCCCTATTGATTTTTTGCTTGGCATTTCTGGGGTAGCTCTTTTCTAAGGGTGAGCTTTAACCCTTCAGAGCCTGTCGCATATATAAAAAAAAAAAAATAAATAAATAAAAATATAAAAATAAAAAAAAAAAGTGAGTTTTGAAAACAGGCTGTGCAGCTTTCACACTTTTTTGCCATCCTTGTTGTACATCCTGGCATCTGGTGTGGGTGGCATGTCGGATCAGGGGCCTGGGAGTGCGGATCGGTCTCCTGATCCGTTTCAGGTTCAGTCGCACGCCTCTGATACACTCAGGCCTTCTACTACATCAAGTTCAATGCTCAGTGATGTTAAGGTGGAGGCGCTCACTCGCTCCATTGATAGTCTCTCTAGTCTCCTGGGACAGTGGGTGTCAGCTAGATCACACCCAATGCCACGAGGTAAAAAGCGCCGCAAGACTATGGTGGCGTTGTCTCCCTCGCAGAGCGCATCAGAGGCTTCGGATTCACCAACAGATTCGGTTGATGAAATTTCTGAGTCCGAAGAGGAGGATCAACCGGATCGCTCTGTTTCTCTTTCGGGTCGTGTAGATGGGCTTATTAAGGACATGCGGGAAGTATTAGAGCTGTCTGAAGAGCCGACAAGACCGTCTAGGTCGGCTCGTCTGTATCAGAAGACGCGCCGTGTTCGTTCTACATTACCTGCGCATGAGGAACTTAACGAAGCGGTGGAGAAGGAGCGTCAGTGTCCGGATAAACGCTTCCGAGGAACGCGTTTTTTTGATGCCCTATATCCCTGTGCCAAGGAGATGGTTACTAATTGGGTTCCCTCTCCTGAGGTGGATATATCTCTGTCTCAGCTGACCAAGTCTTCCCTGCTTCCTGTTAAAGGGAGAGCCAATCTTCAGGATCCTTTGGACAGAAGATCGGAGTCAGCGGCGAAATCCATCTATGAAGCCACGGGTCATGGTTTCCGAGCGGCCTTGGGGGCCGTGTGGGCCGGTGAGGCTTCTCTGCGGTGGTTGGATCAGCTGCGTGCAGCGTGGCAGGATGGGACTTCGCGTTCAGAAGTGGAAAAGCTTTTTCAGCGAATGGAAGAAGCTATGTGTTATGGCAGAGATGCAGTACTGGACACTGCTTCAATTCTGTCCAGGGCTCAGGCTTCGGCAGTCACGATTAGAAGAGGTCTGTGGCTTAAACAGTGGACCGGGGATGCAGTATCCAAACAGGGATTGCTTAGTCTGGCATATAAGGGCGGTCAGCTCTTTGGTTCAGATCTTTCGGAACTAATTGCCAAAGCTAAAGCTAAGGATGTTACTCTGCCTGGGAAAAAGGCAGTGGCATCCACAGCCGGCAGGACAGGGCCCAGCAGAGGTCTTCGGTCCTTTCGGGCCAGGGGACGATTCAGTCAGCCTTCTTGGAGATTGGGTCGTCCCTCATCCTCTGGCAGATCCGCCCAGAAATCTTGTACTCCTTGGAAGCAACGGTCCCGTCAGGACAGACGGGAGGTTGATAAAAAGTCCGCTAAGGCTGACTGACGCCAGGGATCCCCCCGAGGGCTCTCGGGTGGGAGGTCGTCTGCTACAATTCGGGTCGATCTGGGCATCCCACATAGCAGACCCTGGGTGACACGGGTTATGTCGGCAGGCTATTTCATAGAGTTTCATTTGCTGCCTCCAGACAGGTTTCGTCTGACGGGCATTCCATCCGTGCCAAGACTGGCTGCCGCACTGTTTCAGGAGGTCGACTCTCTCCTACAGCAGGGTGTGGTGGTTCAGGTTCCTCCGGAAGACCAGGGAAAGGGTTTTTATTCCAACCTTTTTGTGGTCCACAAAAAGGTGGACAAGTTTCGCCCGGTGCTGGATCTCAGGGATTTGAATATTTACGTCCAGACACGGAAGTTCCGCATGGAGTCTCTCCAATCGGTGATAGCGACCCTGTCGCAGTACGATTTCTTGGTGTCCATAGACATTCGCGACGCCTATTTGAATATCCCTATCGGCAGGGCTCACCAGCGTTTCTTGCTTTTCGCTATAGGTCAAACCCATTACCAGTTTGTGGCCCTGCCTTTCGGGTTGGCCTCAGCTCCCAGGGTTTTTACAAAAATTCTGGCTCCTCTCATGGCGCTTCTTCGAAGACAGGTGGTTACGATCCTCCCCTACCTGGACGACCTGTTCATAGTGTCACCCACAGCGGAGGAGGCAATAGCGGCTCGCGATCTCTCCCTTCAGTACCTGATGGACTTCGGGTGGCTGATCAATTGGAAGAAATCGTCATTGGAGCCAGCACAGTCCATTCTTTTCCTGGGGATGCAGTTCGATACTGTTCGGGCAGTTGTGTCCCTGCCTCCTGTCAAACAGACGAACCTTCGTCTTCTGGTCCAGGCTATGAGGTTGGCGCTGTCAATGTCCCTTCGGGAATGCATGAGCCTTCTGGGTCAAATGGTGGCAACTATGGAAGCAGTACCATTTGCACAATTTCATTCCCGGGATCTCCAGAGCCTTATTCTGACCCATTGGGATCGATCGCTAACTTCTCTGGATCGCTCGGTCATTATCTCCCGCAGGGTGCGAGAATCTCTTGGATGGTGGTTACGTCCGGAGACTCTATCCGTGGGGAAATCCTTCCTTCCTCCGAGATGGTCGGTGGTGACAACCGATGCCAGCCGGACAGGCTGGGGGGGAGTTTGGAACAACCTCTGGATTCAGGGAGTCTGGTCGCCAAAGGAGTCGTCTCTCCCGATCAACATTTTGGAGTTGAGAGCAATATTTCTCTGCCTCCAACATTGGGCGGTCTTATTGAGCGGTCTACCGGTCCGGATCCAGTCGGACAACGCTACGGCTGTTGCGTACATCAACCACCAAGGCGGGACGAGGAGTTCCAGTCTCATGTCGGAGGTCTCTCGGATCCTGGTCTGGGCCGAGTCCAAAGTTCCAGCAATCTCTGCAATTCACATTCCAGGGGTGTTGAATATCTCGGCGGACTTCCTCAGTCGCGAGCAAGTGGACCCTGGGGAATGGAGTCTCCATCCAGAAGTGTTTTCTCTGCTGTGTTCCCGTTGGGGGACTCCTCAGGTGGACTTGATGGCATCCAGGCTGAACGCCAGGGTTCCGACGTACAGGGACCCGGAGGCGGTGGCGGTGGATGCTCTAGTGGCCCCGTGGGGTCAGTTCAAGCTGATCTATGCGTTTCCGCCGATATCCTTACTACCTCTGGTGATCCAACGGATCAAACTCGAAAGGGTATCAATAATTCTGATAGCACCAGACTGGCCGCGGAGGACATGGTATTCGATGCTGGTGTCTCTTCAGACGGCACCTCCGTTTCTGCTGCCCCTTCGCCCGGACTTGCTCACTCAGGGGCCCATTCGTCATCCGGACCTGAGGTCCCTTCGTTTGACGGCGTGGCTCTTGAGACTGAGATCTTGACCCGTCGCGGTTTTTCGCCCGAGGTCATTGCTACCTTGCGGGCGGCCCGGAGTCCAGCTACGTCCAGGATTTATTACAGAACTTGGGAGTCTTTCTATTCATGGTGTTCTGGATCCTCAAGAAACCCGAGGGTTTTTTCCATCCCCAACTTCTTGGCCTTTCTGCAATCTAGTCTGGCCAGGGGTTTGGCAGTTAGTACGGTGCGGGGACAGGTATCTGCTCTTTACGCACTTTTTAGGAAGGCTATTGCCTCTCGTAGGGATGTGCGCTCTTTTTTTCGCGGAGTCGCACGTCAGTTTCCGCCACGGAGGGCAGTTGTGGCTCCATGGCGGCTTAATCTAGTCCTGGAAGCCCTTCAGCATAGGCCTTTAGAGCCTATGGATTCTGCTAAACTTTCACTACTTTCTTGGAAGGTGGCCTTCTTGGTGGCAGTCACCTCTTTGAGAAGGGTATCAGAATTGGCAGCACTTTCTTGCTCACCTCCTTTTCTGGAATTTTTTCCGGATCGCGTGGTGCTTCGTACTCGTGAAGATTTTTTGCCTAAGGTAGTGTCAAAATTCCACATTAATCAGGACATTGTGTTGCCTTCTCTTTGTCCAGGACCTAAGAATCCAAGGGAGCGGGCCTTGCACTCGTTGGACTTAGTGCGGGCATTGAAGTTCTATCTTACGATCACCCAAGGTTTTCGGAAGTCGGACTCTCTTTTTATAATTTCGGCAGGTCGTCGGCGTGGTCAACGTGCTTCCAAAGACACGATAGCTCGGTGGATCCGTTCAGCTATCCTGGAAGCGTACCGGCTCAAGAGCCTTGTCCGGTTAAAGTTAAAGCTCTTTCCACGAGAGCCATTGGCTCATCGTGGGCTTTTCGTCAGGGGGCCTCGGCAGCGCAGCTCTGCCGGGCGGCCTCCTGGCGCTCCGTTTTCACCTTTACTAAGTTTTATAAGGTGGACGTAAGTGCTTCAGCCGATGCGGCCCTGGGACGCAGGGTCCTGCCGGCGGCGGTAATTTAAGTTATCCCTTTACTTAGTTTTCCATTATTTTAGCGCGGTTTGCGCTCTTGCCTAAGTTTTGGGGTATGGAAGCTTCTGCCTCTATTTCCCACCCTTAAGTAGGTACTGCTTTAGGACGTCCCACTAAGTAGAGAATCTGTGTCTCCCTTCCTTCCCTTCTGCTGCTGAAAGCCGGATTTTGGTAAGAACTTACCTGTAAAATCCTTTTCAGCGAAGGAAGGAAGGGAGACACAGCACCCTCCCAGGGCAGGATTGTTTTTTTGTGTTTCTAGATGCAGCGCGTCTCCTTCCTGATGTCGATCTTCTGGACTGGGTTTAGCGCTCTACGGCTCTCCTTCCAGTTTCGCCAGCTCTACACAGTTGTCCGGTCCAATGGGGTATGCCTAAGACTGTGTGTTTCTATTACATAACCTGTTTTCTCTCATTTCTGAAATTTCAGAAGGGGATATGTTGTTCTGCTGGTTGGTCTGCTCTTCCTTAGCTTGTGTACTGACTGATGAACATGGGAGTAGGAGGAGCCTAAGCTGGAGGGGCCGGTCTTCTTTTTCCAATCTGAGGTAACTATCCTATGGGGCTCCGCCTACCCACGAAGTAGAGAATCTGTGTCTCCCTTCCTTCCTTCGCTGAAAAGGATTTTACAGGTAAGTTCTTACCAAAATCCGGCTTTACAGGATCCGCCAAAGCTCTGAGAGTTCAGACGTCTCCTTTTTACTGGATCCGCCAAAGCTCTGAGAGTTCAGACGTCTCCTTTTTACAGGATCAGCCAAAGCTCTGAGACTTCAGACGTCTCCTTTTTACAGGATCCGCCAAAGCTCAGAGAGTTCAGACGTCTCCTTTTTATAGGATCCGCCAAAGCTCAGAGAGTTCAGACGTCTCCTTTTTACAGGATCAGCCAAAGCTCTGAGACTTCAGACGTCTCCTTTTTACTGGATCCGCCAAAGCTCTGAGAGTTCAGACGTCTCCTTTTTACAGGATCAGCCAAAGCTCTGAGACTTCAGACGTCTCCTTTTTACTGGATCCGCCAAAGCTCTGAGAGTTCAGACGTCTCCTTTTTATAGGATCCGCCAAAGCTCAGAGAGTTCAGACGTCTCCTTTTTACAGGATCCGCCAAAGCTCTGAGAGTTCAGGCGTCTCCTTTTTACTGGATCCGCCAAAGCTCTGAGAGTCCAGACGTCTCCTTTTTACAGGATCCGCCAAAGCTCTGAGACTTCAGGCGTCTCCTTTTTACAGGATCCGCCAAAGCTCTGAGACTTCAGGCGTCTCCTTTTTACAGGATCCGCCAAAGCTCTGAGACTTCAGGCGTCTCCTTTTTACAGGATCCGCCAAAGCTCTGAGACTTCAGGCGTCTCCTTTTTACAGGATCCGCCAAAGCTCTGAGACTTCAGACGTCGCCTTTTTACAGGATCCGCCAAAGCTCTGAGAGTCCAGACGTCTCCTTTTTACTGGATCCGCCAAAGCTCTGAGAGTTCAGACGTCTCCTTTTTACATGATCAGCCAAAGCTCTGAGACTTCAGACGTCTCCTTTTTACAGGATCAGCCAAAGCTCTGAGAGTCCAGACGTCTCCTTTTTACATGATCAGCCAAAGCTCTGAGACTTCAGACGTCTCCTTTTTACAGGATCAGCCAAAGCTCTGAGACTTCAGACGTCTCCCTTTTACAGGATCAGCCAAAGCTCTGAGACTTCAGACGTCTCCTTTTTACATGATCAGCCAAAGCTCTGAGACTTCAGACGTCTCCTTTTTACTGGATCCGCCAAAGCTCTGAGAGTTCAGACGTCTCCTTTTTACATGATCAGCCAAAGCTCTGAGACTTCAGGCGTCTCCTTTTTACAGGATCCGCCAAAGCTCTGAGACTTCAGACGTCTCCTTTTTACAGGATCCGCCAAAGCTCTGAGACTTCAGACGTCTCCTTTTTACTGGATCCGCCAAAGCTCTGAGAGTTCAGACGTCTCCTTTTTACAGGATCCGCTAAAGCTCTGAGACTTCAGACGTCTCCTTTTTACAGGATCCGCCAAAGCTCTGAGAGTCCAGACGTCTCCTTTTTACTGGATCCGCCAAAGCTCTGAGAGTTCAGACGTCTCCTTTTTACATGATCAGCCAAAGCTCTGAGACTTCAGGCGTCTCCTTTTTACAGGATCAGCCAAAGCTCTGAGAGTTCAGACGTCTCCTTTTTACATGATCAGCCAAAGCTCTGAGAGTCCAGACGTCTCCTTTTTACTGGATCCGCCAAAGCTCTGAGAGTTCAGACGTCTCCTTTTTACATGATCAGCCAAAGCTCTGAGACTTCAGGCGTCTCCTTTTTACAGGATCAGCCAAAGCTCTGAGAGTTCAGACGTCTCCTTTTTACATGATCAGCCAAAGCTCTGAGACTTCAGACGTCTCCTTTTTACAGGATCAGCCAAAGCTCTGAGACTTCAGACGTCTCCTTTTTACAGGATCAGCCAAAGCTCTGAGACTTCAGACGTCTCCTTTTTACATGATCAGCCAAAGCTCTGAGACTTCAGACGTCTCCTTTTTACTGGATCCGCCAAAGCTCTGAGAGTTCAGACGTCTCCTTTTTACATGATCAGCCAAAGCTCTGAGACTTCAGGCGTCTCCTTTTTACAGGATCAGCCAAAGCTCTGAGAGTTCAGACGTCTCCTTTTTACATGATCAGCCAAAGCTCTGAGAGTCCAGACGTCTCCTTTTTACTGGATCCGCCAAAGCTCTGAGAGTTCAGACGTCTCCTTTTTACATGATCAGCCAAAGCTCTGAGACTTCAGGCGTCTCCTTTTTACAGGATCAGCCAAAGCTCTGAGAGTTCAGACGTCTCCTTTTTACATGATCAGCCAAAGCTCTGAGACTTCAGACGTCTCCTTTTTACAGGATCAGCCAAAGCTCTGAGACTTCAGACGTCTCCTTTTTACAGGATCAGCCAAAGCTCTGAGACTTCAGACGTCTCCTTTTTACATGATCAGCCAAAGCTCTGAGACTTCAGACGTCTCCTTTTTACTGGATCCGCCAAAGCTCTGAGAGTTCAGACGTCTCCTTTTTACATGATCAGCCAAAGCTCTGAGACTTCAGGCGTCTCCTTTTTACAGGATCCGCCAAAGCTCTGAGACTTCAGACGTCTCCTTTTTACTGGATCCGCCAAAGCTCTGAGAGTTCAGACGTCTCCTTTTTACAGGATCCGCTAAAGCTCTGAGACTTCAGACGTCTCCTTTTTACAGGATCCGCCAAAGCTCTGAGACTTCAGACGTCTCCTTTTTACAGGATCCGCCAAAGCTCTGAGACTTCAGACGTCTCCTTTTTACTGGATCCGCCAAAGCTCTGAGAGTTCAGACGTCTCCTTTTTACAGGATCCGCTAAAGCTCTGAGACTTCAGACGTCTCCTTTTTACAGGATCCGCCAAAGCTCTGAGACTTCAGACGTCTCCTTTTTACAGGATCCACCAAAGCTCTGAGACTTCAGACGTCTCCTTTTTACAGGATCAGCCAAAGCTCTGAGACTTCAGACGTCTCCTTTTTATAGGATCCGCCAAAGCTCAGAGACTTCAGACGTCTCTTTTTTACAGGATCAGCCAAAGCTCTGAGACTTCAGACGTCTCCTTCACACACTTGTTTTTTTCCTCACGGAGTTGGAGATCTGCAGCGTCAATTGTAACTTTATTAACCACGTACTGTGGACAAATCACACATGTAATTCGCACCAAAAACACCGCTAATGGCTGCTTTTTATTTGCAATGTTTTCTTACTGCCAAGAGGGAAGGTTTGACTGTAGAAAAAAAAAAACTGCAAAAATCCCTTTGGGTATGTGCACATTTAGTATTTGCAGCAGGAAAATCTCCTGCAGATACTGGCGTGTTGGCAGGGAAAACCCTTTGTGAAGCGCGCTTTTTGCATGTTTTTCCCCCGTGTATTGTAATATGTGAAAGACGCTGTAAAAACACAAATAATTGTCACTGTAGATATGAAACTGCTTCAAATCTGCAAGGGAAGAATAAGCAGCGCGTGCAGCAGACTCCGTCCAGGATCTCATTCACTTTTCTGGGTCTGCAAAACACAGGGGGGTTTTCATGACAGAAACGCGCGGGATAAAATGTGGCAACAACGCAACGTATGAACCCTTAGTATATTTTCTACTTAGCAGAGACTGTTAAGACAAGCACCTGAAACTCTCCTGCTTCATAAAAAAAATGTGCCAGAGATTAGACAGTGGCCTGCGGTGGTCGGGCCAGCAGAGGCGGCAGAGCTGGCAGGGTGTATTGCACACTCTCCGTGTATCCGTGGCATGGTATGATGCTACACAGGGCAGGGCCTGGTTCCCCTCTTGTTAGTCGTGGTATCATTGTGGCCCCTTCTCATGTCCTCCCTCCTCTTTCTCAATACATAGGGGGACTTCACACGAACCGGTGAAAGAAAGTTGGCCGGGGTGATGAAAGATGGCGTCAACTCTGCAAACCGTTACTACATTAACCGCTTCAAGGATGCGTACCGGCAGGCAGTGATTGGTGAGGCCCCTGCGTCTCATTCTATGATTTCCAGATAAGAAAGCGTTAATTCACTTTGTAACCTATAGAACCTGACCCTATAGAAAGCGAGGGAGAATCTGTCCCATGGTTTATAGGGGCAGTATAGGAGTTTGTGTCTTGTCTTTCTCTTCTTCTGGATCCTCTCCAGCTTGGCTTCACCCCAATGTGAGGTGAGGGACCTGCAACTACTCCAGTTTTGGCTTCCATTCTGGGGCTTTGGGCCTCTTGTGGCAGGTTACATCACGGAGCTTCGAGCCCCCTCACAGGAGGTTTATGTCGCAGAGCAGTAACCAGAACTGGGGTCTCTCTTCTTGCAGATGTTATGCAGGGCATCCCGGTGACTGAAGATCTTTATTCCATCTTCACAAAAGAGAAGGAGCACGAAGCATTCGAGCGTCAGAGTCAGAGGAACCACCAGGAGCTGATCAATCAGCTCCTCCAGAACTACATGCAGATGCTGCTGCCGGAGGACGAGAAATTCCACGGAGGATGGGCGCTCATCGATTGCGACCCCAGGTGTCATCTGATCTGCCCCCAACCATTACTGGATCACCCGGCCTGACATCTGTTGTCTTACACAGTATTGTCTCAACCTTAGACATTGGGAATTTATTCAGCCCTAACCTCGTTATGGCACTGGGTGGGGATCTGTTTAGATCCACTTTTTTAGTAACACATTGCTTCTTACTCTCTCATAGTCTCATTGATGCAACTCATAAAGATGTAGATGTCCTGCTGCTGCTCTCCAACTGCGCCTATTATGTGGCTTAGTAAGTGACACCAACTGGCATCTAGACCTGTCTCCTATATTATCAATCTGTACTATCTCCTGGGCTAGCTGGTTGTGCCGACTCCTGCGCTAGCTGGTTGTCCGACTCCTGGGCTAGCTGGTTGTCCGACTCCTGGGCTAGCTGGTTATGCTGACTCCTGGGCTAGCTGGTTGTGCTGACTCCTGGGCTAGCTGGTTGTGCTGACTCATGCGCTAGCTGGTTGTGCTGACTCCTGCGCTAGCTGGTTGTCCCGACTCCTACGCTAGCTGGATGTGCCGACTCCTGCGCTAGCTGGTTGTCCGACTCCTGGGCTAGCTGGTTGTCCCGACTCCTGCGCTAGCTGGTTGTCCCGACTCCTGCGCTAGCTGGTTGTCCCGACTCCTGCGCTAGCTGGTTGTCCCGACTCCTGCGCTAGCTGGTTGCGCCGACTCCTGCGCTAGCTGGTTGCGCCGACTCCTGCGCTAGCTGGTTGCGCCGACTCCTGCGCTAGCTGGTTGCGCCGACTCCTGCGCTAGCTGGTTGCGCCGACTCCTGCGCTAGCTGGTTGCGCCGACTCCTGCGCTAGCTGGTTGCTCCGACTCCTGCGCTAGCTGGTTGCTCCGACTCCTGCGCTAGCTGGTTGCTCCGACTCCTGCGCTAGCTGGTTGTGCCGACTCCTGCGCTAGCTGGTTGTCCCGACTCCTGGGCTAGCTGGTTGTCCGACTCCTGGGCTAGCTGGTTGTGCTGACTCCTGCGCTAGCTGGTTGTGCTGACTCCTGCGCTAGCTGGTTACGCTGACTCCTGCGCTAGCTGGTTACGCTGACTCCTGCGCTAGCTGGTTGTGCTGACTCCTGCGCTAGCTGGTTGTGCTGACTCCTGCGCTAGCTGGTTGTCCCGACTCCTGGGCTAGCTGGTTGTCCCGACTCCTGGGCTAGCTGGTTGTCCCGACTCCTGGGCTAGCTGGTTGTCCCGACTCCTGGGCTAGCTGGTTGTCCCGACTCCTGGGCTAGCTGGTTGTCCCGACTCCTGGGCTAGCTGGTTGTCCCGACTCCTGCGCTAGCTGGTTGTCCCGACTCCTGCGCTAGCTGGTTGTGCCGACTCCTGCGCTAGCTGGTTGTGCCGACTCCTGCGCTAGCTGGTTGTGCCGACTCCTGCGCTAGCTGGTTGTGCCGACTCCTGCGCTAGCTGGTTGTGCCGACTCCTGCGCTAGCTGGTTGTTCCGACTCCTGCGCTAGCTGGTTGTTCCGACTCCTGCGCTAGCTGGTTGTTCCGACTCCTGCGCTATCTGGTTGTTCCGACTCCTGCGCTATCTGGTTGTTCCGACTCCTGCGCTAGCTGGTTGTCCCGACTCCTGGGCTAGCTGGTTGTCCCGACTCCTGGGCTAGCTGGTTGTCCCGACTCCTGGGCTAGCTGGTTGTCCCGACTCCTGGGCTAGCTGGTTGTCCCGACTCCTGGGCTAGCTGGTTGTCCCGACTCCTGGGCTAGCTGGTTGTCCCGACTCCTGCGCTAGCTGGTTGTCCCGACTCCTGCGCTAGCTGGTTGTGCCGACTCCTGCGCTAGCTGGTTGTGCCGACTCCTGCGCTAGCTGGTTGTGCCGACTCCTGCGCTAGCTGGTTGTGCCGACTCCTGCGCTAGCTGGTTGTGCCGACTCCTGCGCTAGCTGGTTGTTCCGACTCCTGCGCTAGCTGGTTGTTCCGACTCCTGCGCTAGCTGGTTGTTCCGACTCCTGCGCTATCTGGTTGTTCCGACTCCTGCGCTAGCTGGTTGTTCCGACTCCTGCGCTAGCTGGTTGTTCCGACTCCTGCGCTAGCTGGTTGTTCCGACTCCTGGGCTAGCTGGTTGTCCCGACTCCTCCGCTAGCTGGTTGTTCCGACTCCTGCGCTAGCTGGTTGTTCCGACTCCTGGGCTAGCTGGTTGTCCCACTCCTGCGCTAGCTTGTTGTTCGACTCACTGCTAACACTACCTTCTCTTCCAGTTACGATGATGAGGTTGATAAGGTGAATCAGTACCAGCGACTGAGTCTGGAAGATCTGGAGAAGATTGAGATTGGTGAGCTGTGTAGTTGTGTGTACAATGTGGATATCCTTGTGCATTGGGACCTCTGTGCTATGTTGTGGAGTTGCTGATTGCTGAGAATGTCCATCAGTCATCAATAGTGTATAAAAGCTCTGGCTGTAATATTGTTGGGCTGTCTGTTATTACAAGTTCTTGTCACTCAGGTCCTGAACCCACCTTTTTTGGGAAGCCCAAGTTCTCATGTATGCGCCTTCACTATAAGTACCAGGGAAATGGAGGCTACTTCCACACCCTGCGGGCCGTGACGCGGAGCCTGGATGAGGACGGGAAAGGTAAAATGGGAATGTTTGTGAAACCTGTACACTCTGGCAAGACTTTCAAGTTTCACCAACTCTTACATATCCCTTCACAAAATAGATGGTGTGACGACACAGCTTCTGATCTTAATTAGCCAGACTTTTAGATTTCTTAGGCCAGGAGAAATATACTATTGTGTTTGTGTTAACTTTTGAATGTATGCGTTTTTCTTTGGTTGGTCAAGAAGGACATACTAGTATTTGTATGAACCTGAAAGTTGACTTCTCTTGGTCTGGGAACAATAGTGTTTGTTAATATGCTAATTACATATTGTACTAAACCACCTAGCTGTTGACTTACAGAGCAGGGGGGATACAAACTTTGTAAATTGATTAAATGCTCAAACAATGAGACCTCAGCCCTGTGGAATAATATCATTCCTAACTTTTGACCTGTACAAATGTGAACTATTTAAGGGACAAGGTCTCTGTAGCAGGAGACTTTATAAAGAGAATCAGAGGTTTAGAGACACTCTTCAGGACAGTAGTTTGGTACCATGGCTCCATCTAGAGAGACACAGATTTGGATTCTACAGGATTCCAGCATAAGGGTACACGGCCCTGACTGGAAGGATACAGATCTGCTCCATTTGACCATCAGAGAACGCATGGATACATTTGAGGAAACCATGTTGGGACAATGAGGTCACCTGGACCCATGGATGTTGTTTATGGTTGCCAGGTGGTACTCTCCAGTCGCCTGGGACCCATGGAGACGTTTGAAGAAGCCAAATCGGGACCAGCCGGTTATCTGGCCCCATGGAAACTCTCGGAGAGGCCAAGGTGGGACCCTCGGGTCTCCTGGCCTTGTACCTCGTTGGACTGTCAGCTTCCTAAGCTTGCCGCTACCTCCTCTCAGTGGGGGCCCGCCAAAAGCAGGGGGGGCACTGGTTGAGGTAGTCTCAAAGTCGCAGCTGACCTATTCACGGCGGTCCAGCGGAAGGGTGAGACAGTTATTTTGCACCATCTTGGGTATTTGCTGGGACTGTCCTATGTGTTTATTGCCTGTTTTGTGGTTCAATAAAGTATTGCCACACTCTCTTACCCTCACCCTGTGTTGTCTGAGTAGTATTATGCCCACGGAAGACCCTGGGTCTTCACATTTTGGTGGTAGCGGTGGGATACTACTCAGCCCAGCAGATCTGGGGGAGCTGCAAGGGGACTGGTGGACACCATCCAAAGGGCTCCACAACCAGCGAGGCATATAGACAGACCCAGCAGTATTATGCCCACGGAAGACCCCGGGTCTTCACAGATGACTATTTGGTGGTGAACGATAGCTGGCCCTAACTCTACTTTTTTGGGGAGCCTGAATTAAAGTTCTGTTCTTTCTGCACGAGGCGACTTGAACATCCGATCTCCTGCTTGATTGTATTCCTTCTACATTCTACAGTGAATTAAACCTGGCTGAGCTGTACATGGCCGACCCAGGGGCCATTGTTAGGCCGTCAGTTCTGCATCTTACTATTATATCACAGTAGGAGGCAATGGAGCGAAGCTTAGATAGTGAGGTCAATAGCAGCATCATAAGGGTAAATGCCGGTACAAGCTGTTGCGACAGGAGCCTGGCTATCTCTAGAAGACCCCCTTCTGCTGCTGACCAGGTACAATCACCGCTCACAATATATCAATAAAACACGTTATTTTGGGGTGTAAACTAAGCCTTGCCCATACACACATACATTAGGGCTTATTTTTAAGAGTTAAGATACTCGAAAAAAAACTATTTTATTAGAATATAAAATAAAACCCTGAGAAAAAAAATCCTCTGCGTCTTCACACCCGGGACTGGTGAGGAGAATAGGAAAAGTTCAGTTTCTGAGCCGCACGCTCCTGCATGGTGGAGGACCTCCGGCAGGGTGAACCTCCGGCAGGGTGAACCTCCGGCAGGGTGAACCTCCGGCAGGGCGAACCTCCGGCAGGGCGAACCTCCGGCAGGGCGAACCTCCGGCAGGGTGAACCTCCGGCAGGGTGAACCTCCGGCAGGGTGAACCTCCGGCAGGGTGAACCTCCGGCAGGGCGAACCTCCGGCAGGTGAGCACCGGACGCAAACCTCAGGCCCTCACATAAAAGCTTGAGGCATTGTCTCTTGGTGCAGAGCTCGTCCCGACAGTGTCACTCATTGTCTGTTGTCTGACTTGCAGATACACTGCTGTGTATAGCAGAAATGCTGCGGATCACTAAACAAGCACTTGGATCAGATGTTTTCATCTTCGAGAAGAAGCTGGAGAGGTGAGAATGTCGTGGACTAGGATTTGATGTCACATAGTTATGGAGAATGAAAATAATACATTTCTGATTATTGATTTTTTTATTTTTTTTTTCAGGAAAAATAGCAAACCTCATGTGGAAATAATGGGTATACGCTCCAGAGGGCCAAAGTTGGGGATCAACTCTGTGGGCCTTGCTCAGAGCAAAAACTTCCTGATGAGTAAATTCTCCTCCCTCAACCAGAAGGTTAAACAGACAAACATTGGAAGTTTGCGGAAGTTCGGAGCTTTAAACAAGGCCGAAGTGAAAGGCTTCCTGAAACCCAACCTGCAGGTCAGTCTGTGGAAATCTGATAGCAGCTTGGAAAATCCTGGCAGCGATGGCAAAGCTCACACAGAATCGGACCTGGACCTTTCCTCAGACAGTGACTCTTACCATTCCGATGACTACATTCCCAAGTCTGAAGACGACGGGCAAATCATAAGCTCTTTGGAGAACATTGGTCAAGTAGATTATGTCCTTCCTAGTTGTGGAATCATTGCCTCCGTCCCTCGTCTGGGGAGCCGTTCCCAGTCTATCACCAGTGCTGAGATTAATGTTCACATTCCTACTCAAATCCAGGTCACGAAGTCTGAAGCCTCCCCTGAAGAAAATGTCCTCACAGATTTTGGGACCCCTATTGATGTTTACTGTCATCAGTTTGTTCAAGATGCTCAGACCAAAGACATTCTTAAACAGAGTGACGAGAAGGTGGATCATCTTCCCCTAAACGATAATTCTGGGCATGCTTCACCTTCCATAAAGGCATCTGAAGCTGATCTACGGAACTGGCCATCTCAGCTTGATGTGTCTATCAATGACCTAGTTCCACATATGTTATCTGTAGACCCAGCTCCTGCCTCGCTTTCCGGGCGGTCGAGTCCTGGCTCCGGCTCTGCCGCCTCTCCAGCTGATAGCAGCAGTAGTCGAGCGGTGTCTCCATTCGCCAAGATTCGTAGTTCAGTGGTCCAGGTGGCGAATATAACTCATGCTGGACTGGCTCAAGGGATCAACTTTGCTGTGGCGAAAGTACAGAAGTCTCCAGATCCTGAAACCATTGTGGTTGCACAGAAAAATGATTTTAAAGAAATGTTCACCCAGTGTCAAACACGCATCATCCAGATCTGA
Organism: Phyllobates terribilis; assembly: GCF_046119375.1. Taxonomy (NCBI): domain Eukaryota; kingdom Metazoa; phylum Chordata; class Amphibia; order Anura; family Dendrobatidae; genus Phyllobates; species Phyllobates terribilis. The sequence continues at coordinate 341,491,794 of NW_027362765.1, read as the reverse complement.
GTGAGCAGCAGTGACGAGACGGTACCAGCGACGAGACGGTACCAGGGACGAGACGGTACCAGGGACGAGACGGTACCAGGGACGAGACGCTACCAGGGACGAGACGCTACCAGGGACGAGACGCTACCAGGGACGAGACGCTACCAGGGACGAGACGCTGCCAGGGACGAGACGCTGCCAGGGACGAGACGCTACCAGGGACGAGACGCTACCAGGGACGAGACTGTAACAGGGACGAGACTGTACCAGGGACGAGACTGTACCAGGGACGAGACTGTACCAGGGACGAGACTGTACCAGGGACGAGACTGTACCAGGGACGAGACGCTACCAGGGACGAGACGGTACCAGCGACGAGACGCTACTAGTGTCCTCGGTACCAGCGTCCTCGATACCAGTGTCCTCCTTCCCACAGCCCTCTGTGCAGGAAAGTTTACAGCTTTTAATGGTTTCCCTTTTTTTTAAGATCTCTATTTTTGCAGGCAGAATTTTTGACATTTGTTAGTGAAATCCTTGACACCTTTTAGGGTTTGGACATTTGTGTTTTTTTCATTGCCATGTTATTTATATTTGCTCTTACACTGTACCGATGGGCACAGCCACCTAGCACTGACACCTTTTGATTTGCACAGTCTTCCCTTCTTTTTGCCTTAAAGTATTACAGTCCATTCTAAGTGTCCAGTTACATGATCAGTTTTCTGAACCAGACTTTACACTGGAACAAACTCTGCAATACAAAGACAACTGCTGTTAGCTGTGTGGCCCGGCCATGTTTGTGGTAGCCCAGGCCTGGTGTCTGTCATGTATAGATCTACGTACATTGTGATGTGCTTGGTGCCTTTGTCATGTATTTATTAATGTGGTTTCTTCACAACCTTGTCTGTTCTTGGTTTGTAGTATTTTAAAAGAAAAACATTAAGATATCTATAAGAAAGGGACTTATTTTAATAAAAAAAAACAAAAAACAAAAGATACGAGACTTCATTTTTCAGTGCAATGTTCTTGCCTTGTGCATCTTCAATACATGAAATTCTATCTACCATAGAGTAAGACCATGATCTGGGTTTTGTCACGATTGTGTAGCAACTCATTGGCAGAAAAAAGGTCAACTAAAAACTGCAACTGACCCTGCCGGTTCCTGTACAGACTAGAGATCCCGATCCCGCAGTTCCTAGCGGTTCCTGCGTGAGTTGAGAAAGCCCTAACCACAGACGAGACAGTGGCAGCTTGGACCTATGCTGCCTGAAAGTCCGTCAAGCGCTTCCCATTCCTCATAAAGAACCAGAGGGTAGAGCAGAGTATGAATTAGCTGTAGAAGGGAAAGTGTGCTGAAACAGGAAAAGATTCCAAAGTGAGTAAAGAAAACCACGAAATACAAGACTTTTAGAAAATATGTGGCCTACCTCCTAAAAAGAAACCGAAGATAGGTGCAGAGTTTGGAGCAACAAAGAGATAAACCCTAGCTGGTCTTTCACTGACTGGCTTAAACTGCAGCAGTGTGGCTGGACATCCAAACGAGACTATCACCAGCAGGAAATACCAGCAGGAGGAAAAAATATAAAGCCGCACCAGAAAGGTGAATGAAAACACGTTATCCTAAAAAGACTGCAGCAAGGATAACAGAAACTAAACACCAGGAGAAGAGGTGAATCTGCATGTGGCTCAGTGGACAGAGAAGCCGACCACAAAGTACATGCTCAGGGGTTTGAACCCAGATGCATGACAGTACCTCTCCTTCTACAAGGGGCCACTGGACCCACTGAGATCCCCAACCACTGACAGAACTCCCTCACTAGGGGATCTGTATGCATATCTTTCGCATCGACCCAAGAATTATCCTATGGCCCAAAACCCTTCCTTTAACGAGATATTGCAGTCGACGTCTGACACGTCTGGAACCCAAAACTCGCTCCTCCTCATACTCCTTGTCCTCTTCCAGATCAACCTCTAAGATATCCTGAGGACCTGGCTTCCTCTCAAACTTTCTAAGAAGAGAGAAATGGAAAGAATTATTAATCCTCCATGCAACTGGGAGTTGGAGCTTGACCATCACAGGATTAATTATCTTAATAACCTTATCTTAAGGACCAACACATTTTAGGAGAAAATTTCCTTGATGGAACATTAAGACAAAGATTTTTTGAGGATAGCCAAACAAAATATCCCACCTTAAAGACACCTTAGTATCTGCTGTATAGTTCTCTTGCTCTTGTTCTGGTCGCAAGTTATCAAAATACCTTTTTCAACCTCTCTTCAGACCTTAATCAATGAGAAGAATATCTTTCCTCCTCTGGGACCACAGACTGCAAACAAGAAAAATTTCCAAAACCTGGATGAAACCCCCCATAACAACAACAAAAAAAGGCAAGGTACCGGTAGCCGTAGAAGTGCAGTCATTGAGCGCAAACTTAGTCAGAAGAAGAAAATCCACCCAGTCCACCCAACAAAACATCTTAAATATTGTTCTAATTCTTGCTTCATTCTCTCCTTCTAACCATTAGTTTTAGGATGATAACCTGAGGAGAATGAAAACTTAATTCCTAATCTGGAGGAAAAGCTACACTTAGGCTGTGTGCCCACTATGCGGTTTTTAAGAGTTTCCGCAGCGGCAATTCTGCTGCAGAAACGATAAGAAAACGCTTGGTAGAAGGTCTGCCATGTTCCCCAATGATAATCCGCATCTGCTGTGCACATGCTGCGAAAATTTCCACTGCGGATTATCATTGCGGAAAAAAACGCAGCACTAACAATTATTTTGCGGAAGCTCGGCGTTCTCGCCGCCATTGACTTGCATTAGAACGCATGGAATCCGCATCACTGCATCTGTACATGCAGAATCCATGCGTTTCAATGTGCGGATGGTACCCGGGTGTGGAGAAGAGGAGACTCTCCTCCGGACCACCCCCCTACCATAGAACCTGTAAAAAAAGAATAAAATAAAAAATATACATTATACTTACCTTCTGATGCCCCCGGTATCCTGGTCTTGGCTTGCTGGCAGCTCGCGATGGACTCAAGGACCTGCGGTGACATCATTTAGTCATGTGACGGGTCATGCGACCGCTGACGTTGGCAGGTCCTTTAGTCTACCGCGAGTTGCTGGCAAGCCAAGACAAGGACACCGGGGGCCATCAGAAGGTAAGTATAGGTTTATTTTTTTACCATTCTTTCGGTCACACTATATCTGCCGGTTGCATAGATTTATATAGTGTGACCAAGTTGTCAAGCACTTTCCAAGTGATGCTAAAATCGCTCGTCAACCCGCATGCGAAATCGCATGATCAAAACGCTTCACATCCGCATGTCCCTGACAGGAAAAACGCATGTACAATCCACATGTACAATCCGCACGCACGATCCTCACGCACGATCCTCACGCACGATCCTCACGCACGATCCTCACGCACGATCCTCACGCACGATCCTCACGCACGATCCTCACGCACGATCCTCACGCACGATCCTCACGCACGATCAGCACGCACGATCAGCACGCACGATCAGCACGCACGATCAGCACGCACGATCAGCACGCACGATCAGCACGCACGATCAGCACGCACGATCAGCACGCACGATCAGCACGCACGATCAGCACGCACGATCCTCACGCACGATCCTCACGCACGATCCTCACGCACGATCCTCACGCACGATCCTCACGCACGATCCGCACGCACGATCCTCACGCACGATCCTCACGCACGATCCTCACGCACGATCCTCACGCACGATCCTCACGCACGATCCTCACGCACGATCCTCACGCACGATCCTCACGCACGATCCTCACGCACGATCCTCACGCACGATCCTCACGCACGATCCTCACGCACGATCCTCACGCACGATCCTCACGCACGATCCTCACGCACGATCCTCACGCACGATCAGCACGCACGATCCGCACGCACGATCCTCACGCACGATCCTCACGCACGATCAGCACGCACGATCCTCACGCACGATCCTCACGCACGATCCTCACGCACGATCCTCACGCACGATCCTCACGCACGATCCTCACGCACGATCCTCACGCACGATCCTCACGCACGATCCTCACGCACGATCCTCACGCACGATCCTCACGCACGATCCTCACGCACGATCCTCACGCACGATCCTCACGCACGATCCGCACGCACGATCCGCACGCACGATCCGCACGCACGATCCTCACGCACGATCCTCACGCACGATCCTCACGCACGATCCTCACGCACGATCCTCACGCACGATCCTCACGCACGATCCGCACGCACGATCCTCACGAGTTTTTTCTGCCAGGGAGATGCAGAAACGCTCAGGAAGCATCCGGAGCATTTCTGCATCGTGGGCACAGAGCCTAAAAGTTAGCCACAAACTGAACCCCTCTATCAGAAATAATGTTTGTGGGAATCTCATGTAACTTAGCAACGTGATAAACAATGTAGCTAAACTCTTAGCCGTAGGCAATTTTAGTAGAGGAACCAAGTGAACCATATTGCTGAAACCGACCACCACCATCCATACTACAGTATTACCACCAGAATTGGGCAAATCTGTGACAAAATCCATGGACAAATGAGTCCAAGGTTGAGCCAGAACCTCGTTAGGCAAAAAAAAAACCTGCCGGGGCCTGGCGAGAGGTTTTAGACCTGGCACAAACTCTGCACTTAAAGACATACTCATCAACATTATTTAGAGTACTCTGCTACCAGGTGACCGAGGAACCAGGGTGTCCAGTCAACGCAGCGTCACAGATGGAAGACCCCCGGTGCACCAACCTGAGCTTCACCAATGCAGTGTCTGAGATCAATCCCAAGAGTAACCATCACCATCTCTTCACCAACAATTTTGACTGGATTTTCGTCCCTTAACTCCTGAACAAAACTATGTGATAAAGCATGAGCCTTAAACTCTTACTACCAGGGAGATACAGGTGAATCTCACAAAATTAGAATATCATCAAAAAGTTAATTTATTTCAGTTCTTCAATACAAAAAGTGAAACTTCTATATTATATAGAGTCATTACACACAGAGGGATCTATTATATAGAGTCATTACACGCAGAGGGATCTATTATATAGAGTCATTACACGCAGAGGGATCTATTATATAGAGTCATTACACGCAGAGGGATCTATTATATAGAGTCATTACACGCAGAGGGATCTATTATATAGTCATTACACGCAGAGTGATCTATTATATAGAGTCGTTACACGCGGAGGGATCTATTATATAGAGTCGTTACACGCGGAGGGATCTATTATATAGAGTCGTTACACGCGGAGGGATCTATTATATAGAGTCGTTACACGCGGAGGGATCTATTATATAGAGTCGTTACACGCGGAGGGATCTATTATATAGAGTCGTTACACGCGGAGGGATCTATTATATAGAGTCATTACACGCGGAGGGATCTATTATATAGAGTCATTACACGCGGAGGGATCTATTATATAGAGTCATTACACGCGGAGGGATCTATTATATAGAGTCATTACACGCGGAGGGATCTATTATATAGAGTCATTACACGCAGAGGGATCTATTATATAGAGTCATTACACGCAGAGCGATCTATTATATAGAGTCATTACACACAGAGGGATCTATTATATAGAGTCATTACACACAGAGCGATCTATTATATAGAGTCATTACACACAGAGGGGTCTATTATATAGAGTCATTACACACAGAGGGATCTATTATATAGAGTCATTACACACAGAGGGATCTATTATATAGAGTCATTACACACAGTGATCTATTATATAGAGTCGTTACACACAGAGGGATCTATTTCACGTGTTTATTTCTGTTAATGTTGATGATAATGGCTTACAGCCAATGAAAACACAAAAGTCATTATCTCAGTAAATTAAAATAATTAACAAAAAACACCTGCAAAGGCTTCCTAAGCGCTTAGAAAGGTCCATTAGTCTGTTTCAGTAGGCTCCACAATCATGGGGAAGACTGCTGACTTGACAGATGTCCAGAAGGCAGTCATTGACACACTCCACAAGGTCCCAGAGTTTGGAGGAAGAGTGGAGAGGCCACATTCCAAGCTGTATGAGGTCTAGTGTGAAGTCTCCACAATCAGTGATGGTTTGGGGGCCATGTCATCTGCTGGTGGAGGTCCACTGTGTTTTATCAAGACCAAAGTCAGCGCAGCCGTCTAACAGGACATTTTAGAGCACTTCATGCTTCCCTCTGCCGACAAGCTTTTTGGAGATGGAAATGTCATTCTCCAGCAGGACTTGGCCCCTGTCCACACGGCCAAAAGTACCAATACCTGGTTTACAACACATACCAGGATTGGGGGATGAGGTGGCCACACATACCAGGATTGGGGGATGAGGGTGGCCACACATACCAGGATTGGGGGATGAGGCGACCACACATTCCAGGTTTGGGGGATGAGGGGGCCACACATTCCAGGATTGGGGGATGAGGGGGGCCACACATACCAGGATTGGGGGATGAGGGGGGCCACACATACAGTACCAGGATTGGGGGATGAGGGGGGGCCCACATTCCAGGATTGGGGGATGAGGGGGGCCACACATTCCAGGATTGGGGGATGAGGGGGCCACACATTCCAGGATTGGGGGATGAGGGGTACCATACCTTCCAGGATTGGGGGATGAGGGGGCCACACATAGCAGGATTGGGGGATGAGGGGGGCCACACATACAGTACCAGGATTGGGGGATGAGGGGGGCCCCACATTCCAGGATTGGGGGATGAGGGGGGCCACACATTCCAGGATTGGGGGATGAGGGGACCACACATTCCAGGATTGGGGGATGAGGGGTACCATACATATCAGGATTGGGGGATGAGGGGACCATGTGTTATGGTCTGCAACATAAACTAAGGAAAGATGGGGGAAAGCTGTCCCTACAGTAAGACTAAGCTGAATCCCTACGATGTAGCGGGCTGCCTGTTCCTTGTGAACAGACCCGCCTTAGTCCTCGGCTAGTCTAAACGAAGACCTATAGAGTTAAGGGAGGGGTCCCTAAAAGAACTAAGGACTGGGACAAAAATGGGACACCTCCTAAACAGAAGTAGATGCAGAGCACAAAAGACAAACAGACAAAACGTACTAGAGGTCCCAGAGGACCAAGCGAACTAGACAGAGAAAGGCACCGAAGCACCTGGCTAGAGAGACAGTCAAACAACACAGAAGTCCAGCAAAGCCAGAAGGGCGGAGCTGGAATAAATAGGCAGATGGTCACGTGACCGCAAAACACAAGATAGCAAAAACTAACAGGAGGGTTCTAACACCATGCATACCAGGATTGGGGGATGAGGGGACCATGCATACCAGGATTGAGGGGTGAGAGGACCATGCATACCAGGATTGAGGGGTGAGGGGACCATGCATACCAGGATTGGGGGTGAGGGGAACCATGCATAGCAGGATTGGGGGGTGAGGAGTACCATGCATAGCAGGATTGGGGGGTGAGGAGTACCATGCATACCAGGATGATGGATGGGGTGCCATGCATACCAGGATGAGGGGTACCATGCATAGCAGGATTGGGGGGTGAGGGGTACCATGCATAGCAGGATTGGGGGGTGAGGGGACCATGCATACCAGGATTGGGGGTGAGGACCATGCATACCAGGATCGGGGAATGAGGGGTACCATGCATACCAGGATTGGGATATGAGGTGGGCCATTCATACCAGGATTGGGGATGAGGGGGGCCATGCATACCAGGATTGGGGATGAGGGGTGCCATGCCTACCAGGATTGGGGATGAGGGGTGCCATGCCTACCAGGATTGGGGATGAGGGGTGCCATGCCTACCAGGATTGGGGATGAGTACCATGCATACCAGGATTGGAATGCGGGGTACCTTGCATACTAGGATGATGGATGGGGTGCCATGCATACCAGGATGAGGGGTACCATGCATACCAGAATAGGGATGAGGGGGCCATACATGCCAGTATTGGGGATGAGGAAGCCATGCATACCAGGATGAGGGGTTGGGTGCCATGCATATCAGGATTGGGGGATAAGGAGGCCATACATACCAGAATTGGGGATGAGGGGTGCCATGCATACCAGGATTAGGGATGAGGGAGCCATGCATACCAGGATTGGGGATGAGCGGTGCCATGCATACCAGGATTGGGGGTGAGGGATGCCATGCATACCAGGATTGGGGGTGAGGGGTGCCATGCATACCAGGATTAGGGATGAGGGAGCCATGCATACCAGGATTGGGGATGAGGGGTGCCATGCATACCAGGATTGGGGATGAGGGGTGACATGCATACCAGGATTGGGGGTGAGGGGTGCCAGGCATACCAGGATTAGTGGTGAGGGGTGCCATGCATACCAGGATTGGAATGCGGGGTACCTTGCATACTAGGATGATGGATGGGGTGCCATGCATACCAGGATGAGGGGTACCATGCATACCAGAATAGGGATGTGGGGGCCATACATGTCAGGATTGGGGATGAGGAAGCCATGCATACCAGGATGAGGGGTTGGGTGCCATGCATATCAGGATTGGGGAATGAGGAGGCCATACATACCAGAATTGGGGATGAGGGGTGCCATGCATACCAGGATTAGGGATGAGGGGTGCCATGCATACCAGGATTGGGGATGAGGGGTGCCATGCATACCAGGATTGGGGGTGAGGGGTGTCATGCATACCAGGATTAGGGGTGAGGGGTGCCATGCATACCAGGACTGGGGATGAGGGGTGCCAAGTATACCAGGATAGGGATGAGGGCAGCACATAACAGGATGGAGGAACAGGATTGGGGAGCACAAATACCAGGATGACAGATCATATACCAATAAAAATGCTCACCACCCGGGCGTAGAACGGGCGCAATACCTAGTATGTGTGTGTGTATATATATATATAATGAATTTTCTGGACATACATTGTATAATATAATATAATAATATAATTGGCTCAGTTTATCTTTACATACATCTCATTGGCTAAAGGCAATATCATTTACACCCAACTTTTAAGAGTCTTAAGTGTGATTCGTCTTTATTTTCACTTACCTATGTGTTATCTCTAAGGCTGCGTGCACACGATGCGCTTTTCATGCGTTTATGCTGTGGAATTTCCGCAGCGGAAACACATCAAAAACGCATGGTAATCCGCACCCCATGGTCCCCAATGGCATTCCGCAATGGCATTTCCGCAGCGTTTCTGCAGCGCTCATAAATAAGCAGCATGTTCATTAATTTTGCGGAAGCGCCGCCATTGACTTGCATTGAGACGCATAGAATCTGTGTCTGTACATTTGTATAAGCAGCTTCTATGCGTCTCTATGTGCGGATGGTACCCAGTTCTGGAGGAGAGGAGACTCTCATCCAGACCTGGGTACCATTCTACCTGTAAAAAAAAGAATAAAATAATAAATAAAGTTTATACTCACCTGTCCGGCGGCCCCTGCAGCGCTTCTCCTTCCAGGACCTGAGATGACGTCGCGGTCATGTGACCGCAGCCTGTCTCGCGAGATGCCGGCAAGCCAGGAAGGAGCCAGGACGAGCCCGACAGCACACGCCGGGGCATCGGGGGTGAGTATAGCTTTATTTTTTTATTTTTACGGTCACACTATATCTGCCGGATGCCGGTTGCATGGATTTATACAGTGTGACCTAGTTGTCAAGCACTTTCCAAGTGATGCTAAAATCGCCTGGAAAGTGCTTGTCAGTCCACATGCGGAAACACATGCGTTAACGCATGTGGATCCGCATGTGAATCCGCATGTATTCAGCAGGAAAAACGCATGCATAATCTGCATGCATTTTTTCTGCCAGGTAGATGCAGAAATGCTGCAGAAATTTTCTGCTTCATTTCTGCATCGTGGGCACATAGCCTAAGGCTGCGTGCCCACGTAGCGTTTTTCAAGCATTTATGCTGCAGAATTTCCACAGCGTAAACGCTTGTGAAACGCTAGGTAATCCGCACCCCATGGTCCCCAAGGGGATTCCGCATGTTCTATGCACATGCTGTGGATTTTTCCGCAGCGTTTATGCTGCGTACAAAAATCCGCAGCATGTCATTTAATTTTGCGGAAGCGCAGCGGAACTCCCGCCATTGACTTGCATTGAGACGCATAGAAACCGCGACTGTACATTTGTACAAGCGGCTTCTATGCGTCTCTATGTGCGGATGGTACCCAGTTCTGGAGGAGAGGAGACTCTCATCCAGACCTGGGTACCATTCTACCTGTAAAAAAAGAATAAAATAGCAAATAAAGTTTATACTCACCTGTCCGGCGTCTTCTCTCTGCATGCCGGCAGCGCTGAAGGACCTGCGGTGACGTCACAGTCATGTGACCGCAGGCCCTTCACCGCTCTGTCTCGCGATATGCCGGCAGCCAGGATCCAGCCAGGAAGCAGCGCTGCAGCCACGCCGGGGCCTCGGGGGTGAGTATAGCTTTATTTTATTTTTATGGTTCACACTATATATGCCGGATGCCGGTTGCTGTTTGCATGGATTTATACAGTGTGACCTAGTTGTCAAGCACTTTCCAAGTGATGCTAAAATCACAACCCGCATGCGGAAATGCAAGTGATGCTATCGCCTGGAAAGCGCTTGTCAATCTGCATGCGGAAACGCATGTGAATCCGCATGTATTCTGCAGGAAAAACGCATGCACAATCTGCATGCACAATCTGCATGCACAATCTGCATGCACAATCTGCATGCACAATCTGCATGCACAATCTGCATGCACAATCTGCATGTACAATCTGCATGTGTTTTTTCTGCCAGGGAGATGCAGAAATGCTGCAGAAATTCTCTGCTTCATTTCTGCATCGTGGGCACATAGCCTCAGTCTTGTTAGACAAAGGAATGCATGTGACTCTTAATCTAAACACACAGTCCATCTCCATTTTGTGAAGGAGATGCACATAGACAACGAAAATGGAGTCAAGATAGATGAATAAATCTTGCTCCCACAATTCCCTGCTTTTGTGGCAGCGGGTGGATGTTCCAGCTGAAGTGCACGCCTACAGACTCCCCCAGATACTGTCTCCTTCCCTAATAGAAGAAGCCAGCCTTCTTACAACACTTCACCAGATCGGCCTGTCTCTCAACCATCGGATGGACACACACACAAGCCTTTTCTATAGATTTTGAAACAATGCCCCGAACACAGGGTACAAGGCAACAACCAAGTACCGCAATGGCCATCAGAACTATCACCAAACTACACGCTATGATACTAAGAAGTTATCGCCATTTACAAAACGTGTTTTCTAACCACTTACTGAGGGGATTACTAATACCTGAGTTTTCCACTAATTCGTTGGACAGGGCATCGATTTCTCGCAGGGCTTAACTTATGCTACAGTCCGCAGCAGTGTTATTGGGAATAAAGGTGCAGCATGATGCCCCAACCATCTTACAGAGCCCTCGCTGTCAGGATCATGGTTGAGGTGGCACCAACTGTTCAGCTATTCCCCGGAATGCATCCCTACTAAAATTAACAAATCTCTGTTATAGTAGATATCATTTATCCAGTCCACATTTTTCTTTACTGTAACAATGAGGAATAGCGATTAAAATCCTGCTTTAGTTGATCTCTGGCTTTGAACTCGTCTGGTACTCCTCTTGGGACTCCAATAGCTTCAATGTACACGTGAGGGTCGAAAGAAGTAGGAATGCTGGTGTCATGCTTGTCTCTAATTTTCTCTTGCATATTTGTGGAGCTTCACACTGGAAGGGCATCAGGAGTTTAACACTAGCACATGTACCCTCCCATCTGGCTGGCAGTAGCGGATAAAAGTCACCATTTTCACACATTAACCACAAGTCAACCCTAACTAGTGTCTGATTCAGCAGGACATGGCCTCGTACCAAATTAGTGGTGGTGGTGGGACTATGAGGAACCTAAGTGCTTTAAGTCAATGGTACCTGTTAAATTCTGGAAACTTGTGTAATCCCAGGGATGGGGGCTAACTCCATTAAGCTTTATGTTCTTTGGGTTTATGGGGGGGAACAACTGCTGGAGCATATTATACTCTGAAGTGTTTTCTCGCTTTGCATCAGAAAATAGCTGAATTAAGCAGGAGAAAGCAATTGTATTTGTCTACTTGCTTACAGGAAAGGGCACCGTGCCTCGATAAGGTCTAGCTAGGGCGCAGACTACTTATTCATGGCGAGTGCAGAATATATTACTCATTCTAACCAATAATTGGTCTGAGTATCCTGTTTTCACAGATTAGTTTATTCTCATAGTTTAGGGGGCACTACGAATAAGTCTTTGGAAGTATTGGGTTGTGTGAACTAAGTTTTTATTTAGAGCAGGTCGGTCACTGATATCCTTAAGATAAGGGGATATTTATGCCCATCACATATAGGCCAGCATCTGTAACAGAGGGGTTCTCTCTCGTGAAGTATAGGGGCAGACTTACAAGTAAGACAGGACCCTACTGTACAGAGCTTGGAGACATATTCTGGTTGTAACAGAGTCATTCTAGTAAGAAGGCTTCTACCCTTGTTGTGCGTCTTCTGTCGGGCTACAGAAGGTTTGTTGGCCCAGTGTTCGTTCCTCACCACCATACTCCAGGACTTCACAATCAGACCCATAGCCAGTGTTGGCGGTGGTGACACATATATACCTTTGGGTAAGTCTATGGGTGTTCCCACGCTGCCATTCCACCCTAGGACAGGAGACCATGTTACACAAGTCAAATTTTTAACTGACTACAGGGTCCTGAGGTATTAAACCAGAAAGTGGTAACTAGCTCCCCATTATTTCTCTCTTGGGACATAGCCCTCGGTGAGCCCCCATTTATCAAAGCAGAAAGTATAAGACACAGGGTGTGTTTCTACATCATTTGTTGGCTTTCCTGGGCTCAGCTGTCTTCTTGCAGTGTGAGGTGTGGATCCAGTTGGGCTTTCTCAGTTGTCAACAGAAATTGGAAGGGCCCATAAAATCGATGCTCAAGGGCACTTCTGATGTGCCTTTGACCACCACCCAATCACTAGGCTGCTAAGGGTGGCTCCCTTCCACAGAATGTGGATCTGGAAGAGCGGAGTAAATTCAAGAGTATATGTTAATCATTTTGTGAGTGCAATAACATAAGAAGACAGGCTATCTTATTATATCTAGAGCTGCTGTGAAAAATACAACCCTAGCCTAGAGGCTGACACAAAGAACACCTCGTGGGCTGAGGCCTATCTTTTTGTTGGGAGTACACCAGCAGCATGGCCTGTTCATGACCTTACAACCTGAAAGGTTTTAAGTAGTCTGGGAGGCCTAAGTACGGAGCGGAAGAGATGGTCAGTTTGAGGGCATAAAAGTTTTCTAGGGCTTCAGACGTTAGTTAGAAAGGCTGGATGACTAAGCAATCATACAGAGGCTGCTTAGGAGCCGAAGTGTTTCGAACCCATAGGCGGCAATATGAGACAAGACCAAGAAAAGTTCTCAGGTCTGTAGGATTGGAAAGAGCGGTGAGCATCTCTGTCATAGATATATGAAAAACTTTGAGAGCCTTTTCACCCCCCCCCTCCTTTTTCCTGTCACCCAGAGTTACAGCACAACACAAGAGTTGACAGGCTTACGTTTCTTAAATGTGAACTACACAGTTTAACATATGGGAAGTGAGTAATACGGCGATGTATAGATTGGAGACAAAGAAGTGAACCATCCTAATTAGCATGCAAAGCTCCCTTTGGGGACAAAGTGTCCAGGTGACTGAACAGGGATGTACAGTTGAAACGAGAAGTTTACATACACTATATAAAAAGACACATCTGCAGGTTTTTCTCAATATCTGACATGAAATCAGAATAAACCTTTCCCGTTTTAGGTCAATTAGGATTACCATAATTTTTAATATTTGCCAAATGCCAAAATAGTGTGAGAGAGAGAATGTTGTAAGGCATATTTATTACCTCAAAGCGAAAAGTTTGCATACACTAAGATTACTATGCCTTTAAACAATTCTGGACTGCCCATATGATGATGTCGTGTTTGGAAGCTTCTGATAGATTTTTTGGCAACATCTGAGTTAATTAGAGACACACCTGTGTATGTATTTTACTGCACACCTGAAACACACTGCTTCTTTGTGTAGCATCATGGGAAAGTCTAAAGAAATCAGCCAAGATATCAGGAAGAGAATTGTGGACTTGCACAAGTCTGGCTCCTCCTTGGGTACAATTTCAAGATACGTGAAAGTACCGCTTTCATCTGTACAAACAATTATTCGCAAGTACAAACAAGGGAATGTCCAGCCAACATGCTGCTCTGGAAGGAGACAGGTTCTGTGTACCAGAGATTTATGTGCTTTGGTCCGACATGCGCATATCAGCCCAAGGACAAAAGCAAAAGACCTTGTGAAGATGATGGTGGAAGCTGGTAAGATTGTGTCAATATCCACAGTGAAACGAGTACTGTATCAACATGGGCTGCAAGGCCACTCTGCCACGAAGAAGCCATTACTCCAAAAGAAACATAAAAAAGCCAGATTAATATATGTAAATGCACACAAGAACAACGACCTTAATTTTTGGACACATGTCCTGTGGTCTGATGAAACTAAAATTTAACTTTTTGGACATAATGACCATCGTTACGTTTGGAGGAAAAAGGGAGAAGTTTGGAACCCTAAAAACACCATCCCAACTGTGAAACATGGAGGTGGCAGCATCATATTGTGGAGTTGTTTTTCTGCAGGAGGGACTGGTGCACTTCACAAAAGAGATGGCATCATGAGAAAAGAAGATTATGTGGCAATACTGCCACCGAAACTGCCCTTACCAAAAATTACTAATGATTTACTTACAGCCAAAGCTAACAGACAATTCTCCATACTCCTAGACCTGTCCTCTGCCTTCAACTCAGTTGACCACTGCTTCCTACTACAGATTCTCTCTTCCTTTGGAGTCAAAGACCTTGCCCTATCCTGGATCTCCTCATACCTTTTGTGAGGAGCTGCCCACTTACTAAAGACTATGATACTTTTCCAGCAACGGACCACCATTTTTGTTAATATTATTATTGTGTTTTATTAGTAATTTACTTGTTATGTTTTATATAGTTCTGCTAACTTGTCAGTATGTAAGATTTACTTGTAAAATGTCCAGCATTCCACTAATCTGTATCTCAGGATATCTGTATCTCAGGAGTATCTAACCATTGTTCCAATAGCCAATAATCTCATTATGTGTGTGTAGATTGTAGACACAGTGGAGCCGTCACCACATGGGGGTCTTACAGGTAGTCTCAGGTGAAGGCTTCTAGAATATTCTTCATTGTTTAGCGAACAGTGAATGTTTAAGGGGGAGGGTGTGATCACTTCTGACCTGGGAGGGGACTGAGCCCAGTGGAAGAAAGGACAGACATGTTTTGGGAGAGTTGGGTGGAAGGATTGAAGGAAGAGGATCATGGACTGTGGCTGCAGACTATACTGGCTGGAGATACGAAATCTGTGGGCCAACCAAAAGTTGGGAGACAGTGAGTCTTATACAAAGCCAGTGGAACTACTGAACCCAGATTGGGAATTTGAGGACTGAGAGAACTGTTTTTGGCTATTTACCTGGAATTGTTTATTACCATGGCTGTGAGCAATAAAATATTATTGCATTGTTAATCTGCCTAGGTGATTACTTACAACCCACAACCTCGGATCTCTACACCTTTCCAACCAACTTTTAGCGTCTCCTACTCCCACACTACCTCCTCATCCCGCCCTCTCTCTGTTGGAGTCCCTCAAGGCTCTGTCCTAGGACCCCTACTTTTCTCCGTCTATACCCTTGGCCTGGGACAGCTCATAAAGTCACACGGTTTACAGTACCACCTGTATGCTGATGACACCCAGATTTACTTCTTTGGCCCAGACGTCACCTCTCTGCTGTCCAGAATCCCATGGTGTCCATCAGCCATATCAGCCTTTTTCTCCTCTCGCTTCCTTAAACTCAATGTTGACAAATCTGAACTCCATCTCGCGTATCTTCCCCATCTGATCTATCAATCACAATAAATGACATCACTCTTTCCCCGTATCAGAAATCTGCTGCCTCGGAGTAACCCTCGACTGTGCTCTGTCCTTCAAACCACACAACCAAGCCCTCGCCACCTTCTGTCGCCTCCAGCTCAAAAATATTTCCAGAATCCGTCCTTTCCTCAACCCTCAATCTACTAAACTGCTTGTGCATGTGACGCGCCCCCTGGGCCGCGTGGGGAACCCGGAACTGGGCCTTTCGTGGGACGCTGGGGGTTGTAGTCACCGTGGCGGCGACCCGGTCCCGTGGCTCAGGGTGGTCAAACCAGTGGCAGTCTATTTGTAAGGTTTTAGGTTAATTGTCCGACTACGCCACCCATGGATTGCGGTCAGGGTGTACCGCCGCTGCGAGGCAGAGAGCTGAGGCTGGTGTTGTATGTGCAGCAGAGAATGGGATGACTGCCTCAGGGCAGTGAGTGTGAATGATGGGAGTGATGGTGCACGAGCGCAACAGGAACGACTCAGAGTCTTTGCAGTGCAGTTCAGGGTCTTTACTGATGATAATAAGGCAGACCCTCCCGGGAGTACTAGCTAGCATAAGAGGCCTGGTCAGTCTGTGAGCAAGCAGGAGCTCCCGTGGCCAGGTGGAGTTGTAGGCCTCCCCGTCTGTCTGCACTCTTCCTGGCTACCTTGCTATAAGCGGGTGATAGTAGCCCACGTCCCTGAGTGTACCGTGTAGTGCTCACCCGTATGGCTGGTGACTTGGGGCCTTCTGATAGCCTCCGCTCCTCGATGGCGGTGCTGGTCCCTTGCTTGTGACTGAGCCTCCGGGCTTCTATGGCCAGAGGACCAGGAATCCCCTACCGGCTGGGTTCTGCTGTTGGACTTAGAGATCCTTACAGCCTCGGACTCCGGTGTCCGGTACTTAGATTCTTCTGCCAGGGCGAGCTCTGCTCAGCTCCAGCCCCTGGTCTTCAGCTCCTGCTCCTACAGAGCTCCTAGCTGTTACTTTCCCTGTGTCTGCTTGTTCTCTCCTAACCCCGCCCCAGACCCAGTTTATAAGGGCAGATTCCTCCCCTCCCAGGACTGGGCAGGAGGTGTTGCATGTTTAAGGGCTCCTGACCAGGAAAACTCCCACTTGCTCTCAGACATAATATTTCTATCACTGTGGCAACCAGACCCCTGGGGTGCCACACATGCCCTCATCATCTCCCGCCTCGACTACTGCAACATCCTCCTCTGTGGCCTACCTGTTAATACTCTCGCACCTCTCCAGTCTGTAATTAACTCAGCTGCACGACTGGTTCATCTCTCGCCTCGCTACTCCACTGCTAAGCCCCTTTGCAAATCTCTTCACTGGCTCCCAATCCCCCAGCGTATCCAGTTCAAACTACTAACACTGACCTACAAAGCCATTCATAACCTCTCTCCTCCATACATCTCTGAACTCATCTCCCGATATATTCCCTCACATAATCTCCAGGCCTCTCAAAATCACCTCCTCTCCTCCGCACTTATTCGTTCCTCATCCAATCGCCTCCAAGACTTCTCCTGAATATCCCCCATCCTCTGGAATTCTGTGCCTCAACACGTCCGATTATCCACCACATCCGGATCCTTCAGACGGAACCTGAAAACCCATCTCTTCAAGAAAGCTTACAGCCTGCAATGACCCCGCTGCTGCATCACCACTACCAGAGCTGCTGCAACCCCCAACCTACTGTCTCTTTCCCCATTATCCAGTAGAATATAAGCCCGCAAGGGCAGGGTCCTCTTCCCTCTGTACCAGTCTATCATTGTATTTTGTATGTAACCCCTTCTTATGTACAGCACCATGGAATCAATGGCGCTATATAAATAAATAATAATAAAATACTGAAGCAACATCTCCAGACATCAGCCAGGAAATTAAAGCTTGGTTGGAAATGGGTCTTCCAAATGGACAATGACCCGAATCATACTGCCAAAATGGCAAAAAAGTGTCTTAAGGATAACAAAGTCAATGTTCTGGAGTGGCCATCACAAAGCCCTGATCTCAATCCTATTGAAAATCAATGGGGAAAGTTGAAAAGGCTGCGAGCGCCGAGCAAGGCGACCTACAAACCTGGATCAGTTACACCAGTTTTGTCTGGAGGAATGGGCCCAAATTCCGACCAACTATTGTGAGAAGCTTGTGGAAGGAGATCCCAAATGTTTCACCAAAGTCATTCAGCTTAAGGGAAATGGGACCAAATACTAATGAAATGGATGGAAACTTCTGACTTTGCAGTAAGTAATAAAAATGTCTTAAACCTTCTCTCTCTCTCATTATTCCGGCATTTGGCAAATATTAAACATTATGGTAAAATCCTAACTGACCTAAAACGGGAAAGGTTTATTCTGATTTCAGTTCAGATATTGAGAAGAATACAGAGATGTGTCTTTATATATAGTGGATGGAAACTGCTGGTTTCAACTGTATATTGTGCATAGACAAAGAGTACATAATGGACAAATAGCTAAGAAAGGAAAAGGCCCCTTAAGTTTCAAGGGGATTAAAGCAGATACCTCACACCAGTTAGAAAGAGCTATTGTCGCCCAGTATACACATTCCTTTCATCAGGACAACTTCACTCAGAGATAATGTCTCCAAAAGGAAATATTGAATATCGAAATTTATATAAATCCAATATTGATGAAACATACATTTTCAGCACTGGGGCTAATAGGGGAAGAAGATGCATTATTTTTCATAACTGTAACCCCTGCCTATAAGCCACAAATCTACAGTGAACCGATAACTAACAGCAGCCATCTCATGTTTCGTATCTTAAGTAAAGATAAAATCCTGATGGCCTCCAGTCAGCCTGTATTTTAAAAAATGAATGGTTGTGGCAGTGAGTAGTCTGGGGTTATCGTGGAGTGAGCAGTGATCGTCCCGGGGTACATACACATATTCCAGGGCGCTAACATCGGAGGTGTGTATGCCATATGCTCACTGTTAGTTTCCCGATAACTGGTCTGTTAGTGCAGACAGCCTGCAGCCCCCTCCGTTAGTCCGCGGCTAATCGTGAGAGCGTGAATTTGCAGAGCGACTGGCTGAGAGAGCCAAGCGTCAAGATGAGTGACAGGCCGAGTGGGAGGAGTGACAGTACTAGCTGGAGTTAACTTGAATCCAGCTGCAGAGATCTTCAAGCAGTGAGTCCAGCAATGACAACCGCTTTAAACCCTGTCCTGAGCATTTTCCTAAACATCTGGGTAGACTAGAAAAAGGGTAGAGAAAAAGGGGAGTGCTATGTGAGCGCAGTAAATAGAGTAAATGGAGAAGCGTAAAATATGTGGTTTATAAACGCTCACCTGGGGTGGATGTGCTATAAGGTTCAATAATCATAGGGGTCTCCAACAGCAGTATGCAGCTCATCCGGATACCGTGGTTGCACGTCTCTCCTAGCCCGACAGTAAGCCTACACATGGGTAGAAGTGAAAGAATGAACCAGTGGCGCTCCCGTGTCATCACATTTTCCTGTGATGGACAAGGACGGGAACTTGGACATATTTCTGCGAGGGTATGAAAAAGCCTGAAGGCAGTACCAGCTGCCTGAGGACCAGTGGGCCCTTTATCTAACTCCAGGGCTCTGAGAAAAAGCTCTGGAGGTGTATGCTTCTCTCTCTTGAGACCAAAATGAAGCAGGCCCTGATAAACAAGTACAAGCTGACTCCAGAGGTCACATGACAGGTATAGTGATGTGGTGGATGGGCTCAGAACTAACTTTGAGAAATGAGTCCAAGGACTATCAGTCCCCACCTTTGAGGACTTGAAGGATTTCATGAAGAACCAGTTTCTTCAGCTTTGCCCCGTCTAGGTGCGACAGTTTGTGCTGGACTGTAAGGCCACTAAAGCAGCTCAGATCGCTGACACGTATGAGGCCATTCATACGCCGGAGGTGTGAAAGTCACACTTCGCCAACTGGCCAGCTGGAAAGGGGGTAAGCAGGCAACCACCCCCAGTGCCCCTGCCAGCCAGCCCTCACGGGTTCCTGCTCCATCTTCCAGCACCCGGCCTGCATATGACTCCCAGCGGTGCTATACCTGCGACCGAACTGGTCAAATCAGCCTTGTCTGCCTGGAGAGGTAGAAGATGAACACCACACCTGAGGCCCCGGGGCCTAGTGCAGCTTTTTATCTTTGCGGGTAGGGCAGTTGGGAGGGCCTGTGACAACTTACAACCGGTTGCTGTGGGCAATACCATTACTGTTGGGCTCAAGGACACCGGCACAGAACGTACCCTCACCCACACTGAGTTTGTGCTACTGGAGGAACTCATTCCTTGGAAGACCCTGACTGTCACTGGGTTTGGGGGTGTTCGCTGTCCCTTACCGATGGTCCGAATTTTTCTGGATTGGGGTGTGGGGAGGGGGATAAGGGAAGTGGGGGTGTCCAGGAATCTTCCCAAAAATGTGTTATTGGGAACTGATCTGTTGACGGTTGGTTGCCCAATACCTTCCAGACAACCCTCCCAAATCTGGTATGTCATGCATATCAAAAGTTAATAAGGTGAATGTAAATGTTATGCATAATAAAAATGTGTTTTGTGGTAAAGTAGAACTCGGCCATGTGGGGTGATGTAGCTGAAGATCCCGTAAAAGGAGCCCACATGAGGGAGATGGGAGCAGGCTCGGAGACTATGAAGTTGGTGGGCTCATAGTGTCTCTATGGACGGTGAAATGGCCTGCAGTAGCTGCCCCATGATTAGCACCGCTCCAGAAGTGACAGGAAAAGGTGGGGGAAAAGCACTGGGTGTATCGTCCGGACAATAGGTGGCAGCCGAGAGCTTTTTTCTCCAAAGATCACAGCAGGTGGTTCTGCATTACCTTCCCGGGCTGTGATATATCTTGATGATCTCAATGGCCCTCTTTCTGTCTGTAGTGAGGTGCTTCACCCCTGCAGAAATACAGTGGCCCAAAAACGTGACGGATTAACAGCAAAACTGGAGTTTCCCTTTGGAAGCTTTGCAGCCACTGTCTGCAACTAACTGCAGGAGGGACAGAGTGTTTTCGATACTCTTCTGCTGCCCCAGTAAAGAAGACTGTAAGTCGACATTAGGATTGGTAGTTGATGGTCTGTGCCAGTCCTCTAGGACTGAAGACATATCGGCCATGTATTGGCTAGGCGAATTTTGGACACCTTGGGGGGAGTACCACCCAGGCATACTGCTTGCTTTGGTGTGTAAAGCAAACAAATACCAAGAATCAGGGTGGAGTAGTACTGAGAAGAAAGTATTGGCCAGATCAATGACCGTGAAATAGGCCGTGTGAGGGATTTGTGCCAATAGGGTATTTGGGATAGGTACAATGTGCATATCGAAGACAGTGGCCTCATTAACGGCCAACAAGTCATGGACCATGCGGAACTAAGCAGGCTGACCTTTCTCTACCTTTTTCTTGACTGGGAACAGTGGGGTATTGCATGATGATGTAATTTTGACAATAACCCCTTTTTCTAATAACTCCTTCACGGTCTTGGATATTGCATCTGCCTGTGCTATACTCAATGGATACTATGGTTTCCTTGGCAAAGAGGCTCTAGTCTTTAGGTCAAGTTTAAATAAGGGCACAAACAGGTGGCCTACATCTGCTGGCCCATTGGACCAGAGGTATTCTGGTATAGCAAACAAAAACTGGGCGGTCTCCTCTTCATAGCCGACTGCGACAAATATGGACCAAGCCTTAGTCACAGGCAGCCAATAGGCAAACCTCATTGTTTAGGGTACCAGAGAGGCACACAGTGACATCCTCCAGATATTGTATCTTGGCACATATCGTCTGCAGCAGGTCAGCACCAAGGAGATTCACAGGGGTGATGTCACTAACGAGGAGTCTGTTAAGGGTGGACTGATTAGGTTGGAAGGGAACTGTAATGGGGAATGCATGTCAGTGGGGTATATGGTTTTCCCTTCCACCCCTACACAAGGGAGAGACTGCATGGTGAGGCAACTACCATCTAAATCTTTCCTGCGCACTTCTGATTTGGCTGCACCAGTGTCAATGATAAAAGAAGACCGGGGACAATGGGTGCATTACCAAAACCACTGAGGGAAAACTACACACGCAGGTACTGACTCTGGTTTGCCATTTTCCTAGAGGGACCCTGGCTCCCCCGAGGAGGAGCGTTTTCATGATTGCCTCTGGGTATAGGAGAGCAATTTCTCTTTTTGTGTCCGGGCTTTCCACAGTGATAGTATATGAAGTTTCTTCGTCCTTGCCTGGTCGTTGACCCCTTGCTTGGTCTGGTCGTACATGAGAGGCGCTTGGGACAGAGTTTTTGCCTTGCTATTCAGGGTGATGGTTGCTTCCACGCCCTTGGCTACTTGGAGTATCACTGCCTGGGACATGGTCCGGAGCTCTAGGCGGGGTACTATTAGTGGCTCTTTAATCACAGGCTTTAAACCTTCACCAAAGGCACAGGACAGTAAAAGGGTGTGAACTTAGGACGTGTTCTCATATCCTAAGTCTTGCCATCTTTGCCAGAGTCGGGTATAATATTTTTCTACTGACTCTGTAGCATCCTGTTGTATATCATGAAGGGTCGCTGACTGCGAGGCTAACCTGACCGCCCCCACTGGGTAAGTTTTCTCAAATACTGCTTCCCCAAATCTAGTGAAGTATCCGCAGGTGGGACCCCTATAGCCCCCGCCACAAGGGAGGTAGAAGGTATCCCCTGTCTTTGCTGACACCAGGTCCTCTAAATCCCGCCAAGAACATTAAAAGGCCTTTCTAATTTTCTCTACCTCTTGTAAGACAGCTACCGGACATAAAGTTGATTGGAGGTATGTGTCACAGAGATGGTTGTCATCTGTGATGCAATCCTGGAGTGTTGCTCTAGTGCACATAGCACTAAGAGGATTGTTTGGTGCATTCGGGACCAGGTTACGGGCAGCCATGAGAGATTGGTGGGTCTGGCTGCCCACATACCTCATCTCTGGGTGTGGTTAAGGGGATAAAATGGAATCCTTTGTTTGACACATAGTCTGTGTATGGAGGGAGATGGCCTCTTGTGTGTGGTTGTCTCCAGACTGAGCCAGTGTCCTGGATGCTACCCAGCCTGAATGCCCACAGGACTGGTTAACCAGAGACTTTGCCTAAAGGACTGTTCGTTTTGTTTTGCCTGCAATAAAGGCTGTTTGTTTATGAGGTAATAAATCAACACGGACATTTAAATGAAAACGCTTCCTGTTTGCCTCCCGACGCACACCAAGTAAGTAGAAACCTTACACTTCACAAGGAAAAAAAAATGTTTCCAAAGTTGTGCTGATGTAAGCGTTCCAGAGTTATTACCTCATAAAGTGATGCTGGTCAAAATTAAAAGAAATGGCCTGGTCAGGAAGATGAGAACAGTCTTGGGGTTAATAAAGTCTTTATTTTGGGGTAAAGAGTAATATGTTCACATTGAATTATAAAGACATTAAATAATTATAGGAAAAGTAACAGTTCTGAAGACAATACCATAGAAAATACGAGAGTCAGGGGGTCCAGCGCTACCCTTCCTCCCACCCCCGCATTCAACTGTATCGGCATCTACAGTTGAAATCAATGATGGAGGAGGGAGCGTCATGTGATGCTCCCTCTCCCATTATTCCCCCACTGCATCTGACGCAGTGGGCGCAATGAAGTCACTTCATCCTGCACCACGCAGTGCCAGGCAGTGGAATTACTGAGGTGAGGAGACGCGCTGCAGAGCCGGAGCAGTGGGGGAAGGGTGAGTATAGTATTTTTTTTTTTTAAATCAGTGAGTACGTAGTGGCCATAACACTAGAGAACTGTGGGGCTGCATTATACTACAGTGGGGGTTGCATTTTACTGTTACTTTATGGGGGCAGCATAATACTCTATGAGGGGCAGCATTATACTCTATGGGGGCTGCATTATACTCTATCAAGGACTATGGGGAGTGCATTATACTATATGTACTGTATGGGGAGTGCATTATACTGTATGGAGGACTATGGGGTGTGCATTATACTGTATGGAGGACTATGGGTGTGCATTATACTGTATGGAGGACTGTGAGGCGTGCATTATGCTATATAGAGGACTATGGGGAGTGCATTATATTGTATGGAGGACTACGGGGAGTGCATTATACTATATGGGGAGTGCATTATACTGTATGGAGGACTATGAGGAGTGCATTATACTGTATGGAGGATTATGGGGGGTGCATTATACTGTATGGAGGACTATGGGGTGTGCATTATACTGTATGGAGAACTATGGGTGTGCATTATACTGTATGGAGGACTGTGAGGCGTGCATTATGCTATATAGAGGACTATGGGGAGTGCATTATATTGTATGGAGGACTACGGGGAGTGCATTATACTATATGGGGAGTGCATTATACTGTATGGAGGACTATGAGGAGTGCATTATACTGTATGGAGGATTATGGGGGGTGCATTATACTGTATGGAGGACTATGGGGTGTGCATTATACTGTATGGTGGACAATGGGATGTGCATTGTACTGTATGGAGGACTATGGGGAGTGCATTATACTATTTGGGAAGTGCATTATACTGAATGGAAGACTATGAGGAGTGATAATACTGTATGGAGGACTGCGGGGTGTGCATTATACTGTATGGAGGACTATGGGGAGTGTATTATACTGTATGGAGGAATATGGGGTGTGCATTGTACTGTATGGAGGACTATGGGGTGTGCATTATACTGTATGGAGGACTATGGGGTGTGCATTGTACTGTATGGAGGACTATGCGGAGTGCATTATACTATTTGGGAAGTGCGTTATACTGTATGGAGGACTGTGAGGAGTGCCTTACACTGTATGGAGGACTGTGGGGTGTGCATTATACTGTATGGAGGACTATGGGGTGTGCATTATACTGTATGGAGGACTGTGGGGTGTGCATTATAGTGTATGGAGGACTATGGGGTGTGCATTATACTATATAGAGGACTATGGGGAGTGCATTATTTTGTCTTTATGTAAAGATAAAATCATGATACAAAAGATGACATTGATATCGAGCACATGTGACGTTCCAAAGCAAAGATATAGTCAATTTAGGCAATCTCATAATTTTCTGAAGCTGAAAAGTCCAACCCTGCAGGTGTAAGGATGGGAGGGGGTGTGCGTGTAACTTAGGAGCTAATAAAAGGCAACTGCCAACTTTTAGGCTTGTCAGTACTTGGAGTTCACTGTGGCGCTGTCCGTTTTTCTTGAGAAGCCTCCCTCCATAAACCTAAAGCCATATCTGTGATAACAGGTCTAGTAAGGTTTATTGATTTATCCCTTTATTTTATGTAACTGTATATTCCGTATTGTTTGGTCCCTTTTGTAAAATCTTTTGTATTTTTTTTTTTATAAACACTGCCTATCGTTCTGGATTAAATATAAAATGTAATAGTTCTGTTTCTTGCGCTCTGTAAACAGCACCTCAAAGCCATATGCTACCAGAACCAGGCGTCCAGTCACCCTGTATAAAATCCGACTGGTGGTGGCAGCTAATAATCTTTCTGGGATTATCGTGAAGTTAGCAGTGATCGTACGGGGGTATATACATATATTCCATGTGTTGGAATCGGGAGGTGTATATCTCATACGCGTACTGTTACTTTTCCAATAACTAGCCTGTTAATGCAAACAGCCTGTGGCCTCCTACATTGATCGTCGGCCAATCGCGTAATTGTCCGGACGATAGGGGGAAGCAACGAGCTGTTCGCTCAAGAGATCACTGCGGCTAGCTCGGAGTGACCTTCTCGGGCTGCGATAATCGTGACATAGAGGACTATGGGGAGTGCATTATACTGTATGGAGGACTATGGGGAGTGTATTATACTGTATAGATGACTATGGGGAGTGTATTATACTGTATGGAGGACTATGGGGAGTGCATTATACTGTATGGAAGACTATGAGGAGTGCATTATACTGTATGGAGGACTATGGGGAGTGCATTATACTGTATGGAGGAATATGGTGCGTGCACTATACTGTATGGATGCCTATGGGGAGTGTATTATACTGTATGGAGGACTATGGGGAGTGCATTATACTGTATGGAAGACTATGAAGAGTGCATTATACTATATGCAGGAATATCAGGAGTGCATTATACTGTATGGAGGACTATGGGGTGTGCAGTATACTGTATGGATGCCTATGGGGAGTGCATTATACTGTATGGAGGACTATGGGGAGTGTATTATACTATATGTAGACTGTGGGGCACATTATACTATATGAAGGACTATGGGGAGTGCATTATACTTTTTAGAGGACTATGGGGAGTGCATTATACTATCTAGAGGACTATGGGGCACATCATACTATATGAAGGACCATGGGGAGTGCATTATAATATGTGGAGGACTATTGGGAGTGTATTATACTACATAGAGAACTATGGAGAGCGCATTATACTATGTGAAGGACTATAGGGCACATTATACTGTATGGAGGACTACAGGGAGTGTATTATACTATGTGGAAGACTATGGGAAGTGTATTATACTATATAGATGCCTATGGGGAGTGCATTATACTATATGCAGGAATATGAGGAGTGCATTATACTGTATGGAGGACTATGGGGAGTGCATTATACTATTTGGAGGACTATGGGGAGTGCATTATACTATATAGAGGACTATGGGGAGTGCATTTTACTATATGGAGGACTATGGGGAGTGTATTACACTATATGGAGGACTATAGGGCTGTATTGCCAAGTTTTTAGCAATAAGGTTCGGATACGGCTTTAAAGAAGGCAACCACTTGTAATATAATGCAATTTTATTTATAATATTTAATTTGAAAGATAAAATACAGAATCAAAGGAATAGTATGATATTATGATATTGCATACACTTTTGTAGATTAAAGGTTAAATACTTATAAAGGTTACATACTTACTATTAGATAGAATAAGAAAAAGATTTCCCTAGTAGCATGTACATCATCTGTCTGGAAACTTCAGCAGGAGAAGTGTTCAGCGATGGGCAGAGAATGCGTCCTAGGTCCTACACTGTGAAGAGTGTCCTCTTCACAGGTCCACAATGCTTCTGCCATAACTGAATTCTTCAACAGCTTTATACATTTTAGAAAAAGGCTTACCCAACCTAATATTATGTAAGCATGAAAGCTCATAGGTTGTTGTCCAACATTCCAATCCCATGACTGGCCAACTATCACAGATAAGCAATACTGGACAAGACCTGTTCACCGACCATTCTACTGTCATAATGTTTACATATGATAAGAGTAAATCCTACACCGGGTTATAAATCAGAACAAGGTTTTCTTCCCAGACAGTATATTGTGTTAGGAAGCTATGTATCAGTGAGATACATTCACAGATAAAGTATACCTTAACACAGAATATATAATCAGAATATTAATTAAAGGTTGGATACATCATAATGGGTTTCAGATAGCCACTTATATTTTTGGTACTACAATAAGCTTCTCCATCTTAAGCCATATGCCTGTAATCTTATTTACAATATTGTGCAATCGTCTTGGTGTCTGGTTCTACCTCGGATCTCTCATGGCATATACAAAGGCTAATTCACTTCAGTAATAAAGATAAACCTCAGACTGTTAGCAAACTCAACCTAAAGCTATTTTTTTTAGTATGTCTGGACTAATGACCCCCAGTCTACTGAGGTAGGATACCTACAAAGTCTGGTTCCTATTTTATTTCAATATGGATTTGAAATAAAATAGCCATTTTTCATGTTTATACTACAAGGGCACATTATACTATATAGAGGACTATGGGGAGTGCATTATACTATATGGAGGACTATGGGGAGTGCATTATACTATATAGAGGACAACGGGGAGTGTATTCTACTATATGGAGGACTACGGGGAGTGTATTCTACTATATGGAGGACTATGGGGAGTGCATTATACTATATAGAGGACTATGGGGAGTGCATTATACTATATGGAGGACTATGGGGAGTGCATTATAATATATAGAGGACTATGGGGAGTGCATTATACTATATGGAGGACTACGGGGAGTGTATTATACTATATGGAGAACTATGGGGAGTGCATTATACTATATAGAGGACTATGGGGAGTGCATTATACTATATAGAGGAATAAGGGGAGTGTATTATACTACGTGGAAGACTATGGGGAGTGTATTATACTATATAGAGGACTATGCGGCACATTATACTATATGAAGGACTATTGGGAGTGTATTATACTATATAGAGAACTATGGAGAGTGCATGATACTATGTGGGGGACAATATAGCGCATTATACTATATGGAGGACTACGGGGAGTGTATTATACTATGTGGAAGACTATGGGGAGTGTATTATACTGTATAGAGGACTATGTGGAGTGCATTATACTATATGGAGGACTACGGGGAGTGTATTATGCTATGTGGAAGACTATGAGGAGTGTATAATACTATATGGAGGACTATGTGGAGTGCATTATACTATATGGAATACTGTATACTGTATGGAAGACTACGGGGAGTGTATTATACTATATGGAGGACTATGGGGATTGCATTATACTATATGGAGGACTATGGGGAGTGCATTATACTATATAGAGGACTATGGGGAGTGCATTATACTATATAGAGGACTATGGGGAGTGCATTATACTAACTGCAATAGAAAGATTGCAGAAAACACCCAGAGTTGGTGACTGGCTACTGTTTCTTCTCAATAGAGAAGCTCTCTGGATAATGAAGTTAAAGCGGTTTTCCCACAAACAAAAGTATATTTTAATCAATAGCCTATGGGGTGCATTATACTAAACAAGCAAAATGCTGCCTATTCATTGGGTCATTGGATTGTTTATGCTGGAACAAAAATCCTTGCTGTTAGCAGCACATCTCTGGTGTAAAATGCAGATATGCTGCTGATAACATGATACTGCATGGGGACAGATTGTTCTGTGTCCATCATTCTTCCTCAGCCAGTGTAAAGAGGCCGGGAAACAAATGTCAAATAACTTCAATAAGGTCGATTAACACTCGTTTAACGGTCTGAACTCAGCGCATGTAAATGCAACCAAAATGTGTGTGTCATGGTGCAATATGTTAGCATTTGGGGCCCTATTTTAAAATTTTGCCCAGGGCCCCACTTTGTCTAAAACTGGCCCTTGCTACTGGCCAGTGGATGAAGCAAAATACTATTCAG
The DNA here is from genome assembly GCF_046119375.1 of Phyllobates terribilis. NCBI lineage: Eukaryota > Metazoa > Chordata > Amphibia > Anura > Dendrobatidae > Phyllobates > Phyllobates terribilis. The sequence goes on along the minus strand of NW_027362765.1, from coordinate 341,462,650 downwards.
ACATTACAGCCGGGGATCAAGTAAAACATTGTTCAATAACAGGTAGTGATGTACCATACAAAGTTATATTGCGGTACCGTGTTAGCCAGAAAAATCGATGTAAATAATTTTATGCCCAAAAATGACAAAAGTATCACTCCTTACACCTCATGAACAAATGTCTTGCTGTAACATCTCTTAAATGTTGTGCCTCTTGTCTTATGAATTCATTGCTAATATTGCCCGATGAAGGAGCCTCTGTGCTCTGAAAGCTTGTGTATATATATTTTTTTCTGGTTAGCAAATAAATGTATCACTCCCAGAATACTTTTGTCAGTTTTGGGCATAAAAGTATTTACAATAACAGGCAGGGAAATGTTTTGCCTCACAGAAACAATCAGCTGTGATCCCGGCTGTCCTGTCTGTATACTCTCATGTGATCCCGGCTGTCCTGTCTGTATACTCTGATGTGATCCCGGCCGTCCTGTCTGTATATTCTCATGTGATCCCGGCTGTAATGTCTGTATACTCTCACGTGATCCCGGCTGTCCTGTCTGTATACTCTCACGTGATCCCGGCTGTCCTGTCTGTATACTCTCATGTGATCCCGGCTGTCCTGTCTGTATACTCTGATGTGATCCCGGCCGTCCTGTCTGTATACTCTCATGTGATCCCGGCTGTAATGTCTGTATACTCTCATGTGATCCCGGCTGTCCTGTCTGTATACTCTCACGTGATCCCGGCTGTCCTGTCTGTATACTCTCATGTGATCCCGGCTGTCCTGTCTGTATACTCTGATGTGATCCCGGCCGTCCTGTCTGTATACTCTCATGTGATCCCGGCTGTAATGTCTGTATACTCTCACGTGATCCCGGCTGTCCTGTCTGTATACTCTCATGTGATCCCGGCTGTAATGTCTGTATACTCTCACGTGATCCCGGCTGTCCTGTCTGTATACTCTCACGTGATCCCGGCCGTCGTGTCTGTATACTCTCACGTGATCCCGGCTGTCCTTTCTGTATACTCTCACGTGATCCCGGCCGTCCTGTCTGTATACTCTTTTGCTCCCCCCCCTGTCCAGGAGATGTGATATGATCACACCATGTTCCTGTACAGTCAGACACGGTCATTACACAGGACACTGCAGGAGCACATTTATAAGATTATCTCAGCACAGGAACATTCATTTTTAAAAACATCCAATTGTTGAACTTATTATTATTACAAGATCTATTGATTAAAGTATACTTTTGTTTGTGGGTAAACCGCTTTAACTTCATTATCCAGAGAAGAAACAGTAGCCGGTCACCAACTCTGGGTGTTTTGTGCAATCTTTCTATTGCAGTTACTGCCAAATGAGTTTGCTCTCAGTGGGAAAAACAAGATAATCTTGTAGCTATGAGACCTTTTAATGGCTAATAAAAATAAAATAAATGATGTTCCAAGTAGAGATGAGCGAATGTTTCAATATTCGATTCGGAATCCGATCGCCGAATTTGCAATATTCACCGATTTATTCGTTGAATGATCGTCGAACGTTACCGAACGCCATAGGATTCACTGGGGGGGATAAAAAAACGCATACACAACACCTTAAAACGGGCCCAAAAGCTGCCAAAACACATCAAATTAGGTGTAGACACCAGGGAAGTGCCATCAATTGACCCAGAGTACAAGTACTATAATTATCATTACTATTACAGCGACATTTATTCCATGGCACTTTACATGTGAAAAGGGGTCACCGACTGATACAAGAGGAGAGAGGACCCTGCCCGCGATGGCGCACAATCTACAAGGGATGGGTGAGGGTACTGTAGGTCAGGGTACAGCTAGGTTCTGCAGCGGGAGACCTGCGTGCCAACAGTGAAACAAACACAGCAGGCATGTCCGCTTCCGTTACAGCTGACGGAGTGGCTAGTGGACCAGAAGTTTTGCGGTGGGAGACCTGCGTGACAATACTTGGCACGGTAACAGAGGAGGAACCAGCGGATGTGGTTGATAAGGCAGCTGATTGTTGTTAAGGTCCGCTGGTCTGCATTTTATCGTAGTGAGATTACCAGAGTAATGCATGTTGATTGCAGATGTGAAGGTTCATGCATGTTAGTAGTCAAATTATTGCACATTTTCCCTCTACTGAGTTTTTTATTGCAAAGTTTGCAGATAACGTGAGTTGGTTCATCCTTTGCAGTGACAAAAAGGCCCAGGCTAGGCAACCCTTGCCTCCCCTGCGAGCTGCAGACCCGCGACAGTTGCTGGCCACAGCCACGGTTGTGGCTAAGGATTCAGTTCTCCTCATGCTTTCATTACTCCGTGTCTGCGCCATAGGATGCTGCATAACCTCTTCGTCTTCCTCCTTCACCTCAGATGAGCTACTCAGCTGCGTGTCTCTGGGTTCACACCAAGTTGGATGTGCAACCTCATCATCATCCCATTCCTCGCCCTCAGAGTCACCCTCCTCGCCTTCTTGCAGCGACAGCACAGTACATTCGAGGGTCGGGAAGCTGCTCGGACCCAACCTTTTTTTTCCCCCCTGTGTGGAGAAGAATATCTGATACAAACAATTTTAAGCTGAGATGTAGTATGCTTTATATACCAACCCAGTAGATGGAGACCCAATCAGGAGTGTTCACATTTGAAAATATTTGGGCCTAAAACCACCAAAGTGGCATCAATTTCACTAGAGTATAAGTAGTATAATGGGGACAGACACCTCTTCCACTACAAACAACCCAATAGATGGAGATCCAATCAGGATTCCCCACATTTCCAAAAACGACTGACAGACACCAACAAAGTGGCATCAATTTCAGTACAATAGAAATAATATAATTAGAACGGACACTTCTTCCCCTACAGCCAACCCAGTAAATGAAGACCCAATCAGGAGTGTTCACATTTTAAAACATTTGGGCATAAAACCACCAAAGTGGCATTGTCAGGGTTCCACAGGGATGACACTGGATCACACAATATCTCACCGCTGCCGTCACTCTGTCTGGATTTCGTCAGGGATTTGCGAGCACACGTTCTTGACTACTCACTACTTAGGTATCAGCAAGCGACCAGTGAGCGTATGGTGTCACACCACCGGATTCCAACATATGGAATATGTGTGTATGCCCCTGTACAGTCACTGTCAGCTTCACGATAGCCCAATTATTATTATTCGCTGCCACCACCATCCAGATTTGAAATGTAATACAGGCCTGGTCAGTCGCCTTCCCTTCGGAAGCAAAAGAAACAGGACAATTAAATTTAATATTTAATCCAAAATATACAAAGATTTTAGAAAAGGGGACATTACAATACAGAATTATTATTATTAGTATTTATTTATATAGCGCCATTGATTCCATGGCGCTGTACATGAGAAGAGGTTACATACCAGATACAGATATCACTTACAGTAAAGAACTAACAATGATAGACGGGTACAGAGGGAAGAGGACCCTGCCCCTGGGGGCTTACATTCTACAGATACATTGTATATTATTATTATTTATATAGCACCATTGATGCCATGGTGCTGTACATGAGAAGGGGTTACATACCAGATACAGATATCACTTACAGTAAACTAACAATGATAGACGGGTACAGAGGGAGGAGGACCCTGCCCCTGCGGGCTTACATTCTACAGATACATTGTATATTATTATTATTATTTATATAGTGCCATTGATGCCATGGTACTGTACATGAGAAGAGGTTACACACCAGATACAGATATCACTTACAGTAAACTAACAATGATAGATGGGTACAGAGGGAAGAGGACCCTGCCCTTGCGGGCTAACATTCTACATATACAGTTACACAAAATAAACAGGATTAAAGAAGACTTACATACTAGACAGATCGCAGAGACGATTCCGTTTAGCTGGAGGGGGGCGCCCCACTTATTGATTTGACTGTTATCGAACAGGATCCGTTGCTTATAGTGTCTATACCCCCTTGGCAATGAATATGGATCAATCTTCAGATGGATCTTTTATGCTAAAAGGGTGACCTGCCCACATGCTCCTTGTGCTGACATCATGTGGGCTGGGCTCCACCCATCATGTTTTTATTAAAAACTCTAACTTCTTTGATAACTCCTCATTGGTTGATCGCAGAAGCGGGACAGTGATACCATATTTTTTATTATGACTTTACCTTTCCGTAGAAACTACACATGGTATAGCTGCGATCCGTTATTTTGGTACTTTTGCGCCACAGCCCACCGGAGGGGCATACAGCGATGGAAAAATATCCATATTGTTCCTCAGCTGACCCTGTCACTAAAAATATGGGTCCTATTATTATCAGAATTATGGAACTTGAGATATTCCATATTTCGTATCAGTGCCGGCCAGACTGGGGCTTTGGTAAAATTCCCTTTGACGTCCTGGGAATCAATCCTCAACAGCTAGATGTAAATTGTCGCGGGTCTGTGTCTAATTATCCCCTGCCTCTGCCAGGGGGAAATACACTCACAATTTGATTGGGTTGATAGCACCTTCTGTGCCAGCATTTGTTTACAAGTCACTTCTGCTGTAGGTGATAATTTGCATACAGACAGATGGTCGATTGTCAGTAGTGATGAGCAAGAACTAAAATGCTCGGGTACTCGTTGTTCGAGTCGAGCAAATTGGAATGCTTGAGTGCTCGGACCGAGTAACGAGCCCAATGTAAGTCTATGGGAAACTCGAGCATTTTTCCGGCAGCTTCCCGCGTAAGTCTGCAGAGGGCCTAAAAATTGCCCAAATCGATGGGGACAGTGCTCAAATGACATGGGATCAGCGTTTTTGCACTTTCGAATTGCTTTCAACCAAGACAAATGCATTCACTGGGAAATGTAATTTTAACATTTTACAACCTTATCTGGCTATGTGGTGTGTGACACATCATCAGACACATGCATACAGTGCTGAAAAGACAGGGGAACAGCATGGGGAAGACCCCCTGGAAGCATCTCTGACTCCCAGGTCACTGCCTAAAAGTGTGCCAATCTTGTGATCCTTGGCGCATGCGAAGATGCCTCCCGCCATGCACTTGTTGTTGCAGACTTTGAACAATTACCGGCCACGTCCTTGTCCCAGCGCAGTGTCAGTTGACCCTACCCCATTCCTTGGTATGCAAGTGCAAGTATGCAGCCAGCTACCCACCCACAGGCCGCAATACTATACTGCCAGATTTCTGGGCAGCTGCTTGCACTTGAAATGTGGCCTTTTAGGCTCGTGGAGGCGGAAGCTGTCCACAACCTGATGGTGGCGGCGGCGGAGTGTCCATACTCGGTCCCCAGCCGCCATTATTTCTCCCGGTGTCGTCTCCGCCTTCCACAAGTGCAGGTCCCACAACATTACCCATGCCCTCCTCAGTGGACTTAAGTGGGAAGGACCGCCTAACCATAAACACGTGGACAGGTGTATGTGGCCAGGGATAGTACATCTCATTAGAGCATCCTCGGGGTGGGGGGGGGGGGGGCTGGCTTCTCCATCAGGAGAGTTCATGATAGGTGCAAACTTTGCAGCTGCTATGGGGCTCTTGAGCGGGGGAGAAAGGTGGGCTCTCAGAATCAAATCCTCTGGTGGGCCCAATGTTCTTCAGTCTGACACTGCTTCTCAGTGAGAGTTGTATTTCACCACAGCCATATTCTTTAGCTCGGTGAAAGGACTGGCATGGAGGTAAACCGTATCTACTCCGTGTGTCATTTCTCCCGGGAAGTCCTCTAATGCAGCTTTGTGCAGAAGCAATGGCAGCCCATCCAACATCAGCTCGCCCTTGTCAGTGGTGCTTCGACACACAAACATCTTTCTTTGCGCCTTTAATTTCATGACTACAGAGTTGGGCAATGGCATTGATCTGCAATGCGGTTTGAGAAATAACGTGCATAAGCACGTCCAATCCACAGTAAAAAAAAGCAGCCATAGAGTGTCCGGGAACCTTTCCACACACTTTTCTTAGCCAGGACTGCTTCTCGGCAGGGTTGGACGGTCCCACCAGAGAATCCTCTGGTGTGCCCTGGCTTCTACATCAGGAGAGTTCATGATAGGCGCTAACTTTGCAGCTGCTATGGGGCTCGAGCGGGGGAGAAAGGTGAGCTCTGAGAATCAAATCCTCTGGTGGGCCCAATGTTTTTCAGTCTGAAACTGCTTCTCATTGGGAGTTGTATTTCACCACAGCCATATTCTTGAGCTCGGAGAAAGGACTGGCATAGAGGGAAACCGTATCTACTCCGGCTGTCATTTCTCTGTCACCAGGTTCCGCCCATTGTAACACACGACCATGCCTGGCTGTATGTTCAATGGTGAGAGACACAAGTCAGGCTGTTGTGTTACAGCTTTCAACAACTCTGCAGCGGTGGGCGGTTTGTCACCTAAGCATTAAGCATGTTATCTTCAGCACAGCCTGTTGCCACTTGGCCAAGGCAGTGCTGCAGTGCTTTCAGCTTCAGATATGTGTGGTCATATCGGAGATGGAGGCCGAACAGGAGGAGGAGGAGGTGCAGGAGCTGAACAATGTGATTACATTGAGGTTACATTGGCGATTCTGGTATTTATACTAAAGAAAGATCCTACTGTGTTTTTATTTATTTATTTATTTTTTCAACGGAATTTTTAAAAGACAAATGCATTCACTGGGAAATGTCATTTTAACATTTTACAACCTGATCTGGCCATGTGGTGTGTGACACATCATCCGACACATCCTGTTTCATTTATGATGCATTTATGATGTAGGGACTCTGAAAGCCACAAAGCCTATTTTTATAGGGCCATCAGGCGGCCCTTACTATTCTTAAAGGGCCAGCAGTCGACCCTCGCTATTGTTAGAGAGCCATCAGCCAGCTATGCTTTGTTGTTCCCATTATTAACGAGTGGGTCTCCTATACTGTTATTGCATATGCAGTGACTGCAAGGGCTGCCAAACATTTGAAAAGAGACATAGAGGAGGGTCTCAGTAAAAAAAATGTTCCCATTATAAAAGGAGCGGGTCTCCTATAGTGGTAATGCCCATGCCGTGACTGAAAGGGCTGCCTAAAGAGCTGGGCCCCCCCTATTTCCTCATAGACTGTAAGAGTACGACATGTTTCCATTAGAAAGGAGAGGGTCTGCTATTCAGTTATAGGGTATGCAGTGAATGCAACGCCTGACAAAATTTAGGAAAAACGCTACTAACAATTTAAAGACACATAGATCAGGGCCACAGTAATGACATGTTCCCATTAGAAAGGAGAGGGTCTGCTATACAGTTAAATGGTATGCAGTGAATGCAACGACAGCCAAAAATTTGGAGGAACTCCAATGCCCCTAGCAAGATACGTAGAGGTCAGAGGGCCTCCTGCAAAAAATGCTCCCATTATTGGGAAGTGGGTCTCCCATACTGTTTGCCTATGCAGTGAAGCAATGGCTGCCAAAAATTTGGAGGCACTCCAATGTCCCTTGCAAGAGACGTAGATATGTTGATATGGTGGTGATATGTTGGTGGAGGATGAGGATGCGGAGAAGGACAAGAGCAAATAGACAAAATCAGGAAGCATATACCCATGTCTGGGTGTGAAGACAGGTGTGCATGGGAATAGAGTTAGACCTCCCCAAAAAAAAGACACTGTATTTGAGTTTATGTTACGCTGCTATAATTCGGTGGTGTTGAGAAGTCTGGCCCGATGCAGCCCTTGTTAATTTTTATAAGAGTCAGCCTGTCAGCATTTTCAGCTGACAGGCAGATCCGCCTATCGGTTATAATTCCACCGGCGGCACTAAAAACCCGCTCTGACAAAACGCTAGCGGCAGGGCATGCCAGGACCTCCAAGGAGTAGAGAGCCAGTCCATGCCACGTGTCCAGCTTGGCTACCCAATAATTATAAGACACAGAGGTATCACGGAGGATGTTGGTAAGGTCGGCAAGGTACTCCCCCACCATCCCTCACCATCTTCCGAAACTTTTCATTCCTTGAGAGAGTACCCCGCACATCAGGGCTTGTGTGATGGGAGAGTCTGAGAAAACTGGCCCAGAACTTTGACAGTGTTCCTCTGCCTCTGCTGGATTGCATTTGTGTCTCTTTCGCCTGTACTCCTTGGTTGTCCAACGAACTGTGACCTCTGCTGCCAGCATTTTCATAAGGGAATTTTTTTAATAATTCCGCAACAGGGGTCTTCTCGTACTGCACCATTTTATTAGGCCTATCCTGCGCAGGAATAAGAGACAGAAAGTTCTCCTTGTAGTGTGGGTCTAGAAGTGTCACCAACCAGTAATGACTGTCACCCAAAATTTGCACAACGCGAGGGTCATGGCAAAGGCAGCGTAACATACTCAGCCATGTGTGCCAGACTGCAAAGAGGCAAGACTTCTGTGTCCTCACCAAGAGGACGACTGACCATGCTCCTCTCCTCCTCCTCCCTGTCCTCAGACCAACCACGCTGAACAGACGGTATGACAGTTGTGCAGGTAGTACCGTCTATAGCGCAGGAAACTATCTTCTGTCCTTCCTCCTCCACATTTGGATGAGATGAGGCTGGGCTGTGTGTAATCACCCTGTATGGTTCCTTGCTCCATCTCATCATGCTCCGCCTGCAATGTATCCTCTTTAATTGTGAGCAGAGCTTTTCAGAAGACAGAGAAGTGTGTCCTTCCTCCACATGATGCTAATTATGGCGTGATCGCCGCTCACCATCTTAGTAGAGTCCTCAAAGTTTTGGAGGATGGTACAGATGTCTGACATCCATGTCCACTCCTGAGGTCTTGTGTGTGGAGTCTGACCTGAATACCGACGGCCTTGTTGATGCTGGTAGTCAACTGCCCTCTTCTGCTCACAAATTCTTCCCAACATATGCAATGTAGAGTTCCAATACACATCGCAGATCAGTCGGTGAGCTGGAAGCTGCAAACACTGCTGAAGCGCGGCAAGGGCGGTGGAAGCTGTAGCTGACTTTCTAAAATGGGCACACAGGCGGTGTATTTTGACAAGCAGATTCGACAGATCCGGATAAGTTTTGATAAACCACGAGGTTAAGCACATGGGCCAGGCATGGTACGTGTGTGAGCTTGCCTCGCCTCAGAGCCGCCACAAGGTTCCGGCCATTGTCACACACAACCATGCCTTGCTGTAGGTTCAGCGGTGTCAGCCACAGACCTGACTGCTCTTTCAGAGCTGTCGACAACTCTTCAGCATTGTGTGGTTTGTCACCTAAGCATATTAGCTTCAGCACAGCCTGTTGCTGCTTGGCCGAGACAGTGCTGCAGTGCTTCCAGCTTGCGACTGATGTTGTCATTTCTGAGATGGAGACTGAAGAGAAGGAGGAGGTGCAGGAGCTGTAGAATGTGAGGGCAACCCTGACTGACCCAGGGCCCGCAATCCTTGGCGTCGGGAGGACGTGTTCCGTCCCAAGGTCCGACTGGGTCCTGGCTTCCCCTAACCCAGTGTGCAGTCAGTGAGATGTACCACCCCTGCCCATGTGTTTGTGCTTCGGTGCACTTTCCCAGTAACTGTGTTGTTGAGGGCACGTCTAACGTTGTGGGACACGTTCTCGTGTAATGCGGGGACGGCACACCGGAAGAAATAGTGGCAGCTGGGGACCGAGTACCGAGGAACGGCCGCCGCCATCAGGTTGCGGAAAGCTTCCGTCTCCACGAGCCTAAAAGGCAACATTTCCAGAGCAAGCATTCACGAAATGTGTGAATTTTAGTAGTGTGGCCTGTAGTGCGTTGGCTGCGTATTTGCGCTTGCGTTCCAAGGACTGGAGTAGGGACAACTGAACGATGAGCTGGGACGTGGATGTGCTTGCTGATGGTGTTGAGAGTGTGCAACGACAGGTGCAGGGCCAGAGGCATCTTGGCATGAACGCACAACAGCGGAACAAGCAGTGGTATCAGCTGCAGACACTGTTGCTGGACGCTGGGGTTCGGCCCACTTAGTCGGGTGCTATGCTGCCATGTGCCTGATCATGCTGGTGGTGGTCAGGCTGCTAATTTTGCTACCCCTGCTGATGCTGGCCTGGCAGGTGGTGCAAATGGCCTTTTTGGGGTTATCTGCAGAGTCTTTAAATCTGAAGACCTAACAGTTGTACTGGCAATGTCCGTCGTGTTGGCGTTACGAGGAACACTTTCCCGCTTTGTTTCTGTGGCCACCACGCTGCTTCTTCCTGACTGTTGTGGTGCTCTGACCTCCCTCCCCCTGTGTGTTGCTGTCCTCGCTCTGTATGTCCCCCTGCCAGGTTGGGTCAGTTACTATATCATCCACCACCTCGTCTTCCACTTCCGCACCCTGGTCCTCCTTCTGACTTTCTGGCAATTGGGTCTCATCATCATCCACCTCTTGCGACAGTAATTGCACTTTCTTACCATCGCCTTCGTGTGACTGTGGCTGCTTCATTATTTGGACATCGCTATACGCGTTCTCCTCTTGATTCGCTTGAAGCTGGCCGGGCGAGAGGGCCGAATGTACAAATGGAAAAGTGAACAGCTCTTTTGAGTGTCCAAGTGTGGGATCAGTTGTCTCCGGGCACTCGGCATGGTGGGAAGGAGGGTGAGGAATATGCGGTCCAGACTCACGGCTACTGAGACTTGACCGTGTGGAAGACAGGGTTGTGGTGGTAGTGGCTAAATGACAGGAAGCATTATGTGCTAACCTTTTTATTGAACTGTGTTCAATAGTGGTGTTCTGCTGTCTCCTATTAAATGGGACAGGAAGGTCGAGCGACAAGATGTGGGTGTTTGTTGTGACAATTTCAGCTTGTCCTCGGCCTCTGCATGGACCATCACCATCATGTCTACTTCCCCGTTCCTTGCCAAGCACCTTGCCCATTTTTAAAGGAGGACAATATTTTCCACGTTCACGAGAAATGGCTGATTTTGGAACGCAGTTATGCGATACGTCTCACAGAGAACCACAATTTTAAATAGCAGGCCTGTAATTTGCTAATACTATTCTTCACAGACACCTAGTCTGACCGACACACTGCAACGAAATGAAAATGGAAGAAATGTCTGATTTTGGAACACTATATTACTATATAATAATAATAATAGCTTTTATTTTTATAGCACCAACATATTCCGCAGCACTTTACAATTTTAAGGGTGGGGTGGGGGTCTTCAACATACAAAAAGACATTACCAAATGAGCATAACTCAGCCCTGCTCGCAAGCTTACAGTCTATGAGGAAATAGGGGGGGGGACACATAAGGTAAAATGTATATATATTATATGTACCCTGAGGGTTCGGTCGCCACAGAGGTATTGCATCTCACCCAAAGGTGTGGTATCTCACTCTCAGGTAAGGAAGGAGTACAGCACCGGCCCCTAGCACCTGCATCCAACACATACCAGAAGTGGGGGCAGGGCAAGATTGCTCCTAAGGGAGAGCACAGTCCCGGGTCCCTAGCTGATGGGAGGAGCTATGTAGTGGGTGTGGGTGGAGGAAGTAGCTTAGGGGAGCACATGAAGGAAGCTATAAATAGAGAAGCCATCTTGTTTTAAGAGAGCAGTTAGAGAGAAGAGTCTGCAGAGAGAGGAGTGGGAGCAGGGGCTCTGTAGGAGCTCCGCTCAGGCAGAGGGCCTAGTGAGAGGCCCAGGACTGAAGGAGAAGGAGAGAGGAGCAGGAAGGGCTCCAGGAACGAGGAAGGGACCCCAGGGGTACGGGCAGTGCTGGAGGCCACCCGTACGCCCGAATCCACCAGGAGCAGGAGGGGTCAGGCCACAAAAAGGGGACTGGTCCTTCAATTAGCGGAAGACTGTAGGTCTCAACTAGAAACCGGAGGCTGCAGGTCCCTCAACTAGCTTACAGTCTATGAGAAAATAGGGGGTACACATTTTTAAAGGAGGACAATATTTTCCACGTTCACGAGAAATGGCTGATTTTGGAACGCAGTTATGCGATACGTCTCACAGAGAACCACAATTTTAAATAGCAGGCCTGTAATTTGCTAATACTATTCTTCACAGACACCTAGTCTGACCGACACACTGCAACGAAATGAAAATGGAAGAAATGTCTGATTTTGGAACACTCTATTACTATATAATAATAATAATAGTTTTTATTTTTATAGCACCAACATATTCCGCAGCACTTTACAATTTTAAGGGTGGGGTGGGGTGGGGTCTTCAACATACAAAAATACATTACCAAATGAGCATAACTCAGATATTAAAAGGAGTGAGGGCCCTGCTCGCAAGCTTACAGTCTATGAGGAAATAGGGGGGGGACACATAAGGTAAAATGTATATATATTATATGTACCCTGAGGGTTCGGTCGCCACAGAGGTATTGCATCTCACCCAAAGGTGTGGTATCTCACTCTCAGGTAAGGAAGGAGTACAGCTCCGGCCCCTAGCACCTGCATCCAACACATACCAGAAGTGGGGGCAGGGCAATATTGCTCCTAAGGGAGAGCACAGTTCCGGGTCCCTAGCTGATGGGAGGAGCTATGTAGTGGGTGTGGGTGGAGGAAGTAGCTTAGGGGAGCACATGAAGGAAGCTATAAATAGAGAATAAATAGTAAATAAATAGTCTTCTGTAGGTCTCAACTATAAACCAGAGGCTGCAGTAATTCAAGTCCTGCAGCCAACAGTCCACACCAGTCTCACCAAGAAGGTAGCTATAGAGGACCCAGGGAACGGAACAGACGTCGCCAGACAAGGCCCGTGGGTACCGGATTGGGACACTAGGTATGAGGTGCAGGGAGACGGCCAGAGAGAGAACACACAGAAGGGGGTCCTGCTAAGTACTCTGGAGATATCTGAGGGTTGACTGAACCCCTCCCCGAGTAAGCGTAGCACGAGGGAAGTTACACCTGTACCTGTAACTTGGACTGCAACAACCATGAGTAAAGACCCTGAAGACTGCACCCCACTGCCTCTGTGATTATTATCTGTGCCATCACCCCTGCACTACAACGCCCAGCATCATCTACTTCACTACAACATCTACACTGCCCTGGAGCTAAGCTCTGCCTGTGGAGAGCTGAACCAACCCTGCTGCACTAACATCAGCTCCGGAGGTTCTGAATAGCAGCGGCGGCTACCTATTGCCGCATACCACAGGTGGCGTCACGAACTACACATATAAGACTTTATTAATTCCCCTGTAAATAACCCCTTTTTGATTGACCACCCTAGGTCACAGACCAGGTCACCGCCACTGTGACATCTCCCCTAGCAACGACCGGCCCGGCACCGAGTACCCCACGGCCCAGGGGGCGCGTCATCTTTGGTGTCATGAACAGGATATGAACCCACCCGTTATCACCGGGTATTGTGCGCCTAGAGACTGTGTTTTATACTGAATGTGGCGCTCGCCCCAGAAGAACGGGCACCATTATGTGCGAGCCAAAAATAAACAAGAAACTGCCTCCCATCGTGGGCCGGGTTCCAGAATGGCGCCAAAAGCGAGGCCTGCCCCGAGCTACAGTGACCATGTATGTAGATGTGTCCGTCAAGCTGGGGGGGTCGCCTCAAGGTGTGGCCGACAGCTAGTTACAATGGAACCGCCCCCGAAAGGGGAGAGGAGAGAAGAAAAGTGGGAGACAGGGTGTGGTCTCCAGGAGTCCAGACAGACGGCACCCGGAGGGCAAGATGGAGAGTCAGGAGCCAGCTCCCATCCGTGGTCTGCAACAAGCGGCAAGGCCTCTCACCTTGGAGGAGGCCATGGCAGAGCTATCCCTGGAGGATACTGAATTCCTCCAGGCAGAAATCCAGGAGCTGGGCAGGAGAATGGATAGAGCCCAGCAGGACGCCATTGTGGGCTGGAAAAAGGAGCTGCTGGAGAAGCTGATGATCCAGCAGCAGCCAGCGCTGCACTCCACCAGCAGCGTCCCAGCCCCGGAGGAGCCTGAACGGAGCCAGGAGGCAGAGGATGGCACAAGCGCGGCCGCGGGAACAGGTAAGGAGAGACTCCCTATCCCGGGCGCTGAGTGCTAGCCTGCTCCTGGGCTCCCTGGCGGAACCTCTGATCCCAGGCGCCTGCTCCACCAACCTACCCCTGGCGGAACCTCCAATCCCGGGCGCCTGCTCTGCGGATCTGCTCCCCGGTCTCCAGGCGGAATCTCCCGTCCCGGGCACCTTCTTCACTGATCGGCTCCCAGACCCTTTGGCAGAAACCCCGATCTCGGGCGCTTGCTCCGCCGACCTGCTCCTGGGCCCCCTACCGGAGCCACCTGCCCCCGCACCCAAGTGGGTATACGGAACCCCCTCCTATGACTGATCCACCAGATATGAGGACCAGCAAGGACCCCCACTAGCACCTGCACCCCCGGTTACCTGCCCAGGAGAAGAGTTCCGGTGAGATAACCGGGAAGGGGACCTCATGGGGTTCCCGAGGGAGATGCAGGCCCAGGCCCTCCTGAGTGAAGAGCACTGCAGGAGGGAACGTCACGACCGGCAGGTGCGGTGGGAAAAGATGGAGGCCCGGAACATGGCGGCTAAAACCCGGGCCCGTCAGGCGAGAGCTGCCACCCCAAGTCCCCGTTTGGAGGGGATCGTAGTCAAATTCGATCTAGACGCCGGGTGGGGCTTTGTGAGGGAGCCGCACACTGATCGAGATGTATTCGTCAACCGGCGGGATGTAGAACCCCACCTCCAACAGGGGCATCCCGGCCGAGACCTTTACCCCGGCGATCACATCACATTTACCTGTCACAAGGGCGAGTGCGGCTGGTATGCCCTCCAGGTATATCGCAGGTATATCGAGTGGTGAAAAGGAGAGACATGCCACTGCAGTGCGAGGCTGAAGACCCGGCTGGGTCAGGCTGCAGAAACCAGGCGTTCCCCCAGAGGGAGCATTCCTGTTAAACTGTTTAAGCTAAAGAACTGTCTGTAGTTACCTGGAAGGGTACAACTCTGCTAGTTTAAAAAGTTAAAGTGTGTGCATTTTAGGTTTTGTTGTTACCCGTTTAAAAAGACTATCAGGTTATGGACGGTGAATAACCAAGGAACTTGCCGTTGTAAATAGTTGCACTTCTTAAAATGCCCCTTATTCGTTTTATATATACAAAGCTGACCTCAGAACAAAAACCCGTTTGGCGTGGCTGAAGACGTGGTCCAACACCTGGATCATCCATGCCCTGCAGCCACACCCAGGGCCTACGTTGAGGGTTTTCGGGCGGGTCCCTCATATTCACTGAATAGCACCTTGTTAAAAAAGGAATGGACACCCGGTTACAGATCGTGCTGGAACCTGTTGAAAAATGTTTTATGAGTATAAAGAAAGATGTTATTTAAAAAGTCTTATAATGTTTTAATAAAAACGTAACCAGTAACGTTCAAGAAAAAGTGCCTCCCATAAAGGGAAGAAATGTTATGTTTATGATCTTATATGTGATGCATCAAAAATTTTGCATGTCTGTAAAATACCCTGTTTTTTTACTCTGTTCCAGCCCGCGGACGTGCTGTGTTTTACCAGGGGGGTATGTGGCGCCCCTGAGGGTTCGGTCGCCACAGAGGTACTGCATCTCACCCAGAGGTGTGGTATCCCACTCTCAGGTAAGGAAGGAGTACAGCTCGGGACCCTAACACTTGGCATCCAACACATACCAGCAGTGGGGGCAGGGCGAGATTGCTCCTAAGGGAGAGCACAGTCCCAGGTCCCTAGCTGATGGGAGGAGCTATGTAGTGGGTGTGGGTGGAGGAAGTAGCTTAGGGGAGCACATGAAGGAAGCTATAATATAAATAGAGAAGCCATCTTGTTTTAAGAGAGCAGAGAGCAGTTAGAGAGAAGAGTCTGCAGAGAGAGGAGTGGGAGCAGGGGCTCTGTAGGAGCTCTGCTCAGGCAGAGGGCCTAGTGAGAGGCCCAGGACTGAAGGAGAAGGAGAGAGGAGCAGGAAGGGCTCCAGGAACGAGGAAGGGACCCCAGGGGTACGGGCAGTGCTGAAGGCCACCCGTACGCCCGAATCCACCAGGAGCTGGAGGGGTCAGGCCACAAAAAGGGGACTGGTCCTTCAACTAGCGGAAGACTGTAGGTCTCAACTAGAAACCGGAGGCTGCAGTATTTCAAGTCCTGAAGCCAACAGTCCATACCAGTCTCACCAAGAAGGTAGCCATAGAGGACCCAGGGGACGGAACAGACATCGCCCGACAAGGCCCACGCGTACCGGATTGGGACACTAGGTATGAGATGCAGGGAGACGGCCAGAGAGAGAACACACAGAAGGGGGTCCCGCTAAGTACTCCGGAGATATCCGAGGGTTGACTGAACCCCTCCCTGAGTAAGCGCAGCACGACGAGGGAAGTTACACCGGTACCTGTAACTTGGACTGCAACAACCGTGAGTAAAGACCCTGAAGACTGCACCCCACTGCCTCTGTGATTATTATCTGCGCCATCACCCCTGCACTACAGCGCCCAGCATCATCTACTTCACTACAACATCTACACTGCCCTGGAGCTAAGCTTTGCCTGTGGAGAGCTGAACCAACCCTGCTGCACTAACATCAGCTCCAGAGGTTCTGCACAGCAGCGGCGGCTACCTATAGCCGCATACCACAGATGGCGTCACGAACTATACATACAAGACTTTATTAATTCCCCTGTAAATAACCCCTTTTTGATTGACCTCCCTGGGTCACTGCCACTAGCAACGACCGGCCCGGCACCGCGTACCCCACGGTCTAGGGGGCGCGTCACAGTCATAATATACTTTATAGTGTAAGTACATAACACTACAAGAACTGGTCGCCAGCCAGTATGTGTACAGTACAGATAGAGGCTAATCACTGCATGGATGGGATGAACAGGATTTTGAAGAAAATTTTGATATGGGTCAAACTGGGACAGTTAGACAAGTGTGTTACAGTTAGACAAGTGTGTTAAGGCGATAGGCCAGTGTAAAGAAATTAGTTTTTAGGGTACGCTTAAAGCTGTGGGTATTAGGAATTAATCGAATTGTCCTGGGTAGTGCATTCCAAAGAATTGGCGCAGCACGTGAGAAATCTTGGAGAGTGGGAGGTTCGGATTAAGGAGGATTTTAGTTTTAAGTCATTAGCAGAATGGAGGGCACGGGTAGGGTGGTAGACTGAGACGAGGGAGGAGATGTAGGGCGGTGCTGAATCGTGGATAGCTTTGTGGGTAAGAGTGATACGTTTATATTGAACTCTGTATTGGATGGGCAATCAATGTAATGACTGGCACAGGGAAGAGGCATCGGTGTATCGGTTCCTGGCTGCTGCATTCAGGATGGGTTGGAGAGGGGAAAGTTTAGTAAGAGGGAGCCCGATTAGTAAAGAGTTGCAATAGTCCAGACGAGAATGAATAAGAGCTACAGTAAGAGTTTTTGCCGAGTCAAAGGTAAGAAAAGTTCTGATTCCAGAGATGTTTTTTGAGGTGTAGATGACACGAGCGAGCGAGTGATTTGATGTGAGGAGTGAAGGAAAGATCTGAATCAAGTATGACCCCAAGACAGCGGGCTTGTTGCTGGGGAGTAATGGTGGAGCTGTGTCACCCTGACCTGGATGCCACAAGTGTAATTAAAGCTGTGTCTGAGAGCAAGGGGGAGGTTCTCTAGTCAGGGGAACATTAGCATGCAATGCCTCCTGTCTCAGGCCAGTAGGGGTAGCTGGCTGCCCCTATAAAAGCTGGTACTGGGGGCAGGGTTAGAGAGAACTGGAAAGCCTGTCTCAGCACTGAGACGTGTCCCAGAGTGGAGCAGGGACAGAAAGTTGATTGCACCTAAGAGGAAGTGTGGCAGGAGGAGAGCCACGGGCCAGAGACAAGAGGCGAAGAGAGCCTGTCTTGGCAGAGAAAAGACTTAACTTTACCAGACTTTGGTGTCTGAGGCTGGAAGGATTCCACATCCCCCAGCAGAGAACCAGTCCGCAAGGGACTGTACATTCCTTGGCCTAAGAAGCCTGGAGGCCCTGCCACAACCGAAGGGACCAGTAAAGCCGTACAAGGCTGGGAGCAGAAAGGAACCCACGTCGCAGGCCATACAGGCGAGAATACACGGAAAGCTCGGAAACGTGGGCTGTTACTCTATAAGGAGGGGATAGCCAGAAGGAGCGCAGAAAGCACGGTAGGCCTACACCCTCACCCTGACCAGGGCCAATTTCCCCGTTGCTCTCAGACATCCAGGTCCCCTCCTAGCCGGGACTGTTTGTGGGTCAGTTTTCCTGTTTAGTAAAGACCCTGGACTGCAACCTGTTGTCTGTGTGCTCCTTGCTCCTCCAACGCAATCAGCACTGGGACTCTCACTACCATCACTCCCACCATCCACTATACTGCCCTGGGGCCGCACTCTTCCCGTGGGGAGTCACATTACCCTAGCTGCACACCTCATCAGCCCCAGCGGTCTGCATGCAGCGGCGGTTCCTAATAACCGCAAATCCACGGGTGGCGTAGTCGGACGTTATCAGCAGGACATAGCAGACTACCATTGGCCTGACCACCCTGAGCCACGGAACCGGGTCGCCACTACTACCTCCATCGTCTCCCTATTGCCCGGATCCGAGTGCCCCACGGCCCAGGGGGCGAGTCATCTTTGGCGTAGTCGGCAGGATTTCGTGTCCGCAACCACCGGGTACTGCGTGCCTGAAAAAGACTTTTGTAACTTACCTGTGGAGTCGTTTCCCGCCATCCGGAGCCGATTCCCGCCATCAGACGCCATCTTGGACCGTTTCCCGCCGTCTTCTGCCGTCTTCCCGCCATCCGCAGCTGCTTCCCGCCATCGGACGCCATCTTCAGGACGCCGCACGGGAAGAAGAGGGGCGTGGACGTCAAAACCGCGTGAGATCCGAAGCTCCGCCCCACGCTCCGACGCTGCGCAAGGTCCTGGAAGGGAGAGAGAGCGACGCTGACGTCATCAGGACGCGACGCCAGGTCCTCGTCCATAGCAGCAGCAGCGGAGCCGCGGCCTACAGAAGAGGATCGTCGGAAGGTAGGCCACGCTTAACTAGGGGGGAGGAAGATGTCGGACACAGAGGCGCCCACTACCACCAACGCAGCTGCAGCAGCGGTGATGCCCTTTTCCCTGCCCTACATCCCTGGAGCGGCCTGGCTGCCCAAATACTCAGGGGAGCCCCATGCCCTAACTGACTTCAAGGAAAGGCTATACAGTTTGTTCCAGGTTTACCCCCTGACAGAGGAGCAGAAGGTCAGCATATTGATAGGGCAGTTAACTGGCGCAGCCCAAAGGGAGGTAAAGTCATGGCCCACTGAGGAGAAAAGGACTGTGAAGGGTATTTCTGGCCCGGCTGCGGGGTACCTTTGATACACGTACCTCCGCTGAGATTAAAATGAGGTTCTATGGATGTAGGCAGCGGGCACAGGACAGCATCAGAGACTATGCCCTAAATCTACAGGAAGCCTTGAGGGCTATTCAACAAACTGACCCTGGCAGTGTGCAGGAAATGGATAAACTGCTAACAGAACAATTCATAGAGGGTCTGCTGTCTAGCGCCCACAGGGCCCAACTGCGCCTCATGTTCTTTCAGAACCCCGACCTGACCTTTGCCCAATTTAAGGACAGGGCCATAAGGGTGCTCCGTGAATCTGCAACCAGTGGCGCTATAAACCCCCGGCGACCTGCTATCACCTATCACCAGGAGGCGGCGCCCTCCTCTATAGACTCCGTGGAGGCTGATGCACAGGCCCTGAACCAAGCCCCGTCGAAAGGCCTGCACCACCAAGTCCAGGAGCTGACCAGGAGCGTCGCGGCGTTGACCAGGACCGTCCAGGCGTTGCAAGTGGACCCGTCAAGACCCATCGAGCTGGCTTCAAGTCCGGAGGATGTCCCGTGGCGTCGACAGAGAAGGATCCCGTCGTTCCGAGGGAGGCCCACAGACCGCTACGCAGAGGATGGACAGCCCATATGCCGTCGTTGCAACCAGCCCGGACACATTTCCAGGTACTGTAATTTAAACGGGTCCAACCTGGGGCAGAGGGCCGACCCCCATGCATAAGATCACCAGGCCCTTATAATTGGCGTGATAAGTACGTTGGGGGGCGCCCGGTTTTACCCGTGGTGCTGGACGGTATCCCCATGAGCGCCTTGCTGGATACTGGGTCGCAAGTAACCACAATCCCTTATGTACTTTTTAAGCAGTATTGGACTGATGCTGATATCACACGGTATCCAGACAGTAACTTGAGCATCATCGCCAGTAATGGCTTACCCGTGCCGCAGATGGGGTTCAAGGAGATGACCATTAAAATTGGTAAAGTTGAACTGCCGGCACAGGGAGTGATTATTGTGGACATTGACCGTCATGAAAGTCACCCTAAAATAACTGTGGGTACTAACATAATTGAAAATTGTCTTTCAGAGGTAATTGTAATTCTACAACAGGTGGCGGTGAATGCTAGTTCCAGCCAACAGAGGGTCCTCAACAAGGAGATAAAAGCCCTGATGAGACGGCAGCAGGTAGAACTGTCTGGTGGTGAGATCGGTAGCGTAAGACTCAGTGATCCATTCCCCATTTCCATGCCTCCCAAAAGTGAAATGATGATCTGGTGTCGGACTGCAATCAGGTTGAGAGGTAGAGACTACCAAGCCATGGTAGAACCCGTGTACTCAGACAGCAGGCCCACCATTTTGACAGCCCGGGGGGTGGTTGATGTCCGTCATGGGAGGGTGCCCGTCCGCATCCTCAACATTGGGGAGAGGGAAGTACACTTACCCAGGTACGCTACACTCGCCAAACTGTTTGTTGTCGAACACCAAGCTATCAGGGCCGTGGAACCCTTGCCTCCATCTCCTCAGGCGGAGGGTAATGGCTCCCAGAAACAAAAGGAGGACTGGTGCCAGAAACTCCACGTGGGTGCTGACTCCACTCCCCTGCACCAAAAACAAGGAGTCTACCGGGTGGTACAGGAGTACGAGAGAATCTTTAGTAAGCACCCGCTAGACTTCGGCAGAGTAAAAGGGATAGAACACCACATCCCCACAGGGAGCCACCCACCGATAAAGGAAAGACACCGACCTGTACCCCCTGCACATTATCAGAACGCAAAGGGCATGCTAAGAGAGATGAAGGAAGCTGGGGTCATTAGAGACAGCTGTAGCCCCTGGGCAGCCCCCTTGGTTCTGGTCAAAAAGAAAGACGGCACCATGAGAATGTGCGTGGACTATAGACAAATCAACCGTATCACTCACAAAGACGCATATCCGCTGCCTAGAATAGAAGAGTCTTTAGCCGCACTAAAATCTGCTAACTTCTTTTCTACTTTGGACCTTACTAGCGGGTACTGGCAGGTTCCTGTGGCAGAGGCTGACAAGGAGAAGACCGCCTTCACCACCCCAATGGGACTGAGCGAATTCAACTGTATGCCTTTCGGGCTCTGCAACGCACCAGGGACCTTCCAGCGGCTGATGGAATGCTGTCTAGGGCACCGAAACTTCGAGACGGTCCTCCTTTACCTGGATGACGTGATCGTCTATTCGAAGACCTACGAGGACCACCTAAAGCACCTGGCCGAGGTGTTCGAAGCCCTGGCAGGCTATGGCCTGAAGGTGAAACCATCGAAGTGTCACCTGCTGAAACCAAAGGTCCAGTACCTAGGGCACGTGGTAAGCGTGGAAGGAGTGGCCCCCGACCCTGACAAGGTCACGGCAATCAAGAGCTGGCCAAGCCCCTCGAACATCAAAGAGGTGAGACAGTTTCTCGGGCTGGTAGGCTACTACCGAAGGTTCATCCCCGGGTTCACTAAGATGGCAGCTCCTATGCAGGACCTCCTGATCGGACAGTCTAAGTCCCGAAGTCAAAAGCCACCCTTCAAGTGGGATAAACCGGAAGAGGAGTCCTTCCGCCAGCTAAAGATGGCCCTCACGGGGGATGAGATCCTGGCCTACCCTGATTATGGCCAGCCTTTCATTCTCCACACAGACGCCAGTAATGTGGGACTGGGAGCCGTACTGTCCCAAAACCAACAGGGCAGAGAACGGGTGATCGCATACGCCAGTCGGAAGCTGAGGCCCACTGAGAGGAACCCGGAGAATTACAGCTCCTTCAAGCTAGAATTCTTGGCGGTGGTGTGGGCCGTGACGGAACGCTTCAAGCATTACCTGGCCTCCGCAAAGTTCACCGTGTACACGGACAACAACCCGTTGACACACCTGGACAATGCAAGACTGGGTGCCCTGGAACAGCGGTGGATGGCCCGTCTCTCCAACTATGACTTCGTGATCAAGTACCGGGCAGGCAAAACCAACGCCCTATCAAGAATGCCTCACTTACCTGAAGGTGACGAAGACCCAGAAGAGCTGGAAGAGGTAGAACTCCCCGCGTTTCACCGGTATGGAGCCGCTCAACACTCTCACCGCGTGAAGGAGGAGGATCTAACAACTGTGATGATGAATCCCCTACCTCACCACAGCTGGGCCGAGACTCAAGATAGTGACCCTGCAGTCCGCCTGGTGAAAGATCTGCTGACCCGGGAAGACGCCCGCCTAGATCCAGATGCCCCAGAGGAAGCCAAGCAGCTATGGAAGGAGAAGAGCAAGCTGTTTCTCTACGAAGGCAAGTTGTGCCGAAGGATTGTCAACCACCGGACGCACGAGCTGACCTGGCAAGTCGTGGTCCCCAGGCGGGATGCAGCTATGGTCCTGGGAGCTTACCATGACAGAGCGGGACACTTCGGTTGGAAGAAACTGGAGTTCCTACTAAGAGGAAGGTTCTTTTGGGTCGGCATGAGAGGAGCTGTTGAAAAATGGTGCAGAGACTGTGGCCCTTGTCACCTGAGGAGGAAGGACCGCACCAGCCAGAAGACACCCTTGAGGCCCATCGTCACCACGCAGCCTCTTGAGCTGGTAGCTCTGGACCACGTCAAATTGGCTCCCAGCCGGTCAGGATACATCTATGCCCTGACAATCGTGGACCACTATTCCCGTTTTCTAGTGGTGGTCCCAGTAAAGGACTTGACAGCCCAAACAGCGGCCAGAGCCTTCCAGCAATACTTCTGCCGTCCACACGGGTATCCGGAACAGGTCCTGACAGACCAGGGTCCAGCGTTCGAGGCTGAAATCTTCCAGGAGTTCTGCAACCTCTATGGCTGTAAGAAGATTCGGACAACGCCTTACCACCCACAAACCAACGGGATGTGTGAGAAGATGAACAATATAGTCATTGATCTCCTGAAGACGTTGCCCCTGGAGGAACGCAGCCTGTGGCCAGAAAAGTTGCCGGACCTGGTAGACATGTACAACAATATCCCGGTGAACGCTACAAACTGCACCCCGGCTTACCTGATGCGAGCTAGACCAGGAAAGCTGCCCGTAGACCTGGAGATGGGAGTCCTAATACCTGAGGACACCTCCCCGGATGCGGACTGGGATACGGAAAGGCAACTGCAGTACAAGAAGGTACAGGAGAGTGTGGAGAAGAGCCTGGCCCAGGTGAGAGAGAAGCAAGAAAGACTCTTCAATCAACACGCCCCTGCTAGTCCCCTAGAACCTGGTGAGCAAGTCCTAAAGCGAAAAAGAAGGCTACATAAGTTGGACGACCAGTGGGAAAGGGAACCCTACACCGTACTGCAGTCTGACCACGACAACCCAAAGGTGTGCGTAATCACCAAGGACGGAGGAGAAACCACTAGTGTCGTCTCCAGAGACCACCTCAAAAGGTGCCCCGAGCAACTCCGTAGTGCAGAAGAGGATCAGAGTCACCTTGAACCCGCAGAGGACAAGGAAGAAATGATCAGCACCGTTCTCGGAGAGTTCCCTCAGTCCTGGACTCGCATAAATGATGCCATAGTGGTACCCGTCCTGCATTTCCTGCAACCGGCACAGCAACAACCAACACCAGAGCCGGAAGGTGAAGAGGAGCAAGCGGTTCCAGAGGCAGAAGAGCCTGTTCCAGCAGCCCAGGAGGATCAACCCTCTGCTGACAGTGAGCCTGCCATGCCTGCGGTAAGCCAAAGAACCCGCAGACAGCTGCCTGCCCTACCTGTACACCCAGCTGGTAGCTGTACCCCTAACGCTAGTGGAGATAGCCAGGTTGGTCCACCACCAGACAGTGGGCTACGTAGGTCAACCAGGAGCACAAATGGGCAGATACCCGCTCGCTGGAGAATATAGAGTGTACTAAGATTGTAAATAACCCTGTTGTCAAATGTTAAAATGTTTGTCAAAGTTACCTGCATGTTTATTAATAGTGTGTTTCAGTTTCTTGCAGCTACCGTAAGGACTCACAGGTTATGGACTTTTTATAACCGGGACCTTGTATGGACTGCATTCTGAGCCTATCCCAGGAATGAACTAAGACTGTAAAGGACTTGGGGTAGGACAGACCCCCACCTGGTTAAGGCTCCCGTTGTTTTGGTGATATGGACACCCGGTCACAGGCCACACTGTGACCTTAAGAACTCAATTTGTGCGTCGTCTGTCTATTAATGTTTTATTGTTATGTATATTATCTTTGTTTACTGTTTAGTCCCGGAGTACTAAATTTCACTAGGGGGGAATGTGTCACCCTACCTGGATGCCACAAGTGTAATAAAGCTGTGTCTGAGAGCAAGGGGGAGGTTCTCTGGCCAGGGGAACATTAGCATGCAATGCCTCCTGTCTCAGGCCAGTAGGGGGAGCTGGCTGCCCCTATAAAAGCTGGTACTGGGGGCAGGGTTAGAGAGAACTGGAAAGCCTGTCTCAGCACTGAGACGTGTCCCAGAGTGGAGCAGGGACAGAAAGTTGATTGCACCTAAGAGGAAGTGTGGCAGGAGGAGAGCCACGGGCCAGAGACAAGAGGCGAAGAGAGCCTGTCTTGGCAGAGAAAAGACTTAACTTTACCAGACTTTGGTGTCTGAGGCTGGAAGGATTCCACATCCCCCAGCAGAGAACCAGTCCGCAAGGGACTGTACATTCCTTGGCCTAAGAAGCCTGGAGGCCCTGCCACAACCGAAGGGACCAGTAAAGCCGTACAAGGCTGGGAGCAGAAAGGAACCCACGTCGCAGGCCATACAGGCGAGAATACACGGAAAGCTCGGAAACGTGGGCTGTTACTCTATAAGGAGGGGATAGCCAGAAGGAGCGCAGAAAGCACGGTAGGCCTACACCCTCACCCTGACCAGGGCCAATTTCCCCGTTGCTCTCAGACATCCAGGTCCCCTCCTAGCCGGGACTGTTTGTGGGTCAGTTTTCCTGTTTAGTAAAGACCCTGGACTGCAACCTGTTGTCTGTGTGCTCCTTGCTCCTCCAGCGCTATCAGCACTGGGACTCTCACTACCATCACTCCCACCATGCCCTGGGATCGCACTCTTCCCGTGGGGAGTCACATTACCCTAGCTGCACACCTCATCAGCCCCAGCGGTCTGCATGCAGCGGCGGTTCCTAATAACCGCAAATCCACGGGTGGCGTAGTCGGACGTTATCAGCAGGACATAGCAGACTACCATTGGCCTGACCACCCTGAGCCACGGAACCGGGTCGCCACTACTACCCCCATCGTCTCCCTATTGCCCGGATCCGAGTGCCCCACGGCCCAGGGGGCGAGTCAGAGCCACAGATGGAGATGGCAATATCGGACACAGGTAGGTTAGTGGAGGGAGGAAATACAAGTAGTTCAGTTTTGACAGATTCAATTTTAGATAGAGGGAGGACTAATTTAGAATTTTAGTACTCCGGGACTAAACAGTAAACAAAGATAATATACATAACAATAAAACATTAATAGACAGACGACGCACAAATTGAGTTCTTAAGGTCACAGTGTGGCCTGTGACCGGGTGTCCATATCACCAAAACAACGGGAGCCTTAACCAGGTGGGGGTCTGTCCTACCCCAAGTCCTTTACAGTCTTAGTTCATTCCTGGGATAGGCTCAGAATGCAGTCCATACAAGGTCCCGGTTATAAAAAGTCCATAACCTGTGAGTCCTTACGGTAGCTGCAAGAAACTGAAACACACTATTAATAAACATGTTAGAGACTGCGGAAAGACAGTCACTGGTATTTTGTAATAATGCAGGGGTGATGTCCGGAGCAGAGGTGTATAATTGGGTGTCATCAGCATAGAGATGGTACTGAAAACCGAATCTGCTGATGGTTTCTCCAATAGGAGCGGTGTATAAGGAGAAAAGAAGGGGGCCTAGGACTGATCCTTGAGGAACCCCAACAGTAAAGGGAAAAGGGGAGGAAGAAGAGCCAGCAAAAGGGGAGGAAGAAGAGCCAGCAAAAGACACAGAAGGAGTGGTCAGAGAGATAGGAGAACCAGGAGAGAACAGTGGTTCACCAGCTCCTCCTCACTATGTTTCACTCTATTGGCCTCAAGTACACAGTGTCGAATGCTGCAGAGAGATCCCGGAGATCAGCAGGGAGTAGTGACCATTAGATTTAGCTGTTAGTAGATCATTAGAGACTTTGGTGAGGGCAGTTTCAGTAGAATGTAAAGAGCGGAAACCAGATTGTAAAGGGTCAAGGCTATCCACACTTCAGAGACTAAAAAACCTAGTAGGAACGGCATTGCCAAACTTTCTCCTATAATACCTGGCAGGTCAGCTTAATGTGATAAGTAGTTGGATGCCAGAGTCTCAGCTTCCAAATTCAGAGTCATCTGGCACAAGCAGCTGGGACAGTTTGTTGAGTTTTCTGGAATTGAATAGATCTATAGCTCCCAAATTGTTACCTTTACTTAAACTTGCAAGCTCAGTTTGGAGATTGGCCAAGAAACGGGTGGGTTCCTCTCACATTAAAGCAGAAATGGTAATATGGGGTGTAACATCCCTGGCGGCATGCTGGCATGGCTTACCATCTCCCACCATGCAAGACCTTACCTATCAGTCCAGGCTGCACACTTTGCTCCATTACTTACTGTGTGCATGTCTCTTGTCTGATTGCTTAGGGCGGCGGCCCTGTTACTTCCTGATTCTTAAAGTTACAGTGTGCGTAGCCCTAATGCGTCCCCAGCCTATTGCTGTGAGTCACTGGATACTTAAACCCCCTCCACCCAGTAGGAGGTGCCTGAGCAATGCTTTCTTTCAGTTTGCTCGGTGCAACTGAGTTGCCAGGTCCTGTTCTGTATCTTGTCTGTTTCAGCCGCCATGGGGGCTGAGTACCCAGGCCCGTTCCCTTATGTGACTTCTTGTCTGTTTCCGCCACCCTGGGAGCTGAGTACCCAGGCTCGTTCCTGTATCTTGTTCCAGGTTCAGTTCCTGTCTGAACTGTATCCTAGCCCGTTACCTGTTTGTCTCCATGTCCGATCCTTTCATTTTCCTGTAGTGTCTGAACCTGCACCTAACTCCAACTCGTTGTCTCTGTACTTCTGTTTGTGAGTTTTGTGTCCACTCGCAAGTTCATTGCAAGTACCTTGTGTGTATCTGGTTCTGTTTGTCCCGTTTCCCTGCCTCCGTATCTACCTCCTGTGTTCTAGCTATCTTCCTGTGTTTTCCAGTCTGTTCCATGTGAACAGAGCCCTGTCCTGTCTGCCCGCGCCTGCGGTTCCGCTCTGCTCCGCTTGTCCTCCGCACCTACAGTTCCGCTCTGCTCCGCTAGTCCTCCGCGCCTGCGGTTCCGTTCTGCTCCGCTAGTTCTCTGCGCCTGCGGTTCTGCTCTGCTTGTCCACTGCGCCTGCGGTTCTGCTCTGCTTGTCCACCGCACCTGCGGCTCTGTTCCTGTATCCCAGTCTGTACTGTATCCAGCCTGCTTTCCTACCTGCCAGTACCCGCCTGTCTGCATACCTGCCGTGCTTGCCAGTACCCGCCTGTCGGCATACCAGCCGTGCCTGCCAGTACCCGCCTGTCTGCATACCAGCCGTGCCGGCCAGTATCCGCCTGTCTGCATACAAGCCGTGCCTGCCAGTACCCGCCTGTCTGCATACCAGCCGTGCCTGCCAGTACCCGCCTGTCTGCATACCAGCCGTGCCTGCCAGTACCTGCCTGTCTGAATACCAGCCGTGCCTGCCAGTACCAGCCTGTCTGCATACCAGCCGTGCCTGCCAGTACCCACCTGTCTGCATACCAGCCGTGCCTGCCAGTACCCGCCTGTCTGCATACCAGCCTAACCTGCCCGTTCCTGCATTCCCCGGTGTGGGTCAACTGCTGTGACCGGGGTCTGACCTGGAGTAGCACCTGGGCCACCTCCCACGTCCCTCCTCAGTTTAAGTCGCCATGTGTTCGTGGTCAGATCGGCGAGGCCACTAGTCATGCCCCTCCAGGCACTCCTCAGTTCGTGGCCCAGTGGGACCTCTAACCACGCTCATGCCAGTCAGTCCGGGCGTGAGCGTAACATGGGGAAATTCATATTTCTAGACAGTGATAGAATATCCATCTGCCCATTTTTTGGAATAATGGCAATGTTCGCTCATTAAAAGATATTTAGGAAGGGAATGTACTAATTTCATTTGAACAAGTGCAGCTTAAATTGCAGATCCCAAGGTCTCAAATTTTTAGGTATCTTCAGCTTAGAACAGCGCTTTAGACTCATTTACCCAATCTGAACACCAACTGGTCTATATTAAGTTTTCCCTTGATAGGGATTCTTAAATCTCAGGGTCCACAATGTCTTCTATCTATTATCAACGAGTCTGGATCTAAACCCACTAACTATGAGGGATAGATGGAGACTCTTAATGCCTAATATTCAGGAGGAAGAGTGGGAGGGGATTCTGGAGTCCCCTACTCTTGTTTCCCCCTCTGCCAACAACAAAATGATTCAACTTTATATCATTCATCAGTCATATCTTATTCCTCTTAGGTTATTCCAAATGGGGTGTACTACCACTTCAGAGTGACATCATACTCCAGCGATGCAGATTTTATACATATGATCTGGGCCTGTCCAACTGCTTCATCTTTTTGGCATGAGGTGACTTCTCAACTATACTCCTTAATATCTATCCCTGTTCAATGTGATCCATCAATCTGCTTATTTGGGGTATTAAATGAAAATATCTGGGATCATTACATTAAGATTTTTCTGCTTGAAACCTCGCTTTTGGCCAGGAAACTACTGGCAATGTGCTGGATGATGCGCTACGCTGCGATCATGGATTACATTAGTTAATTCAATAATATCAAAATAGAGGTCGTCAGTTAAAGTTTTCTAGAATTTGGGACTTTATTATTATTATTTTTTTCTGGAATTCTTGGAATTTCTGGAATTCTTCGCATCTCACTATTTTTGCATGTGGATAGTGGCATTGTTGGCTGAAATCTCTACATTTTATAAGTGGACTGGATAAGTAATTTATCATTATGAAGCTAAGAGAAAATCTATGCATATGGTTGAACGCATATAAATTAGAAACTATGTCAAAAGGTATTCTAGTCACGGAGGTAATCCGGACAGCAGAATTGAAATTGTTGTCATTGTTATAGGTTTAAAGTTTAAGATAAACCCAAAGTTACTACTTACAGTAGTGTTCAAAATACTAGCAGTCCAATATGACTACCAAGATTAATCACTGTTTCTGGTATAAATTATATCACCACATGTCAAACAATTTACCAGTTGGTGCAATAGATTCTAAGAAAAACAACAGACTCCGCATTCATGATCTGCATGTTTTTGAGTGTGTATTTTATTAATTGGAAGGGGGGGGGGGTGTTCAATATAATTGCAGTGTGGAGTTCAATTAGTGAGGTCAATCATTCTGTGAAGAAACAGGTGAATCGGGTGGCCCTTATTTAAGGATGAAGCCAGCACATGTTGTACATGCATTTCTCCTTGAAAGCCTGAAAAATATGGGTCGTTCGAGACATTGTTCAGAAGAACAGTGTACTTTAAATAAAACGTTGATTGGAGAGGGTTAAACTTATAAAGTAATGCAGACAATGATCGGCTGTCCAGCTGAAATGACCTCCAATGCTTTACAATGGAAAGCAAAACCAGAGAGACGTGGAAGAAAATGGAAGACTACCATTCGAATGGATGGAAGAATAGCCAGATGGCAAAGGCTCAGCCACTGATCAGCTCCAGGATGATCACAGACAGTCTCCAGTTACCTGTGAGGACTGTGACAGTTAGAAGACGCCAGTGTGAAGCTAATCTCTGAGCAAGAAGCCCCCGCAAAGTCCCACTGTTAAAAAAGGACATGTACTGAAGAGGATACAATTTGCCAAAGAACACATTAACTGGCCTAAAGAGAAATGAAGAAACATTTTGTGGACTGATGAAAGTAAAATTGTTCTTTTTGGGTCCAAGGGCCGCAGATAGATCTTCAGACGACCCCCAAACTCTACATTCAAGCCACAGTACACCCTGCAGACAGTGAAGCATGGTGGTGAAGCATCATGATATGGGCATGTTCCTCTTACTATGGTGCCGGACCTATTTACCGCATACCAGGGATCATGGACCAGTCTGCATATATTAAAATACTTGAAGAGGTCATGTAGCCTTACGCTGGAGAGGATATGCCCTTGAAATAGGTGTTTTAACAAGACAATGTCACTAAACACACCAGTAAAAGATCAAAATCTTGGCTCCAGTCCAACAAAATTGAGGTTATGGAGCGACAAGCCCAATCTCTGGACCTTAATCCGATAGATCACTTGTGGGGTGACATTAAAAATGTAGTTTCTGAGGCAAAGCCAACAAATGCCAAAAAATTGTGGGATGTAGTCAAAGCATCCTGGGCTGATAGGTGCCAGAAGTTGGTTGACTCTATGCAACATAGATGTGAAACAGTTCTAAAAAAACTGTGCATAACAACTAAATATTAGGTTAGTGATTCACAGGAATGCCAAATCCTCAAAAACAACAACAAAAAAAAGGACATATTGTGAGTTTGCAAAGACAAATGCAGGAACTGCTATTTTTTTTTAGAACAGCCCAATGTTAATTTTTTGTTATTTTATGTAAAATAGTTAAAAATTACATACATTTCTCCTCAGGTTTTAAATTACAAAACAGTGAGCAATGTTCCCAATGCTGGAAATAAAAACTGGTATAAAGATTTTGTGCTTAACTCGTGTTTTTGAACACACTGCTATTATTTTGAACACTACTGTATATGTCTAATAGAAATGACAATGGTACAACAAAGACATGTATACATTTCTTTTTCTTCTTCTTATTCTCAATAAAGTGTCTTAGCAGATTATGTTACAAGATACAAAACATGTTGTAATCCTGACTGTTTATTATAATTTGTACTTGTTAGGAAAATGTTTAATAAAACAAATTTAAAAACATATATACTCTTTATGCATGACGTGCTGTCCAAGTGTTACACTTCTGCTAAGGTGGAACCTCCAGTGTTCTATGGAAACTGGAGGCTCCACCTTAGGGAGGCAGCCTCACTGAAAGAGCCTACTGACAGCCAAACTGAACAAGGAATCCTATCCAGAATTCCTGCTCTAAAGTCCGGCTTCCCTAACATCTACCAGGTAAAACCTTAGTGCCTGGGAGAAATTTTCACTGAAAAAGCAGATTGCAGAGGCATCATCCCAGTACACTAGCAAGCATTCCTTTCATGTCCGTTTGGACCCAAAATGGGCAAAATCTCTCAGGTGGAAAGTGTACACTTACCTTGAGGAGCTGGCCACTTACTAAAGACTTTTTCCAGCACAGAGCACCGGTTTCCATAGACCTTATTGTTGTGTTTGTTAGTGATTTGTTAGATCATCGGTTCAGCCTCAGGAATCAATGCTTAAATTCAGTGACCTTATCTCGGGAGCCTTGGGCCACTGTTCTCTCAGCCACTGGACCCATAGTGTGGATGGGAAGAGTAGACCCAAAGCAGCTGTCACCACAGGGGTCTCACATGTGACTATGGGCGATGGGTTCAGCCTGAGAAAAAATACCTCCACTAATGCACATTTAGCATTTGGGGGGGATTTGATAAACCTTTCTTAAAGGACTGTTGCTACTGGATATCTGTGCTTCTTTCCTTTTATCTGTCGTCTGGAGTATCGTGGAATGTGAATACAAACTATATTGGCTGAAGATACAAAATCTCTGGGCCAACTAAAAGTTGGGGATACAGTGAGTATCCCCTGGTACAAAGGCAGTGGAATTACTGATCCCAGGTGGGAACTTGAGGACTCAGAGAACTGTATTTTGGCCATTTACCTGGAGTTGTTGCAAAAACATTGATATAAGGAATAAAATATTGTTTCATCATTAACCTGCCTAGGTGATTCTTAAAACCCACAATCTCAGATCTTCACACTTAAGGCCCCGTCACACTAAGCGAGATAGCTAGCGAGATCGCTGCTGAGTCACAAGTTTTGTGACGCAGCAGTGACCTCAGCAGCGATCTCGCTATGTTTGACACTTAGCAGCGACCAGGCCCCTGCTGTGAGATCGCTGGTCGTGTCGGAATGGTCTGGACATTTCTTTGATCATTGAGGCCCTGCTGGGTAGCAGGCATCGGTGTGTTTGACACCTTACCAACGACCTTGTTGACGACTCAGACACAGAAACACATAGGCGTGCATCGTTACACAGATCGTTACGGGTAGCCGCATCGTTGCTGCGTCGTTGGGAAGATCTGACTGTTTGACATCTCACCAGCGACCACATAGTGACGCAGCAACGATCCCTGACAGGTCGTATAGTTGTCGAGATCGCTGTAGCGTCGCTTAGTGTGACGTGGCCTTTACCCAGATTGAAAAGCTCAGGCAAAACCTGTAACCCAAAACCTGCTACCCTAATCTCACTGCAGGTTTCAAGTGTCATCTGTTGGCTCTTGCAATTAAATATGTCCAAGTTGCCTCCTCCTAAATACTTTTCCATGGTTAGCATGCTGATCAACATCTCCCCAGCAAAACAAAAAAGTCTTCTACCAGAAGGAGACTACTCTCCAAACATGGCTCCAGTCAGACATGGAAATCCAATCCCACTATTCATGAGGAACCAGGCCAAAATAGCAGCGGCAAAGGAAACAAGTCTGTAGGCCCAAGTACACATCAGACCACTCTAGATGGTCAAGCTTTCCTTTCCAAGTGGAAAGAGTCACTGCTCACCCTGAACTGTCCAATTCTCCAATTTCTACCATGTATGCCATGGTGACTTTTCTTGTTCACAGTTCTATAGGGTTGCTCCTTCCTTCCAGCCCACTGTCTAGAATAGACTACATTCCAGATTCTCTTTGGCTAGACAGAATATTTCTCAACCACACGTTTCAGGGCTGCTGGAGCCTAAAAAGCTCTGCCCATCACCAACCTGGAACGCAGGGCAATCTGCCTTTCCTTCGGTCACTTCATCTGTATCCAAACTTGATGACCCACAAAGTATTATGCCAATAACCATAGCTTATATTAAACCACCAAGGTAAATCATCCAGCAAATCAGCCATGAGGGAGGCATCTACGATCCCTCAAATTGACAGAATACCGCATTAGCAGTATGTCATCATGCGTTGGCCCTTCAAGCATGTCCAAATTGATTTGCACCAAAAAAGCGGCATATTGTAAACTAGAAACTTGCCACAACATAGAAATTTTGGGCTAATGTTTATCGACCCTTGCCAACCCGATGTAACCTAGGCCTCATCAGACAAGGTGTTCTTCCTATAATCCAGGTTTGGCTACAATAAAAGCTGCCAACAATAGAACATGTTTCTTCTATGGCTATGAGCAATAATCTCTACAGTCTAGTCATAGAATTCTTAGCAGATTTCCTTTAAATTTCTTTTCCAAAGACAAAATGCTAAAATCATTAGCTCTCAAGCCCAGCTGTCAGGACCAACCTCGTGAATCTTCTAACTTTCAAAGGATGATCGAGTTGGAATTATGCCTGCGTTCTACTGATTGGAAAAAATCAGTCTTACTTTTATTATCATGTACAATACATTTATCATTGCTGCTAGAACCACAGAGGAAACAATCAACCAACTTTTACTTCTTTCAAAAGCCATAACATTAATACAATTGTACGCGAGTCACTTATCTGGAGAAGAGATGGCAACAGAATGAACCGGGGAAAAGAAGATGGTGGATGACGTGATCAGTCAGGAATGACTTGAGGAGCATGGCCAAAGGGTAGAGATGAGCGAACCCAAACTTAAAAGTTTGGAGTTCGTGCCGGAAGATTAGTGTCAATAGAGAGACGGCTCATCCCTACTAAACGGGAATTAACTTAGACATGATTGCAAGTGATTATGACTCTCCCAAAAATGGACAACTGAGCAGTTATAGATTTCATTATCTGGTGTGCATACAGGCAGATGTACAAGTGCTTTTCAGTAAATAAGAATATCATCAAAAAGTTAATTTAAGTAAGTTCTTCAATACAAAAAGTGAAACTCCTATATTATATAGAGTCATTACACACAGAGGGATCTATTATATAGAGTCATTACACACAGAGCGATCTATTATATAGAGTCATTACACACAGAGGGATCTATTATATAGAGTCATTACACACAGAGGGATCTATTATATAGAGTCATTACACACAGAGGGATCTATTATATAGAGTCATTACACAGAGAGGGATCTATTATATAGAGTCATTACACACAGAGGGATCTATTATATAGAGTCATTACACACAGAGGGATCTATTATATAGAGTCATTACACACAGAGGGATCTATTATATAGAGTCATTACACACAGAGTGATCTACTATATAGAGTCATTACACACAGAGGGATCTATTATATAGAGTCATTACACACAGAGGGATCTATTATATAGTCATTACACACAGAGGGATCTATTATATAGTCATTACACACAGAGGGATCTATTATACAGTGCCTACAAGTAGTATTCAACCCCCTGCAGATTTAGCTGGTTGACACATGCGGAATTAACTTGGCATTGTGACATTTGTACTGTAGATCAGCCTGGAAGTGGGAAATGCACTGCAGCAATTTTTTTTTTTTTTTTAAACGTTAAAAGTTAATTCAGAGTGTCATTTATTATTCAACCCCTCAAACCACAAGAATTCTGTTTGGTCCCCCTAAAGTATTAAGAAGTAGTTCAGGCACCAAGAATAATGAGCTTCACATGTGTGGATTAAAGATCTCTTTTGCCAGCCTTTTCTGACTATTTAAGACCCTCCCCAAACTTGTGAACAGCACTCAGACATGGTCAACATGGGAAAGACAAAGGAGCATTCCAAGGCCATCAGAGACAAGATCGTGGAGGGTCACAAGGCTGGCAAGGGGTACAAAACCCTTTCCAAGGAGTTGGGCCTACCTGTCTCCACTGTTGGGAGCATCATCCGTAAGTGGAAGGCTTATGGACCTACTGTTAGCCTTCCACGGCCTGGACAGCCTTTGAAAGTGTCCTCCCGTGCCGAGGCCAGGCTTGTCCGAAGAGTCAAGGCTAACCCAAGGACAACAAGGAAGGAGCTCCGGGAAGATCTCATGGCAGTGGGGACATTGGTTTCAGTCAATACCATAAGTAACGTACTCCACCGCAATGGTCTCCGTTCCAGACGAGCCTGTATGGTACCTTTACTTTCAAAGCGTCATGTCAAGGCTCGTCTACAGTTTGCTCATGATCACTTGGAGGACTCTGAGACAGACTGGTTCAAGGTTCTATGGTTTGATGAGACCAAGATCGAGATCTTTGGTGCCAGCCACACACGTGACGTTTGGAGACTGGATGGCACTGCATACGACCCCAAGAATACCATCCCTACAGTCAAGCATGGTGGTGGCAGCATCATGCTGTGGGGCTGTTTCTCAGCCAAGGGGCCTGGCCATCTGGTCCGCATCCATGGGAAGATGGATAGCACGGACTACCTGGAGATTTTGGCCAAGAACCTCCGCTCCTCCATCAAGGATCTTAAGATGGGTCGTAATTTCATCTTCCAACAAGACAACGACCCAAAGCACACAGCCAAGAAAACCAAGACCTGGTTCAAGAGGGAAAAAGTCAAGGTGTTGGAGTGGCCTAGTCAGTCTCCTGACCTTAACCCAATTGAAAACTTGTGGAAGGAGCTCAAGAATAAAGTCCACATGAGACACCCAAAGAACCTAGATAACTTGGAGAAGATCTGCATGGAGGAGTGGGCCAAGATAACTCCACAGACCTGTGCCGGCCTGATCAGGTCTTATAAAAGACGATTATTAGCTGTAATTGCAAACAAGGGTTATTCCACAAAATATTAAACATAGGGGTTGTATAATAATTGACCCACACTTTTATGTTTAAAATTTAATAAAATTCAACTGAGCAACATAACTTTTTGGTTTGTAAGATTTATGCTTCTGTTCATAAAACCTACTCTCGTTTGCAGTTTGAAGGCTCTAACTTATTTGCATCTTATCAAACCAGCTAAATCTGCAGGGGGTTGAATACTACTTGTAGGCACTGTATAGTCATTACACGCTGAGCGATCTATTATATAGAGTCATTACACACAGAGGGATCTAATATATAGAATCTATTATATAGAGTCATTACACACAGAGGGATCTATTATATAGAGTCATTACACGCAGAGTGATCTATTATATAGAGTCATTACACGCAGAGGGATCTATTATATAGAGTCATTACACAAAGAGGGATCTATTATATAGAGTCATTACACACAGAAGGATCTATTATATAGAGTCATTACACACAGAGGGATCTATTAGAGTCATTACACACAGAGGGATCTATTATATAGAGTCATTACACACAGAGGGATCTATTATATAGAGTCATTACACACAGAGGGATCTATTATATAGAGTCATTATACACAGAGCGATCTATTATATAGAGTCATTACACACAGAGGGATCTATTATATAGAATCTATTATATAGAGTCATTACACACAGAGGGATCTATTATATAGAGTCATTACACGGAGAGGGATCTATTATATAGAGTCATTACACACAGAGGGATCTATTATATAGAGTCATTACACACAGAGGGATCTATTATATAGAGTCATTACACACAGAGGGATCTATTATATAGAGTCATTACACACAGAGGGATCTATTATATAGAGTCATTACACACAGAGGGATCTATTATATAGAGTCACTACACGCAGAGGGATCTATTATATAGAGTCATTACACGCAGAGTGATCTATTATATAGTCATTACACGCAGAGGGATCTATTATATAGAGTCCTTACACACAGAGGGATCTATTATATAGAGTCATTACACACAGAGGGATCTATTATATAGAGTCATTACACACAGAGGGATCTATTATATAGAGTCTTTACACACAGAAGGATCTATTATATAGAGTCATTACACACAGAGGGATCTATTATATAGAGTCATTACACACAGAGGGATCTATTATATAGAGTCATCACACACAGAGGGATCTATTATATAGAGTCATTACACACAGAGGGATCTATTATATAGAGTCATTATACACAGAGGGATCTATTATATAGAGTCATTACAAACAGAGGGATCTATTATATAGAGTCATTACACACAGAGGGATCTATTATATAGAGTCATTATACACAGAGCGATCTATTATATAGAGTCATTACACACAGAGGGATCTATTATATAGAGTCATTACACACAGAGGGATCTATTATAGAGTCACTATACACAGAGGGATCTATTATAAAGAGTCATTACACACAGAGGGATCTATTATATAGAGTCATTACACGCAGAGTGATCTATTATATAGAGTCATTACACGCAGAGGGATCTATTATATAGAGTCATTACACACAGAGGGATCTATTATATAGAGTCATTACACACAGAGGGATCTATTATATAGAGTCATTACACACAGAGGGATCTATTATATAGAGTCATTACACACAGAGGGATCTATTATATAGAGTCATTACACACAGAGGGATCTATTATATAGAGTCATTACAAACAGAGGGATCTATTATATAGAGTGATTACACACAGAGGGATCTATTATATAGAGTCATTACACACAGAGGGATCTATTATATAGAGTCATTACACACAGAGGGATCTATTATATAGAGTCATTACATGCAGAGTGATCTATTATATAGAGTCATTACACACAGAGGGATCTATTATATAGAGTCATTACACACAGAGGGATCTATTATATAGAGTCATTACACACAGAGGGATCTATTATATAGAGTCATTACACACAGAGGGATCAATTATAGAGTCATTTCACACAGAGGGATCTATTATATAGACGCATTACACACAGAGGGATCTATTATATAGAGTCATTACACACAGAGGGATCTATTATATAGAGTCATTACACGCAGAGAGGTCTATTATATACAGTCATTACACACAGAGGGATCTATTATATAGAGTCATTACACACAGAGGGATCTATTATATAGAGTCATTACACGCAGAGAGGTCTATTATATACAGTCACTACACACAGAGGGATCTATTATATAGAGTCATTACACACAGAGGGATCTATTATATAGAGTCATTACACACAGAGGGATCTATTATATAGAGTCATTACACGCAGAGGGATCTATTATATAGAGTCATTACTCGCAGAGGGATCTATTATATGGAGTCATTACACGCAGTGCAATCTATTATATAGTCATTACACACAGAGGGATCTATTATATAGAGTCATTATACACAGAGGGATCTATTATATAGAGTCATTACACGCAGAGAGGTCTATTATATAGAGTCATTACACGCAGAGGGATCTATTATATAGAGTCATTACACGCAGAGGGATCTATTATATAGAGTCATTACACGCAGAGACGTCTATTATATAGAGTCATTACACGCAGAGGGATCTATTATATAGTCATTACACACAGAGCAATCTATTATATAGTCATTACACACAGAGGGATCTATTATATAGAGTCATTACATGCAGAGAGGTCTATTATATAGTCATTACACGCAGAGGGATCTATTTTATAGAGTCATTACACGCAGAGGGATCTATTATATAGAGTCATTACACACAGAGGGATCTATTATATAGAGTCCTTACACGCAGAGGGATCTATTATATAGAGTCCTTACATGCAGAGTGATCTATTATATAGAGTCCTTACACGTAGAGGGATCTATTATATAGAGTCATTACACACAGAGGGATCTATTATATAGAGTCATTACACACAGAGGGTTCTATTATATAGAGTAATTACACGCAGAGGGATCTATTATATAGAGCCCTTACACGCAGAGGGATCTATTATATAGAGTCATTACACACAGAGTGATCTATTATATAGAGTCATTACACACAGAGGGATCTATTATATAGAGTCATTACACACAGAGGGATCTTTTATATAGAGTCATTACACACAGGGATCTATTGTATAGAGTCATTACACACAGAGGGATCTATTATATAGAGTCATTACACACAGAGCGATCTATTATATAGAGTCATTAAACGCAGAGGGATCTATTATATAGTCATTACACGCAGAGGGATCTATTATATAGTCATTACACGCAGAGGGATCTATTATATAGAGTCATTACACACAGAGGGATCTATTGTATAGAGTCATTACACACAGGGATCTATTATATAGAGTCATTACACACAGAGTGATCTATTATATAGAGTCATTACACACAGAGGGATCTATTATATAGAATCTATTATATAGAGTCATTACACACAGAGGGATCTATTATATAGAGTCATTACACACAGAGTGATCTATTATATAGAGTCATTACACGCAGAGGGATCTATTATATAGAGTCATTACACACAGAGGGATCTATTATATAGAGTCATTACACACAGAAGGATCTATTATATAGAGTCATTACACACAGAGGGATCTATTATATAGAGTCATTACACACAGAGGGATCTATTATATAGAGTCATTACACACAGAGGGATTTATTATATAGAGTCATTACACACAGAGGGATCTATTATATAGAGTCATTATACACAGAGCGATCTATTATATAGAGTCATTACACACAGAGGGATCTATTATATAGAATCTATTATATAGAGTCATTACACACAGAGGGATCTATTATATAGAGTCATTACACGCAGAGTGATCTATTATATAGAGTCATTACACGCAGAGGGATCTATTATATAGAGTCATTACACACAGAGGGATCTATTATATAGAGTCATTACACACAGAGGGATCTATTATATAGAGTTATTACACACAGAGGGATCTATTATATAGAGTCATTACACACAGAGGGATCTATTATATAGAGTCATTACACACAGAGGGATCTATTATATAGAGTCATTACACGCAGAGTGATCTATTATATAGTCATTACACGCAGAGGGATCTATTATATAGAGTCCTTACACACAGAGGGATCTATTATATAGAGTCATTACACACAGAGGGATCTATTATATAGAGTCATTACACACAGAGGGATCTATTATATAGAGTCATTACACACAGAAGGATCTATTATATAGAGTCATTACACACAGAGGGATCTATTATATAGAGTCATTACACACAGAGGGATCTATTATATAGAGTCATTACACACAGAGGGATCTATTATATAGAGTCATTACACACAGAAGGATCTATTATATAGAGTCATTACACACAGAGGGATCTATTATATAGAGTCATTATACACAGAGGGATCTATTATATAGAGTCATTACAAACAGAGGGATCTATTATATAGAGTCATTACAAACAGAGGGATCTATTATATAGAGTCATTATACACAGAGCGATCTATTATATAGAGTCATTACACACAGAGGGATCTATTATATAGAATCTATTATATAGAGTCATTACACACAGAGGGATCTATTATAGAGTCACTATACACAGAGGGATCTATTATAAAGAGTCATTACACACAGAGGGATCTATTATATAGAGTCATTACACGCAGAGTGATCTATTATATAGAGTCATTACACGCAGAGGGATCTATTATATAGAGTCATTACACACAGAGGGATCTATTATATAGAGTCATTACACACAGAGGGATCTATTATATAGAGTAATTACACACAGAGGGATCTATTATATAGAGTCATTACACACAGAGGGATCTATTATATAGAGTCATTACACACAGAGGGATCTATTATAAAGAGTCATTACACACAGAGGGATCTATTATATAGAGTCCTTACACGCAGAGGGATCTATTATATAGAGTCCTTACACACAGAGGGATCTATTATATAGAGTAATTACACAGAGGGATCTATTATATAGAGTCATTACACACAGAGGGATCTATTATATAGAGTCATTACACACAGAGGGATCTATTATATAGAGTCATTACACACAGAGGGATCTATTATATAGAGTCATTACACACAGAGGGATCTATTATATAGAGTCATTACACACAGAGGGATCTATTATATAGAGTCATTACACGCAGAGTGATCTATTATATAGAGTCATTACACACAGAGGGATCTATTATATAGAGTCATTACACACAGAGGGATCTATTATATAGAGTCATTACACACAGAGGGATCTATTATAGAGACAATATACACAGAGGGATCTATTATAAAGAGTCATTTCACACAGAGGGATCTATTATATAGACTCATTACACACAGAGGGATCTATTATATAGAGTCATTACACACAGAGGGATCTATTATATAGAGTCATTTCACGCAGAGAGGTCTATTATATAAAGTCATTACACACAGAGGGATCTATTATATAGAGTCATTACACACAGAGGGATCTATTATATAGAGTCATTACACGCAGAGAGGTCTATTATATACAGTCATTACACACAGAGGGATCTATTATATAGAGTCATTACACACAGAGGGATCTATTATATAGAGTCATTACACGCAGAGGGATCTATTATATAGAGTCATTACACGCAGAGGGATCTATTATATAGAGTCATTACATGCAGAGGGATCTATTATATGGAGTCATTACACACAGAGGGATCTATTATATAGAGTCATTACACACAGAGGGATCTATTATATAGAGTCATTACACGCAGTGCAATCTATTATATAGTCATTACACACAGAGGAATCTATTATATAGAGTCATTACACACAGAGGGATCTATTATATAGAGTCATTACACGCAGAGAGGTCTATTATATAGAGTCATTACACACAGAGGGATCTATTATATAGAGTCATTACACGCAGAGGGATCTATTATATAGAGTCATTACACGCAGAGAGGTCTATTATATAGAGTCATGACACACAGAGGGATCTATTATTTAGAGTCATTACACGCAGTGCAATCTATTATATAGTCATTACACACAGAGCGATCTATTATATAGAGTCATTATACACAGAGGGATCTATTATATAGAGTCATTACACGCAGAGAGGTCTATTATATTGAGTCATTACACGCAGAGGGATCTATTATATAGAGTCATTACACGCAGAGGGATCTATTATATAGAGTCATTACACGCAGAGACGTCTATTATATAGAGTCATTACACGCAGAGGGATCTATTATATAGTCATTACACACAGAGCAATCTATTATATAGTCATTACACACAGAGGGATCTATTATATAGAGTCATTACACGCAGAGAGGTCTATTATATAGTCATTACACGCAGAGGGATCTATTTTATAGAGTCATTACACGCAGAGGGATCTATTATATAGAGTCATTACACACAGAGGGATCTATTATATAGAGTCCTTACACGCAGAGGGATCTATTATATAGAGTCCTTACACGCAGAGGGATCTATTATATAGTCCTTACACGTAGAGGGATCTATTATATAGAGTCATTACACACAGAGGGATCTATTATATAGAGTCATTACACACAGAGGGTTCTATTATATAGAGTCATTACACGCAGAGGGATCTATTATATAGAGCCCTTACACGCAGAGGGATCTATTATATAGAGTCATTACACACAGAGTGATCTATTATATAGAGTCATTACACACAGAGGGATCTATTATATGGAGTCATTACACACAGAGGGATCTATTATATAGAGTCATTACACACAGGGATCTATTGTATAGAGTCATTACACACAGAGGGATCTATTATATAGAGTCATTACACACAGAGCGATCTATTATATAGAGTCATTAAACGCAGAGGGATCTATTATATAGTCATTACAAGCAGAGGGATCTATTATATAGTCATTACACGCAGAGGGATCTATTATATAGAGTCATTACACACAGAGGGATCTATTGTATAGAGTCATTACACACAGGGATCTATTATATAGAGTCATTACACACAGAGTGATCTATTATATAGAGTCATTACACACAGAGGGATCTATTATATAGAGTTATTACACACAGAGGGATCTATTATATAGAGTCATTACACACAGAGGGATCTATTATATAGAGTCATTACACGC
Source organism: Phyllobates terribilis (assembly GCF_046119375.1). Classification (NCBI taxonomy): domain Eukaryota; kingdom Metazoa; phylum Chordata; class Amphibia; order Anura; family Dendrobatidae; genus Phyllobates; species Phyllobates terribilis. The sequence continues at coordinate 341,419,541 of NW_027362765.1, read as the reverse complement.
AGAGGGATCTATTATATAGAGTCATTACACACAGGAATCTATTGTATAGAGTCATTACACACAGAGGGATCTATTATATAGAGTCATTACACACAGAGCGATCTATTATATAGAGTCATTACACGCAGAGGGATCTATTATATAGAGTCATTACACACAGGGATCTATTGTATAGAGTAATTACACACAGAGGGATCTATTATATAGAGTAATTACACAGAGGGATCTATTATATAGAGTCATTACACACAGAGGGATCTATTATATAGAGTCATTACACACAGAGGGATCTATTATATAGAGTCATTACACACAGAGGGATCTATTATATAGAGTCATTACACACAGAGGGATCTATTATATAGAGTCATTACACACAGAGGGATCTATTATATAGAGTCATTACACACAGAGGGATCTATTATATAGAGTCATTACACACAGAGGGATCTATTATATAGAGTCATTACACACAGAGGGATCTATTATATAGAGTCATTACACACAGAGGGATCTATTATAGAGTCACTATACACAGAGGGATCTATTATATTGAGTCATTACACGCAGAGAGGTCTATTATATACAGTCATTACACACAGAGGGATCTATTATATAGAGTCATTACACACAGAGGGATCTATTATATAGAGTCATTACACACAGAGGGATCTATTATAGAGTCACTATACACAGAGGGATCTATTATAAAGAGTCATTTCACACAGAGGGATCTATTATATAGACTCATTACACACAGAGGGATCTATTATATAGAGTCATTACACACAGAGGGATCTATTATATAGAGTCATTACACGCAGAGAGGTCTATTATATACAGTCATTACACACAGAGGGATCTATTATATAGAGTCATTACACGCAGAGAGGTCTATTATATACAGTCATTACACACAGAGGGATCTATTATATAGAGTCATTACACACAGAGGGATCCATTATATAGAGTCATTACACGCAGAGGGATCTATTATATAGAGTCATTACACGCAGAGGGATCTATTATATAGAGTCATTACACGCAGAGGGATCTATTATATGGAGTCATTACACACAGAGGGATCTATTATATAGAGTCATTACACACAGAGGGATCTATTATATAGAGTCATTACACGCAGTGCAATCTATTATATAGTCATTACACACAGAGGAATCTATTATATAGAGTCATTACACACAGAGGGATCTATTATATAGAGTCATTACACGCAGAGAGGTCTATTATATTGAGTCATTACACGCAGAGGGATCTATTATATAGAGTCATTACACGCAGAGGGATCTATTATATAGAGTCATTACACGCAGAGAGGTCTATTATATAGAGTCATGACACACAGAGGGATCTATTATTTAGAGTCATTACACGCAGTGCAATCTATTATATAGTCATTACACACAGAGCGATCTATTATATAGAGTCATTATACACAGAGGTATCTATTATATAGAGTCATTACACGCAGAGAGGTCTATTATATTGAGTCATTACACGCAGAGGGATCTATTATATAGAGTCATTACACGCAGAGGGATCTATTATATAGAGTCATTACACGCAGAGACGTCTATTATATAGAGTCATTACACGCAGAGGGATCTATTATATAGTCATTACACACAGAGCAATCTATTATATAGTCATTCCACACAGAGGGATCTATTATATAGAGTCATTACACGCAGAGAGGTCTATTATATAGTCATTACACGCAGAGGGATCTATTTTATAGAGTCATTACACGCAGAGGGATCTATTATATAGAGTCATTACACACAGAGGGATCTATTATATAGAGTCCTTACACGCAGAGGGATCTATTATATAGAGTCCTTACACGCAGAGTGATCTATTATATATAGTCCTTACACGTAGAGGGATCTATTATATAGAGTCATTACACACAGAGGGATCTATTATATAGAGTCATTACACACAGAGGGTTCTATTATATAGAGTCATTACACGCAGAGGGATCTATTATATAGAGCCCTTACACGCAGAGGGATCTATTATATAGAGTCATTACACACAGAGTGATCTATTATATAGAGTCATTACACACAGAGGGATCTATTATATAGAGTCATTACACAGAGGGATCTATTATATAGAGTCATTACACACAGGGATCTATTGTATAGAGTCATTACACACAGAGGGATCTATTATATAGAGTCATTACACACAGAGCGATCTATTATATAGAGTCATTAAACGCAGAGGGATCTATTATATAGTCATTACACGCAGAGGGATCTATTATATAGTCATTACACGCAGAGGGATCTATTATATAGAGTCATTACACACAGAGGGATCTATTGTATAGAGTCATTACACACAGGGATCTATTATATAGAGTCATTACACACAGAGTGATCTATTATATAGAGTCATTACACACAGAGGGATCTATTATATAGAGTCATTACACACAGAGGGATCTATTATATAGAGTCATTACACACAGAGGGATCTATTATATAGAGTCATTACACGCAGAGGGATCTATTATATAGAGTCATTACACACAGGGATCTATTGTATAGAGTCATTACACACAGAGGGATCTATTATATAGAGTCATTACACACAGAGCGATCTATTATATAGAGTCATTACACGCAGAGGGATCTATTATATAGTCATTACACGCAGAGGGATCTATTATATAGTCATTACACGCAGAGGGATCTATTATATAGAGTCATTACACACAGAGGGATCTATTATATAGAGTCATTACACAGGGATCTATTATATAGAGTCATTACACACAGAGTGATCTATTATATAGAGTCATTACACATAGAGGGGTCTATTATATAGAGTCATTACACACAGAGGGATCTATTATATAGAGTCATTACACACAGAGGGATCTATTATATAGAGCCATTACACACAGAGGGATCTATTATATAGAGTCATTACACACAGAGGGATCTATTATATAGAGTCATTATACACAGAGGGATCTATTATATAGAGTCATTACACGCAGAGGGGTCTATTATGTAGTCATTACACACAGAGGGATCTATTTCACGTGTTTATTTCTGTTAATGTTGATGATTATGGCTTACAGCCAATGAAAACACGAAAGTCATTATCTCAGTAAATTAGAATAATTATCAAAAAACACCTGCAAAGGCTTTCTACGTATTTAAAAAGTCCCTTAGTCTGTTTCAGTCGGCTCCACAATCATGGGTAAGACTGCTGACTTGACAAATGTCCAGAAGGCAGTCATTGACACACTCCACAAGGAGGGTAAGCCACAAAAGGTCATTGCTAAAGAAGCTGGCTGTTCACACAGTGCTGTATCCAAGCAGGTTAATGGATAGTTGAGTGGAAAGAAAAAGTGTAGTAGAAAAAGGTGCACAAGAAGCCGGGATAACCGCAGCCTGGAAAGGATTGTTAAGAAAAGGCCATTCACACATTTGGGGAAGATTCATAAGGAGTGGACTGCTGCTGGAGTCATTGCTTCAAGAGCCACCACACACAGACGTATCCAGGACATGGGCAAGTGTCACATTCCTTGTGTCAGGCCACTCATGACCAATAGACAACGCCAGAAGCGTCTTACCTGGGCCAAGGAGAAGAAGACCTGGACTGTTCTCAGTGCTCCAAGGTGTTTTCAGATGAAAGTACATTTTACATTTCATTTGGAAATCAAGGTCTCAGAGTCTGGAGGAAGAGTGGAAAGGCCACAATCCAAGCTGCTGGAGGTCTAGTGTGAAGTCTCCACCATCAGTGATGGTTTGGGGGCCATGTCATCTGCTGGTGGAGGTCCACTGTGTTTTATCAAGACCAAAGTCAGCGCCGCCGTCTACCAGGACATTTTACAGCACTTCATGCTTCTCTCTGCCGACAAGCTTTTTGGAGATGGAAATGTCATTCTCCAGCAGGACTTGGCCCCTGTCCACACGGCCAAAAGTACCAATACCTGGTTTCCACACAACAGTATCACTGTGCTTGATTGTCAGCAAACTCGCCTGACCTTAACCCCATAGAGGATCTATTATAGAGAATCTATGGGGTATTGTCAAGAGGAAGATGAGACCCCAGAGCCAACAATGCAGATAAGCTGAAGGCGGCTATCAAAGCCACCTGGGCTTCTATAACCCCTCAGCAGGGCCACAGGCTGATCCCTCCATGCCACAGGCTGATCGCTCCATGCCACAGGCTGATCCCTCCATACCACAGGCTGATCCCTCCATGCCACAGGCTGATCCCTCCATGCCACAGGCTGATCCCTCCATGCCACAGGCTGATCCCTCCATGCCACATTGCCGCATTGATGCAGTAATTGATGCACAAGGAGCCGACCAAGTATTGAGGGCATTTACTGAACAGACATTTCAGATTTTAAAAACATTTTTCAAGCTGTTGTTATAAAGTATTCTAATTTACTGAGATAATGACTTTTGTGTTTTCATTGGCTGTAAGCCATAATCATCAACATTAACAGAAATAAACACGTGAAATAGATCCCTGTGTGTAACGACTCTATATAATAGATCACTGTGTGTAATGACTCTATATAATAGATCCCTCTGTGTGTAATGACTCTATATAATAGATCCCTCTGTGTGTAATGACTCTATATAATAGATCACTCTGTGTAATGACTCTATATAATAGATCCCTGTCTGTAATGACACTATATAATAGATCCCTCTGCGTGTAATGACTCTATATAATAGATCCCTCTGCGTGTAATGACTCTATATAATAGATCCCTGTGTGTAATGACTCTATATAATAGATCACTGTGTGTAATGACTCTATATAATAGATTACTCTGTGTATAATGACTCTATATAACAGATCACTGTGTGTGTAATGACTCTATATAATAGATCCCTCTGCGTGTAATGACTATATAATAGATCCCTGTGTGTAATGACTCTATATAATAGATCGCTCTGTGTGTAATGACTCTATATAATAGATCACTCTGTGTGTAATGACTCTATATAATAGATCCCTCTGTGTGTAATGACTCTATATAATAGATCACTGTGTTTGTAATGACTCTATATAATAGATCCCTCTGTGTGTAATGACTCTATATAATAGATCCCTCTGCGTGTAATGACTCTATATAATAGATCCCTCTGCGTGTAATGACTCTATATAATAGATCCCTCTGTGTGTAATGACTCTATATAATAGATCCCTCTGTGTGTAATGAATCTATATAATAGATTGCACTGCGTGTAATGACTCTATATAATAGATCCCTCTGTCTGTAATGACTCTATATAAAAGATCCCTCTGCGTGTAATGACTCTATATAATAGATCCCTCTGCGTGTAATGACTCTATATAATAGATCACTGTGTGTGTAATGACTCTATATAATAGATCCCTCTGTGTGTAATGATTCTATATAATAGATACCTCTGCGTGTAATGACTCTATATAATAGATCCCTCTGTGTGTAATGACTCTATATAATAGATCCGTCTGTGTGTAATGATTCTATATAATAGATCCCTCTGTGTGTAATGACTCTATATAATAGATCGCTCTGCGTGTAATGACTCTATATAATAGATCCCTCTGCGTGTAATGACTCTATATAATAGATCCCTCTGCGTGTAATGACTCTATATAATAGATCACTGTGTGTGTAATGACTCTATATAATAGATCCCTCTGCGTGTAATGGCTCTATATAATAGATCCCTCTGCGTGTAATGGCTCTATATAATAGATCCCTCTGCGTGCAATGGCTCTATATAATAGATCCCTCTGCGTGCAATGGCTCTATATAATAGATCGCTCTGCGTGCAATGACTCTATATAATAGATCGCTCTGTGTGTAATGGCTCTATATAATAGATCCCTCTGCGTGTAATGGCTCTATATAATAGATCCCTCTGCGTGCAATGGCTCTATATAATAGATCGCTCTGCGTGTAATGACTCTATATAATAGATCCCTCTGCGTGCAATGGCTCTATATAATAGATCCCTCTGCGTGGAATGACTCAATATAATAGATCCCTCTGCGTGTAATGACTCTATATAATAGATCCCTCTGCGTGTAATGACTCTATATAATAGATCTCTCTCTGTGTAATGGCTCTATATAATAGTTCCCTCTGTTTGTAATGACTCTATATAATAGATCCCTGTGTGTAATGACTCTATATAATAGATCCCTCTGTGTAATGACTCTATATAATAGATCCCTCTGCGTGTAATGGCTCTATATAATAGATCCCTCTGTGTGTAATGACTCTATATAATAGATCCCTCTGCGTGTAATGGCTCTATATAATAGATCCCTCTGCGTGTAATGACTCTATATAATAGATCCCTCTGTGTGTAATGACTCTATATAATAGATCCCTCTGCGTGTAATGGCTCTATATAATAGATCCCTCTGCGTGTAATGACTCTATATAATAGATCCCTCTGTGTGTAATGACTATATAATAGATCCCTCTGTGTGTAATGACTCTATATAATAGATCCCTCTGTGTGTAATGACTATATAATATAGGAGTTTCACTTTTTTGCATTGAAGAACTGAAATAAATTAACTTTTTGATGATATTCTAATTTATTGAGAAGCACTATGTTACTTGTAGTTCTTGTAGTAAAACTGACAAATTTCTGGCATAAAATCCTAGCGAATCTATGAAAAGCCGCGACCTAAAACTAAATTCAGTTAAAACTGGAATTCCACTTTTAAAAAGTCCCATAAAAGCCGTGTGACAAAATAGGAGACACTATGTTTATGGAAGAATAGAGAAGTACAAGGATTAGTAAAATCACCTGATGAGTTACATTGTTCACCAATGAAAAAAGTATTATCCATTTGGGTAAAATAAAGTC